>NC_135909.1:19503572-19994572 GCF_964194155.1 Cetorhinus maximus
TTCTCTCTAATCTTTCTTCAAATCACTTTAAATCTATACGCCATGGTCACTGACCTCTTTGCGAAAGTAAATAGGCCCTGCCCATTTGCTCTATTCAGGCCCCTCACAATTATGTACATTTCAATCAAATCTCCTTTCAGCCTCCTCTGTTCCAAGGAGAACTACTGCAGCCGACCTGACATATCCTCATTGCTGCATTTTTCCAGTGCTGGCAACATCACAATAGATCTTCTCTGTATTCTCTCCAGAGCATTTACATCCTTTCTATACTAAGATGACCTGAAGGCACATGGTACTCAAGTTGTGGCCTCATGATTTATACAGTTCCAGCATTACCCGCCCTCCCCCCCACTCTTATGTTCTATAGTCAGCTAATAAAGGAAATGATTCCACATGCCCTCTGAACAAACTTATCGACCTATACTGGTATCTTCAAGGGTCTGTGGACATTTAGTTTAACTCCATCACTTCCTCTACAACTCTGAACATTCTCCCATTAACAGTGTAGTTTGTTTCTCTTTGCGTTGTTTGACCTCCCTAAGTGCATCACCTCACACTTCCCCAGGTAGAATTCCCGTTGCCACTTTTCTGCGCACCTGACCAGTCCATTGATATGGGCGACTGAGCAACACAGAATGAATCATACTTTCCACACAATACCACTCACTAAAATGGAATTAATTCCAAACTCCCACAAAGTATGGGAAACTGAGTGCTGAATAATGCTGCCAAAGCTCACATAGAATACCAGAAACATTCAGAAACAGAATTAATCCCATTTTCCCTAACAGTAATGAGAATTGATAAATACAGAATGATTCCCCCATTGACGTTTTGTACCACTGACTGATACAGAATTAAGCCCACCCTCACATACAGTACCAGACATTGATCCATAAAGAAGGAATCCCACTCTCACAAACTGTCCAAAAACAACAACAAAAAAACAACTGGGAAGAGTCACTAGGCTAGACAGCATCTGTGGAGAGAAAGACAGAGTTAACATTATGAGTCAGTCTGACTCTGCTTCAGCTCTGAAGAACAGTCATACAGACTCGAAACGTTAATCCTGTCTTTCTCTCCGCAAATGCTATCAGGCCAGCATTTTTTGTTTTTGTTTCAGATTTCGAGCATCTGCAGTATTTTGCCTTTACCCCACAATCTGTTCCACAGACTGAGATACAGAATGAATCCTACACTCAGAGGCACTACCTGTGACTGACAGATACAGAACAAATCTCGCTCACATACAGTAACAGAGTTTGATGGATATGGTATGTATCCCACAATCACATTCACGACCAGAGGCTAATTGATGCAATTTAGATTTGACAACTGTCCAGTTGTGGCATATCACGATTTTCACATAGGAAATGGGAAATTCTAAACATAACACGAGGCATCTTAACACGACTGGGGGACATTATGAGACCAGGAAGAAAACGTCTTCAAAGATCAACAGGTAATATATTCAGACAACAGGGGACGCCTTCTGATCAGGTCACATTTTACAGAATGGAGAAGAAAAAAGTACAAGAGGGATCGTATTTATACAGCCTGGAACAGATTTGCACGACAGGAAAGTATTTTACACAACAGAGAATATCTCTCAACAGTTCCACAGCAGAGAGCACAGTTCCAATCAGACAGGACAGAACTGCAGCAGAGAGTACAGTTCTATAGCAGAGAGCAGAGTTCTTTTCTTCCATTTGTCCATGGGACGTGGACATCGCTGGCTCGGCCAGCATTTATTGCCCATCCTTAATTACCCTTGTTCTGAAGGCATTTAAGAGTCAAACACATTGCTGTGGGTCTGGAGTCAAATGTAGGCCAGATAAGTTAAGGGCGGCAGATTTCCTTCCCTAGAAGACATTAATGAACCAGATTGATACTTACGACAATCGACAATGGTTTCATGGTCATCATTAGAATTTTAATTCCAGATATTTTATTGAATTCAAGTCCCACCATCCGCCGTGGTGGGATTCGAACTCCACAGTGAACACAGTTCCAAGCAGACAGCAAAGTTGCACAGCAGGGAAGATATTTTTTAAAAACGGGAAAGCACTTCACTACATGCTCCTTTGCCTTCCTATCGTCGTGTGTGCGGACAGTCTCTTACTGCTCTTCTGTGTCGTCCTCTGTCTGTTACATTCTTGGGAGTGTTGCAAAGTGGAATTGAGTCGCCAGGGGGAACCGCCGAATACATGTGCTCTTGTTGAACAACAAAACAAGAATGAACGTTGCTCAAACGCAACAAGACGTAGAAGGAAACTACCAACGAGTAACAGAGTGGCGCAGCGGAAGCGTGCTGGGCCCATAACCCAGAGGTCGATCGATCGAAACCATTCTCTGCTATTTATGTTTTCACTAAAAGCAGAAAGAAACATTTAGCCTCTCCCACAAATATATTTGATATTTCTTTACCGTACACAGGAATTTTAATCGGCTTCTCGCTTCCAGTAACCACTTCGGTCTGCAACAAATTTCTGTCATGTTTTTTATTCACACAACAACACAAGCTGTAAATGCGGCAAACACACACAAGCCTAGATTTTCTCTCATCCCATTTCTCCCAAAGAGCTGACACAGGCATGATGGTCCCACTCGCCTTCTCTTGTTCTCTAACACGCTATTATTGCCTGAAGAGCAAAAGCTATTACCTTAAATGAAAAAAAATGTAAAAAATGAAGTTTATACGTATAAGCTGCAGTATGTCCGATCTCTCGGACACCCTGTAGTAATTCACCATGCTAATTTGGACAACAGTGTCCTCCCTCCGATATGTCCCGTCGAGAGCATCAGCATAGCGGAGATAGCATCACGTCAAAGACACAGTTAATCAATATTTGGACAGGTTCCTTCTTCATCGCTGACTCAAAACACGGAATTCTGTCCCCCAAATCATCATGAACCAAGAACGTGAAGTTTCATTCCCTCGGGCTTGCATTCTACATATTGTGCTAAATAATTCTTTGAGTGTCTGATTGTTTCCTGTCTTGTTTTATCTGTTAATCACCGATCAAATTTTAACGAGTTCAGTTTATTGCTCATTCCCTCCTTATCGGACTTGCTTACGGTGAAAATTGTGGCATGTGTGTGACCATTCTCCTCGAACTGAATGCCTGCCTCTAACATATTGTGAGATTTTTAGATGCTCATTTACTGTCAGATTATTAATTAATTCTCCTTCGCTACTCCTTAGTGAATTTAGTAAAAACCTTTTGTCTTGTGGTTCAGTCTGCAGGGTAGAGGGCAGGAGAGATTCAATGGCAAAAGAATTGGCGCTGCAAGGCTACAGGGAATGGTAAAGGAACAAGTAACAAAAACCAGAGATGAGTCTAAAGGAGTGTGAATGGAGGAATGATGAACAGCTGCCATCCAAAAGCAAAAACAAGAGAAAAATTAGATTAATACCAAACGCGCAAAGAAAAAGGAACCAGAATGGGGAAGAGCTTATAGGCATAAGAACATTAGAGATAGGAGCAAGAGGAGGCCTTTTAGCCCCTCGAGTCTACTCTGCCACTAAATAAGACCATGGCTGACCTGATTATGGCCTTAAGTCCACTTTCCAGCCTATCTCCCTCATTCCTTGATTTGCTTGTAAAATCTGTCTATTTCAGTCTGGAACATATTCAATGATCCAGCCTCTGCTGCTCTCAGGGAAAGGGAATTCCAAAAACTAACAATCATCTGAGTGAAGAAATTCCTCCTCATCTCCATCTTGAATGGGAGATGCCTTATTTTTAAAACTCTGCCCTTCTAGTTCACACTGCAAGTGTAATTCTCAGCCCAATCAGGATTGCTTAGTAAGGATCATTCTCTGCCATTTCTGCTGACTCCAGCATGATGCCACAACCAAACACATCTTCCCCTCACCCCACTGTCAGAATTCTGTGGGGACCTTTCCCTCCGGGACAACCTGGTTCATTCCTCCATCACCCCCAAAACCTCAGTCTCCTCCCACTGCACCTTCTCATGCAAGCGCAGAAGGTGCAACACCTGCCCATTTTCCTCCTCCCTCCTCACCATCCACGGGCCCAAACAATCCTTTCAGATGAAGGAGCGCTTCACTTGCACTTCCTTCAATTTGGGCAACTGCGTTCGCTGCTCCCAATACAGTCTCCTCTACATTGGAGAGACCAAACGTAGGCTGGGTCACAGCTTTGTGGAGCACCTTCAGTCTGTCCGCACGCATGACCCAGACCTTCCTGTTGCTTGCCATTTTAACATCCCATCCTGCTATCATGCCTATATGTCCATCCTTGGCCTGCTGCAATGTTCCAGTGAAACCCAAAACAAACTGGAGGAACAGTACCTCAACTTCCAATTAGGCACTTTACAGCCTTCCAGATATAACATTGAGTTCAGCAACTTCAGACCATGAACTCTCTCCTGCAAGGGATTTGTTCTATCAGTCATCTTCTGGGATTGTAAGTGAATTTGCGACTCGTTCTGAATCTCTTAAAAGTGATGTTTGTGAACATACAAATTGGGAGCATGAAGAGACCACTCAGTCCCTCAAACCTGCTCGATATTCAAGAAGATAATGGCTGATCTGATTTTAGCCTCAACTCCAAATTCCAGTCTACCGTCGATAACCTTTCACCCCATTGCTTATCAAGCATCTATCTACCCCTGCCTTAAAAATATTTAACTACCCCATGTTAGATTGAATGTGTGTTTGACTCATTATCAGCCTGTGCTATTGCATGTGAATGTGGAAATCATTCTGAATCTGAAATCTCTGGTATTGCATGGGAGTGCAGCAATCA
This sequence comes from Cetorhinus maximus, assembly GCF_964194155.1. Classification (NCBI taxonomy): domain Eukaryota; kingdom Metazoa; phylum Chordata; class Chondrichthyes; order Lamniformes; family Cetorhinidae; genus Cetorhinus; species Cetorhinus maximus. The sequence goes on from NC_135909.1 coordinate 19,508,348, forward strand.
GTCTGCATCTGTTATTCTCTGGAGCTGTGTATGAGTTTGACAGGCTTTCGGATCTGTCACTAGGATTTATATATAAATCTCTCGTACTGTGAGTGAATTGATATTCACTCTAGTTCAGTCAATTGCATTCTATGTCTGTGATGCTATGTCAGTGTGGGAACCATATGTGTCTTTCAGTTCCTCGTGCTGTTTGTGAGTATAGGATTAATTCTCTATCTGTCAGTGGGATTAATTCTGTATCTATAATTCTCTAGTACTGTATGAAATTGTGGGATTCATTTATTGCTTTTCAGTCACGTGTGTGTGTCTGTGTGTGTGGTATTCCATTTGCATCTGTCAGCAGCTGTTAGCATATGTGAGTCTTGGACTCTCTCTAAATCTATCAGTGGTACAATTGGCGTGTGATCAGCAGTGATGATGTGGTAGTGCTGCTGATCCAGAGTAATATTCCAGGGTTTCGAATCCCACCACAAGAAATGGTGAAACCTGCTCTGGTACCTAAACTCCATTGTGTTGTGTGGCACTGACACTGTGCTAAATGGGATAGATTTCAAACAGAGCAACAACAATGTGCTTGATTTTAAAATGGCAGCAATCCACTCAGTTCCATTAAAGGAATAAAACCGAATAGGCCACTTAGTATCAACTGGAATCCCTGTCAATCCTTACTAACGTTTTGGCACTAGTCAAGCAATTGCCTCACATAGTCATACTCATGGGAACATTCCTGACAATCTCCCAGATACCACCACCACTGAAAGGACAGATCACCAGCAGGTATAACCGTTGCCCTGGGAGTCCTCAAAATCGATTCCAGTCTCATGGCATCAGGTCAACCTTGTTCAAGGGAACCCTCTACAGAGTAATACGTGCTGACGTCCACTATCCACTCTTCAGCTCATGAAGCAGTACTCCTCCAAGTTGAACACCACTTGGAGGACGCACTGAGGATGGCAAGGGCACAGAATGCAAGCTGGGTGGGTCCATCACCAAAAATATCCTTGTAGCACCACCGCAGACCGTGTCTGCAGCAGATGGTGAGGAGAAAATCAATTTTGAACTCATCCTCGACAACCTGCCTGTGGCAGATGTATCTATCCATGGCAGGAGCGGGAGGAGTGAACACCGAACAGTGCCTATGGAGATGAAGACACATCTTTACATCGAGGATACACTCCATTGTGTTGTGTGGAACTGCCACCGTGCTAATTGGCATATATTTCAAACAGATCTAACACCTCTAGTCTTGTCATCCATGAGGTGCTGTGGGTCATCAGCTGCAGAATTGTACTTAGCCGCAATCTGTAACCTCATGGCCCGGCATATTCTCCACTCTACCATTACCATCAAGTCAGGGGATCAACCCTGGTTTAATGAAGAGGGCATTCCAGGAAGAGCACCAGGCATAACTAAAACGGAGGTGTCAACCTGCTGAAGTCACAAAACAAGACTAGTTTCGTGCCAAAAAACATAAGCAGCAAGTGATAGTCCGAGTTGAGCAATTCCACAACCAACGGGTCAGATCTAACTGTGCAGTCCTGCCACATCCAGTCATGAATGGAGGTTTCACAAATAGCCCCAACGTCAAAGTTTGAGGAGCCCAGCACATCAGTGCCACAGATAAGGCTGAAGCATTCGCAACAACCTTCATGCAGATGTGCTGAGTGGCTGATCCATGTCGGCCTTGTTCAGAGGCCCCCAGCATCACAGATGACAATCTTCAGTGCATTCGATTCACTCCACGTGATACGAAGAAACGGCTGAAGGCACTGGGTACTGCCAAGGTTATGGGCCCTGACAATGTTCCAGCAATAGCACTGTAGGTATGTGATCCTCAACTTGCTGCACCCTTGGCCAAGCTGTTCCAGTATGGCTACTACACTATTATCTATCCAGTGATGTTGATATTTGCCCAGGCATGTCCTCTATAAAAAAAGCAAGACAGATCCATCCTGGCCAATTACTGCCCCATCAGTCTACTCTCGATCATTAGTAAGGTGATAGAAGGGGCCTTCAACAGTGCTAACAAGTGGCAATAACCTACTCAATGGCGCTCAATTTGGATTCCACCGGGGCTACTCAGCTCCTGACCTCATTGCAGCCTTGGTTCAAACATGAACAGAAGAGCTGAACTCCAATGGGGAGGCGAGAGGGACTGCCCTTAACATCAAGGCAGCATTTGACAGAGTGTGGCATCAAGGAACCTTAGCAACACTGGAGTCAATGGGAATCAGGGGGAAGGCTCACCGCTGGCTGGAGTCATTTCTAGCACAAAGGAAGGTGGTTGTGATCGTTGGAGATCAATCATCTGAGTCCCAGGATGTCACTGCTGGAGTTATCCAGGGGAGTATCCAAGTCCCAATCAACTTCATTTGCTTTAGCAATGACTTTTGTCCATCAACTGCGGGAAATGGGCATGTTTGCTGATGATTGCACAATGGTCAGCACCATTCACAACTCCTCAGGTCCTGAAGCAGTCCATGTCCAAATACAGCAAGACCTGGACATGAACCAAACTCGGCCTGACAAGTGGATATTATCATTTGCACCACAGAAGAGCCAGGCAACGACCATCTCCAACAAGAAAGAAACTAATCATCGCTCTTTGACATTCAATGGCGTTGTCATTGCTGAATTCCCAACTATCAACATCCTGGTGGTTACCATTGACCAGAAGCTGAACTGGACTAGGCATATAGATACAGTGGCTACAAGCACAGGTTAGGGGCTAGGAATAATGCGGCAAGTAACAAACCTCCTGGCTCTCCAAAGCCTTCCCACCATCTGTAATGCACATGTCAAGACTGTGATGTCATACTCTCCATTTGCCTGAAAGAGTGCAGCTCCAAACACACTCAAGCAGCTAGACACAACCCAAAACAAAGCAGCCTACTTAATTGGCAACCCATTCAAAAACATTCACTCCCTCCACCTCCGATGCACAGTCGCAGCAGTGTGTACCATCTGCAAGATGCACTTCAGAAACTCACCATTCCTCCTGAAACAGCACCGTCCAAACCCATGACCACCAGTTTTTAGAAGGACAAGGGCAGCAGGCACATAGGAATACCACCACCTGGAAATTTCCCTCGAAGCCACTCACCACCCTGACTTGGAAATATACCGCCATTCCTTCACAGTTGCTGGGTCAAAATCCTGAAATTCATTCCCTTAACAGCGCTGTGGGTGTAGCTACACCACATGGACTGCAGCGGTTCAAGAAAGCAGCTCATCACCACCTACTCAATGGAAACTAGGAATGGCCAATAAATGCTGGCCTAGCCAGCAGAGCCCACATGCCATGAATAGGGAGAAAAAAAAAACAGCTGCCCCTTTCAGCATCTGGCACTGAACATGTGTTGAGAATTATTGTCTATCTGTCAGTCTCTGTCACTCAGTGTATGTGACTGAGTATGGGATTCATTGTATAACATTCAGTCTCTGGGATTGTTTACGTTTTGATTAATTCCATGCAAATTTTCAGCTCAGTTACAGACCACTGATGTGGTAACTATTAAGCAAGCAATGTTTGTAAGTTATGGCCCAGTGTTAAATGTCTGTCACTGTGAACACATTTGTGAAAGATAATGTATCTTTCAACCTGCTACTCAGTTGAGATGCGGGTGTAACTCAGGTTATACTGCTCGATTTGATCTGTGACACTCAGACTGATTCTGAGTAAGAATTTTGATATGGATGTAAAATGGAGATCAGTCTGGAACTGGCATAGTATTCTCAATCTGACATTGAAAATTTAGGATTAGTATGAAAGTTACAGCTCAGTTCATACTCATCGAATTGATATTGTATCTTTTTGTTTCATAAAACTGGAATCAACGTTTGTATCTCAGGTTATTCTCGCTTTCAGAATATCTCGCTCTGATAATGTACTTGAGTTTTGGATTTGCATCTAATGTATATGTCAGGACAGACAATGGGAATTGACACTGCAATTTATAAACCCGTGATGTGTGCAAATATTGGACTGGTACTTCACATGTATCTCAGAGTATATTATTCAGGTTAATTCTGTAAACTTGAAACTGACACCGTTGTGTCCGTTTTATCTGATATTTAAATGTTGACATGGAAACAGCGCCTGTCTCTCCTGCTTTGTTTGATTGATGGATTGAAAATGTGAGACTGGAACTGAAGACCTGCCTGTCTCTCTGTGCCCTGTAAGTTATAAGGTACGTACTGTGAGAGGAGCTGGCGGGAATCTTCATTCTAACTTGACTGGTGGAAACAACACATTTATTCCGGTTCTTTCATTTATTTCCCTGTATATTTTAGAATATAGAGTATATTTTTGAACTCAAGTGCAACTGAGGTTGAAGACACCGATTCTTTTAGTTTAATCTGTCTATTAATAATCATTATGAACGGTTTGAGAGGCTGTAGCTCTAATTGGATACTCTGTTCTCAATCAAATTCCTAACCAATCGGAGAGCCAGGGGGAAGAAATTGGAAGTTTGGATTGGCTCACATTTTCAAATTCGAAATGCCCGCCAATTTCAGTACAGGAAAAATACAAAATAACTGAACGCCAGTTTGAATGTGTCAACCTCTTATCTGTAACCGGCGGTAATAAGACCCCGTTCAGCAATTTAAATCAGTGGAAAAGCAAAAACGTATAGATTACCAACCAACTCCTTCACACAGACTTCACGGGGACTGAGAAAAGCGGCTGATTTCTGATCCTCTCTATTAAAAGCGGCCGGGAATGTTACAACAGGGAGTGCGGAGAGAATCCCCGACACCAAACCGCCTGGGACAGGCAGCTTTGTGTCCGGAGAATAGGGAGACCGGGGGGAGGGGGGAAGGGGGCGGGTGCAGATCTGAAACCGCAGAAATGGACTCAGGTCCTGTGAGTGCTCAACTCTCACTGATTCCGGCCTCTGGGAAAACTGCGGAATAAACAGATCAGCCCGAAAATGTCCGCTCCGTTTCCGAGTTTACTCCGTTCCTGGAGCGGCGCTCAGATCACCCGAGAGTAAAAACAAAGCATTTAATGCACCAGTCGTTACATTTTTCATAGTTTTCATGAATGTACCGGTACAAACTCGATATTTATGACCATGAAATATTTATGAAAATGTCGACTCTGACTGTGTTTCAATTCTTCAGTTCACTAAAGCGGGAGATGTGTGAACAGAGAAACAGCGCAATGCAGAGAGGGAACTGAAAACACAAGTAAACAAATCAGAGAGAGATAAATCCACCATTACAATAACTCCATCTCCTGACAGTGAGCAGCCCTTTCAATGATCCTGTGAGTGGCTCTGAAAAGAGCCTTTGGGTTATTAGATTAAAGAATGGCCGCTTCACTTGCTCTTCGAGCCCGCAGCGGCGCTGGTTTTCTTGGGCAGCAGCACGGCCTGGATATTAGGCAGCACCCCGCCCTGAGCAATGGTCACCCCTCCCAGCAGCTTGTTGAGCTCCTCGTCGTTGCGGACGGCCAGCTGCAGGTGTCTGGGGATGATGCGGGTCTTCTTGTTGTCCCGGGCCGCGTTACCGGCCAGCTCGAGGATTTCAGCCGTCAGATACTTGAGCACAGCAGCCAGATAGACCGGGGCTCCGGCACCCACACGCTCAGCATAGTTGCCCTTTCTCAGGAGCCTGTGAACACGGCCCACCGGGAACCGCAGTCCAGCCCGGGAGGAGCGAGACTTGGGTTTGGAGCGAGCTTTACCGCCGGTCTTCCAGACATTTCCACAATCTCACAAACACTTTTACAGATAATGAGGAAATCCTCTCACATTCGCTTCTCTTATAGCTTCGGGAGGAATGGTGCTGCGGGCATTGCTGATTGGTCACTTTGTGCAGCGTCTCATAATGTTGTTCATATCACCAATCAGATAGCTACTGAACTCACCAATCCGGAGACTCTACGGAGTGAGGGCGAAAAATTACGGCGCCAAATTTCGATATTTCAACCGATCTTTTTTCAAATTTTAAAAGCCCGCCAAATTTTTAAAAAGAAATGAAAAAGAACGGACAGAACATAGTACGAATTGGAAGTTTTAAAAATACGCGTCCCTGATGGGACTATTTCACATTTTATCCCATGTTCCAAATCGCTTTTAGATTCCGTGATCAGGGGGTCAATCTCGTTCCTTTATGAAACCCTGTCAGCAGCCGCAGAAAGTCCCATTTACATCGTTCCGCAAACGGACGGTATATTGTAGATATTTATGACAGACAAAACTGAACATTTTTGCCAGCGTTGAGACTGAAGGTTGCTGCACAACCGGGGCTGATAGGAAATGAACTGATCGATTATGGAAACCAAACTTGACCAGAACTGGAGACTGAAGCATTTGCTTCTATTCTCTCTCTCTCCAAAACCAGGGAAAGGGAAATATTAACGCGTCTTAAAACAAAGCGCCGAGGGGAATCGGCAAGTCATTAATTGATGAGGCATTATTAACCTGACTCAATAATTGAACGAGGGTTAAATCTACATTACCGGGAACCGCTGTGATTGAAACAAAAAGTAACAATTAGATAATTCAAAATTCTAAACAGTAAAAATCATAATTTTAGAAGTGAAGCAATCGTATAGCTTTTTCAGAGAGTTTGTGGGTGGCTCTTAAAAGAGCCGTTGTGTTTCAGGTGTTGTTTAGTCCATTGCCGGGTTTTACTTGGAGCTGGTGTACTTGGTCACCGCCTTTGTCCCTTCCGACACGGCGTGCTTGGCCAGTTCCCCGGGCAGCAGCAGGCGCACGGCGGTCTGGATCTCCCGGGAGCTGATGGTGCTGCGCTTGTTGTAATGGGCCAGGCGGGAAGCCTCACCCGCGATGCGCTCGAAAATATCGTTCACGAACGAGTTCATGATGCTCATGGCCTTGGAGGAGATGCCGGTGTCGGGGTGAACCTGCTTCATCACTTTGTAGATGTAGATGGAGTAACTCTCCTTCCTCGACTTTCGGCGCTTCTTGCCGCCCTTCCCTGCCGGTTTAGTCACCGTTTTCTTGGCGCCCTTCTTAGCAACTGGTTTCTTCTTCTCATCAACCATCTTCAATCTCAATTTCAGACACAGAAATAAACCAAACCCCTTCCGTCCGCTCATTATATAGACAGTATGACAGATATATGCTAATGAGGAATGAGGAGACAATGATTCTGATTGGACATATTTAAAACTAAACACCTCATCTGTTTTTGTGATTTTCCGAATGGATAGATCAATGAACCAATCATATTTAGCTTTCTCCACCAATCATTAGCATCCTTTCACAATCAGGAAATACATTTTACAAAGACCGTCTCCACCCGGAGTTTCTCAGTGTGTAAAGATACACCGGCAAATGTCGCCTGGCTGTCGGTGCGAGGGACTGTATAGGAATGTGGGTTCATTCAGGAATTGTGAGGCTCTGGTAATGTGCGTGATTTACTCACTGTCTGATGCTGTGTGAGTGTGGGGTTCCTTCACTGTTTGGAAGGCTGTGGTACAGTGTGCGAGGGCTGGATTTATTCTGTATCTGTGACTTGATGGGACCATGTCTCAATGTTGGATTCATTTGATATCCTGAGGCTCATTGTGCATCTGTCCGTTATTGATGCGTGTAAATGAAATCATTCGCTTCTTGGGACTACACGCCAGTCCGAAATTAAATCAGTATGTGTTTCTCTCCGCCACAAAAATTATTGGATTTATTCTGTACCTGTCAGTCTCTGTAACTGTATGTCAATGAATTTTTTTATTTGTCAGTCTCTGGCATTGTAGGTCAGAGTTGTATTGATTCGATGTCTTTCATTCTGTGTTACTATCTCTGAGTCTGAACTTCTCATTCACTGTCAATGTCTGATAATGTGTGTGAATGTGAGATTAACTCTGTACCTGTCAACATCCGTTGCTGAATGGGGGTGTTAAATTCAGCCTGTATCGGTCAGTCTCTGGTACTGATTCAGAGTGTGTGATTCATTCTCAACAGGCCCATCTGTTGCAATTTTTGACAGAAGTAATCCCACTGTCACTTACAGCACCAAAGACTGTTAAATGTAGAATTTGCCTCAATGGATAGTACTGGATCTGAGTGGGATCAATTCTCTCTCAATCAGTGGTACTGTATGGGATCTTGCAATTCATTTTGTTTCTGTTGGACTCTGGTACCCTGTGTAAGCGTTGATGCCATTTTGTAACTCAGTGCCTGATGTCTTCAGAAATCAAGGATTCATTTTGTCTCTATCAGTCCTTGGCTCTGAGATTCCTCCGTGTTTCTTTGTCTGTGGCATTGTGTGAATGTCAGATTCATTCTGTATCTCTACATCTCTGAGACAATTTGAGATTCATCCTGTATCTATCAGTCAATGTGCTTTGTGTGATGTGGGATTCATTCTGTATCTGTCACTCTCTGACACTGTGGTGAATGTGGGATTTTTTTTTTTATATATGTCTTTCAATCTCCAGTACATTGTGAGTGTGGAATTCATTCTGTATCTGATAGTCTCTGCCATGGTGTGCATGCTGGGATTCATTCTGTGTTAGTCTCTTTTTTACCATGCATGTATTAGTCTTCATACTCTATGTCTCAGTGTCGGGTATTGTGTAAGATTTGCTGAGTAGTCTCTGGTGCTGTATTTTTTTTTATACATGTGATGTGGGCTTCGGTGGCTGGGCCAGCATTTATTGCCCATCCCTTGTTGCCCTTGAGAAGGTGGTGGTGAGCTGCCTTCTTGAACCGTTGCAGTCCATGTGTTGTGGGTGCACCCACAGTGCAGTTAGGAAGGGAGTTCCAGGATTCTGACCCAGCAACAGTGAAGGAAGAGCGATATAATTCCAATTCAGGATGGTGAGTGACGTGACTGTATGTGAGAGAGACAGTTATTGTCTACTTCTCAGCCTTTGATGCTGCATGTGACTCTGGGATTGATTGTGTATCTGTATGTAATTTTTATCTCAGGAATGGTGTTCAAAATGCTAAGTTCAAATATTTAGGAAAGTAGATTTATCATCCCCATCCTTACCTGATTTGGTTTATACTGGATCCTAGGACCAAGCACAGCAATGAAGTTGACTCTGAACTGCCATCTACAATTGCTGAGTAAACCACTCAGTTGTATTCAAAAAGGCAGCACACCACTAGTTACCCCATGGGCCCATATCGCATGAATGAATAAAAAACCTCACATCTCCTACAGTAATGAGTTATCACTAACATTCTAGATGATTGTCAGAATTGGGCCTACCTGAAAATATCTCCACTTCAGAGTTAAGTTCACATTTTCAAATCAGGCTGACTATCTTTATTTTTAATCGAACAGTCTTATCAAGTGGCCTTTATATGCATAAATGTTAAAAAGTGTCAGAATTATCAACTGCTCTTTAGACCTGTAATTATCTGACCTTGTGATGTGAGTGAGGAGATTCCCCACTGGGTCATGCAAAACAGGAATCTGGATGGAAATTAATTCCAATGCCTGGAAATCAGGTAGAATACAAGTCTGAATTACTGATTTACATCCTCAGTAGATCAGGCTTCTTGCAGGTAAGTATGAATTTGCAAAGTTGTGTTTAAAACCAAACAAACCACGGTAGATTCCTCCTCATTTGCTAAGTTAAATCCAATGAAAGCAGTTATACTTCAGCCAGAGAATTGAGATGAGTACCAGACAATGCTCAGGGCAACTAAACCTGCGATCAGGGAGTGTAAAGGATAATGAAGAAGAAGATGGCAGATAACTGAATCCCAATTTGGAGTTATTCATATTGCAGTTGAAACCTCATCAGTAATAAGCGTTGCCTTAGAATAGCTGTGTCTATTAACCTTGGGAAAGGATGGATGTTGAGTGGATATTGTCGATGTCTATAAAGAGAAGCAATTGTGTGCATGTGAATAAATAATTTGAGCTCATTGGACAAGAGAGAAATAGAAAAAGAACAGAAGGAATATTAAACAGGCCTGTGGGGAAGAATATGTCAGTGGGAGCAGCTCAGCTGCTCTCGCAGAGAGCTAGCACAGATACTATGGGCCGAATGGCCTCGCTCTGCTGTATTAATTGCGAGATTCTGTTCTATGTATTATGAGTCTAAGTCTGACCTATGTTTAACGTAAAATGTGTTTCAACTGGAGTTAATGGAGCTGCGGGTATTAATATGTATTTAGGTTCTCCTTTTGTTTTGGTAATACAGGGCCTTGCAATCTGAGGTGGGTGTGTAATTATGCTCAGCGATTTGCAAAGTTCCCACACAGGAGTTTATTACACAAAATTAGAACTTGTGATTGGGGATCATACATTAGCATGGATCAAGGATTAGTTAATGGACAGAAAACAGTGTAGGAATAAACAGGGCACTTTTGGATTGGTTGGCTCTAACTTGCTCTTGATAATACACGGTCATCAGTTACTTACAATAAATATTGATGACTTAGACGGATACTGAATGGAACATATTCAAGTTTGTTGATGACACAACATTAGGTGGAAAATTAATCTGTGAGGAGGACACAAAATTGCTGCTAAGGCATTCAGACAGGTTGTCTGAGTTGGAAGAACATGGCAGTTAGAATACAATATGGTGGTGTGAGTGTGCCCAGTTTGTAGGGAGAAAAAGAACATGTTTGAATGTGAGAGACTGGAACATGTTTGCACTCAGAGGGAGCTGGGTGTCTGTGCACATGAATTACATAAAGTTAATCTGCAGGTACAGTAAGCAGATAGGAAGGGAAGTGTTATGTTCATGTTTGTTCCAATGGATTGGATAATAGGATTGAAAAATCTTCCAATTATGCAGGACACTAGTGAGACTACACCTAGAGTACTGTGTGCAGTTTGGTCTCCTTACATAAGGAAGGGCATGGTTGCTCTAGAGGGAGGGCAATAACTGTTCACTAGATTGGTTCCTGTGACAAGTGGATTTTTTTATGAGGAGATAGAGTAGACTAGCTCTATATTCCCTGGAGTTTAGAAGAATGAGCGGTGATCTAAATGAAACATTTTAAACTGTTAAGCGGCTTTTTAGGGTATATGCTGAGAAAATGGTTCTCCTGGCTCTAGAATATAGAACATGTGGTCACCATCTCAGATCACAGCATTGGCCATTTTGGAATGATATGAGGAGAAATTTATTCACTGAAAGTGTTGGGAATCTCTGGAATTCTCCACCCCAGAGAGATTTGGAAGCTCAGCCATTGAGTATGATCCTGACAGTGGTCAATAGGTTTCAGATACTAGGGACATAAGGAGAGCACGGCAAAGTGGAGTTGAGGTAGAACATCAGTCTTAATGAATGATGGAGTAGGTTGAATGGCCAAAAACCCAACCCCAGCTTCTATTTCTGAAGGTTTTATGCATCAGTCCATCTATTCTGCTCGATGTGAGATTCAGGTTCATTCTGTACCTGTCAGCCTCTGGTACTATATATAAAGGTGGGAGCAATTTTGTGTCTGTCAGCACCTCGCACAGGATGTGAATATGTGATTCAATCTGTATCTGTGATTTATTCTAAATTTGCCATTCTATTAGTATTCAATTTGAATATGTCATTTGTATCTGTCAGCATTCGGTACTGTACATGTAAGCGATTCATTCCATATCTCTCAGACTTTGTAACGTGTGACTGTGGAATTTACTCCATATTTACCGCTTCGTGATACTGTGAGTGTTTTCTCCTAATGTAACTGCCAGTCTTTGGTAATTGGTGTCTGATTATGTAACTGTGAAGCTTTGGTCTGTTTGTAAGGCATTTTTTCTGTATCGATCAGGATCTGGTACAGAATGAGCGTTTGGGACTCAACCTGAAATTTTCAGTGGTACTGGAAATTAATTTTCTACCTGTTAGTCTCTGCTAGTGTTTCTGTGTGGGAGTGTGTCTGAATGGGGATGTGCTTGTCTATGTGTGTTTGTTTGTGTAACTAATTCTGTATCACTCAGCCTCTGGTACTGAGTTTACATGTAGGACTCTGGCTGTATTTGTCAGTCACTGGTGATGCGTGTGACTGTGAATGGCGTATTATTTCTAAAGCGGTCAGAATATTGTACAGGGTTAGAGTGTGGGATTATACTAATATAGTTCAGTGGTCCTGAGTGCAAATATGGGAATCATTCTGAAACTCCCATTCTTTAAGAGTGTGTATGTGTGTGTGTGTGTGTTTGTGACTGAGTGTTTGTGTTTGATGTGAGTTTGTGACTATCTTTTACTGTCAGTGCTACTTTATGTCTGTGTCAGATAAATGGAATATTATTCAGACTCAGGAATTTTGAGTGTAGTATTTAGTATGTATCTGCCAGTTTCTGGTACTGGACATGTCATTGATAATCATTCTGAATCTGTCAGTCTCTGCTTCTCTGACACTGTGGGATTCATTACATAACCTTCAGTTTCTGTGACTGTTTACAAGTCATGTTGAAATTTCAGAACAGAAACAGGCCACTGATGCTGTACGTTTTAATAAATAATTGTGAGTTTGACCTAGTATTAAATCCCTTTGTGGGTGAACACACTTGTGAAAGCTCAAGTATCTTTGGATCTAACACTCCATTTCTGTGTAAGTGTAACTCACTTTGTAATAAACAAATTGATACATTTTCATTAAAGCAGCCTGTGAGAATTTTAAACTTGCCTGTTGTGCTCAGTTTGCTCTGTGAGACAGAATACAATATCTGCCATTCTGATACTCTGAGCTTTTCAGGCTGGAATGTGGTCTCTATCTCAGTCTGTACTAATCAAATTGTTATTGTACCTTGAGGTTAATGGACTAGGTGAGTTTCAAACTGGAATCTGAGTTTGCAGCTGAGGTTATACTATATTTCAATGGCATTTCAACACTCCACCCTGCTCTCATGCCCACATGTCCCACCTTGGCCTGCTGCTTTGTTCCAGTGAAGCTCAACACAAACTGAAGGAACAGCACTTCATCTTCCGACTAGGCACTTTACAGCCTTCCGGGCTGAACATGGAGTTCAACAATTTTAGATCATGAACTCTCTCCTCCATCCCCACCTCCTTTCCAATCCCCCTTTTTTCCAATAATTTATATAGATTTTTCGTTTCCCACCTATTTCCATTATTTTTAAATGTATTTCCATCCATTGTTTTATCTCTACCTTTTAGCCTATTTCGATCCCTTCCCCCCACCCCACCCCTCTAGGGCTATCTGTACCTTGCTCATCCTGCTTTCTACCCTTAATGTCACCTATTACCACATTCCTTAGATAATATCACCACCTTCAACACCTCTTTGCCTTTTGTCTATGACACCTTTTGGCTATCTCCACCTATAACTGGCCCTCTATCCAGTTTTACTTGTCCCACACCCCCTCAACCAGCTTCTCTTTCACTCTTATCTATTTTTCCTTAGTTCTGTTGAAGAGTCGTACGGACTCGAAATGTTAACCGTGTTCCTCTCTGCAGATGCTGTCAGACCTGCTGAGTTTTTCCAGGTATTTTTATTTTTGTTTTGGATTTCCAGCATCCGCAGTTTTTTGCTTTTATCCAAGGCCTTTCTGTTGTTTGCAGGCCCTTAAGGCTGTGCAAGGTTCATCTGGTAACCTTCTACTGCCAATGTGCTTGGAGATTTTAAGTAATTCATTCCCTTTCAACAAGTTCTTACTGTACCCCTAGTATCCCCCTAATAATTACTGTATCCCTTTATTTCCCCCTAACATCCCCATTAGCACATCCTTTAGATAATATCACTACCATCAACACCCCATTGTCCGTTTGTCTATGACATCTTGTGGCAATCTCTTCTTGGCCTCCACCTATCACTGGCCCCCTATCGAGCTCTACCTGTCTCACCCCCTCAACCATTTACATTCCATCTCATTTCTATATTTTTCAGTTCTGATGAAGGGTCATACGGACTCGAAACGTCAACTGTATCCCTCTCCGCAGATGCTGTCAGACCTGCTGAGTTTTTCCAGGTATTTTTGTTTTTGTTCTAGATTTCCAGCATCCGCAGTATTTTGCTTTTATCAGAAATGTTCATTGTTGTTTTGTGGAGAGAAAGCAGCAATGATTTTCAATAACAGCTTCTTGCCATTCTGTCTCCCTCCTCCCAGGAGGCTGCTGTTTGTTCCCTTCCCCCGGGAGCGGGATCTCTCCATTGGCGGCTGTTTGAAACCATCTTCTTCCAGTCCCAGGCAGAGCTGGGGGAGAGCAGCGCATCACTGCCTTTAACAAACACTTGGATCTGCACTGAGCTGCTGGGACCTACAGGACTCACTGTGCAAGAGCTGGAAAGTGACGTGAGGCTGGAGCAAACTATTTGGGGGCTGGTGTCGACACGATGGGCCATATGTCCTCGTTCTGTGCCAGAAATTTTCAATATTTGTGTTTCCGGAACTTGTGCAGCATTCTGTGCATGCGCGCTGCCCTCCCCAGCACTGCCTGTGAGTGGAAGAAGATGGTTTAAAACAGCTGCTAATGCAGAGACACAGTTTAAATAGCGGCTGTTTGCTTTCACTTGAACGGTTAGTCCATGGGAGCGGCAAATAGAAATCTGACCTACACAATAGTCCCTGCTCCGTCACTCAGTCCCACTCCTGGAGCAGTGGATTGTTTCTGGATGGCAGGAAATTGTTGTAACAGGAACAAAGTCCCTGGTCTTTAGCAGCTGAGTGCTGCAGGACTGCAGTGGATTCAGACACTGACTCTGTTCGTCTTACCTTTTTTATTCATTCACGGGATGTGGGCTTCACTGGCTGGGCCAGCATTTATTGCCCATCCCGAGTTGCCATTGGGAAGGTGGTGGTGAGCTGCCTTCTTGAACCACTGACTTTGCGGTTGTTCGGAATGATTATTAATTTAATAATTGTTTTGGTTTCTTTGTATCTTCGACCGCACCTCTTCTTAAATTATAATAAACATTTTTTCTTTCAATAGGCAAATACTTGAAAGCAGCAGAATAAATGTCGTGATTCGACAACACAAGGGGAAGTGCAGTCAGCTCCTCACAAACAGTAAGTACAGTGTCACTCACAGGGAGCCGAGGTGGCCAAGAGGTTAACTTGGTGGAGTTCTGATCCATTGTACTCTGCAATCAGAGGCACCAGATCCAATTTTAGTTTATGGTTCACTAGGCTGGTTGGTGAAGATTTAATTTAAATTGGCAGGGGGTTGGTCATCAACTTACAGCAGAACCAGAAAGTAATAAGGACAGAAAGGAGGGAGAGTGATGGATAATACTGGAGAAGGGAGCAATGCCATATTCGACAGGGGCAGTTTAAGAAGCCCTATGAGGAATGCAAAGACCAGTTTACAATGCATCTATGTAAACACACAGTGTGATAAATGAGACTGATGAGCTTGAAGGACAAACGGCAATGTGGGAATATGATGTAGTGGCAATGAACGAAATGGGGTTTAAAAAGAGGAAGGACTGGGTGCTGAGTATTTAGAAATATGGATTCAGAAAAAGATCGAGAAGCAAAAAGTGGAGGTGATGGTGGCAGCATTGATCAGGGAATCAGTCTTAGCTGCAATTATATTATTACCAGATAAAACTGAAAAATACAAACTCAGATTCTAGTTTGAAACTCACCCACATTATTAAACTAAGGGATACTGTATTAAAATGATTAATACAGATTGAGATACAAATCACAGAGCAATCCGAAAAACCCAGTGTCAGACTGATAGATGTTGTATTAATTCTATCACTGCAAACTGAGCTCAACAGCCAAGTTTAAAATTCTCACTCAGAAACAGATTGAATGACACAGCGTTAATTTGATTAGTAGAAACTGAGTTACACTGGCATAACAATGGAGTTTCACATTAAAAAAATTACACAAAACGGGATTTCATATAAGGCCAAACTTGCAATTATTCCATTAAACCAAGAATATCAATTGCTTATTCCTGTACTGAAATTTCAACATGAAATGAATCTAGACTGGTAAACAATCCAAAAGACTGCAGGTGATGTAATGAATCCCACACTGTCATAGGGTAGCAGAGACTGACAGATTCAGAATCATTATTGAGCAGATGTCCATTACCAGACACTGACAGATGCAGACTGTTACTACACTCACCCACAATACCTGAGCCCACATGACACTAATCAATATGACACACACATACGGTATCAATGAAAGTCAGAAATTATCACAAATACACATGGAATGACACAGACACAGAGACGATTAAAGAACGCTACTTACAGTCTGATTTTCAGATTTGCACACAAGACGACTGAACTGTCTTATCATAATCTAGATAATCCCACGTTCAGACCCAGTAGCACTCCTGACAGAAACATAAATTCCACATTCATATGCAGCACCAGAGTTTGACAGAAGAATAATCAAGCGCACCTAAACTTGCATGCACATGCACATCCGCACAGTATTACTGTCTTAGCACACAATGAGGTTCAGCCCTTTGAGTCTACATCAGGCCTTCAAATGAGTAAAACATCTAGTGTCATTTCCAACAACCCGGCACATTCTTCCTTTTCAGATAATAATCCAATTCTCTCCTGACTACCTTGATTGCATCTGCCTCTAGCAGTGTCAGGACCCACACGTGAGATTTTAACCACTCGCTGCATGAAAACGTTTCTCCAAAAAGTATCCATTGCTTTTGTCAATTACCTTAAATCTGTGCTCTCTGGTCTTTGTCCCATCCAGTAGTTGGAACAGTTTTTCTCAATCTGGTGTGTCCAGACTCATCATAATTTTGAATACCTCTATCCTGTCCTCTCAATCTTCACTCCTCTGAGGAAAATGGCCACTACTTCATCAACTAAGTAACTGAAGTTCCTTATTCTTCACAATGTGGCTCACTTACACATGCTAGAGGCTACATATATTCACGTGCAGGGCCCTGTTATCTGCAGGCAAAAGGAACACGTCCATTGTGCCTACCTTGAATTAAACAACAACATTCAGGACAATAGTTTCCCAGTGAATTCTTCATGGCAACACCTCGAACAATTGGAATCAACTTGACAACCAATCAGCACCCCTTTTCTCATGCAGTAAAACTTCTTCCTCCTTTGACTTATTTTAACTCTCATTTTTTTGTTTATTTCTCTTTTTTTCTATGTCCCTCCTAGAACCATAGAAAATAGAAGCAGGAGTAGACCATTCGGCCCTTCGAGTCTGCTCTACCATTCATCATGATCATGGCTGATCATCGAGCTCAATAGCCTGCTCCCGTTTTCTCCCCATATCCTTTCATCCCTTTCACCCCAAGAGCTATATCTAACTCCTTCTTGAAAACATACATCTCCTGCCTATCCCACTCAAATAATCAATCCACATTGTACAGGATTGGTTGCCTTCACAGACATCAATCATTTCCACTGAAAATGAATGCTTCCCAGGGTTAATTGTCTCAGCCAATGCTGATTACTAATGGGGTTTCAGCCACAATAGGGATAACACAGCATCAGCTTCAGTCTGCAAAACTGTTACAAAGCAGCTTTATAAACCCTCAGTTTTATCATGGGATCCACCCCACTGCAGTCAGCTCCCATTCTCTTCTCTTTTACCCTTTACATTCTATGATAGCAAATATGGTTGCCCTCAGCTGTGTCTGTTCCCTATTCCAATCCTCCTACTGAAGTATACCTGCTTTTATTTGATTACTCTTCTGAAATGAGTAATTAACTAGTTTGGTTCCAGTTTAATATGTTTCCTTCTTTTAAATCTAGGGAGCTACTGTTGTTTGCTTGGTTTAAAACATCATTTTTCAAATTCACACTTCCAGTGAGAAGCCTGATCTGTCCAGGATGTAAATGACACACACGCTCTACCTGATTTCCAACCATTGAATTCAATTTGCATCCAGACTTCCATTTTGCACTATTCATTAGTGAGACTCCTCATTCACATCATGAGGTCAGATGAAAAGTTTAAAGTTCAGTTGATAATTCTGACACGTTTAAACATTTATATGTATCAATGCCGCTTGATAAGACTGACAATCTTTTGTTGTATTGTTGAAAATAAGGAAAGGAACATGAATATTTGAATTTAAAACTGGAGTGGTGAAATTTTCAGACTGGTGGCTGTCGTAGATGTGAGCTTTCTTGTATTAAATCACCGGATGTGGTCCCATTCCTAATTGCCCTGGAGAAAGTATTAGTGAGCGGCCTTCTTGAATAGAACAGAATGGTTTGCTTGGACATTGTAGATGGCAGTTCAGGGATAAGCTGATAACTGAGGATTGTTCTGAGATCACATATAAACCAGACTGGGTAAGGATTTGGATGGTAGTTTTACTTCCTAAAAGGTTTAAGATGTTAACTCATTTCCAACACCATGCCTGAGATAACTATTGAGTATAGATACACAATTAATACCAGAGTCACAAGTAACATCAAAGATTGAGAGCGACTGAATAAACTCCACATCCACAAAGAACTGGACACTGTGAAGTACCCAACAAATCCAACACATTTCCAGGCACTGACACATACAGAATGAAGTCCAAGGCACTCACAGCACCAGAGATACACAGAAACAGAATAAATCACACACTCACCGACAGTGCCAGAGATAGACAACTGCAGAATGAATCCCATGTCTCACACAGTGGAACTGACTGATAGGTACAGAATGAACCTCAAACAGTCCCAGAGATGTAAACTGAAAGAATCTGAAATTCACACGGTACCACAAACTTACACACACACAAAACATTCATGAACACACGTTCAGAACTGAGGTTTGATAGAGACGAATGAATCCCACAATTGTGCACAGCATCAGGAATTGAGAGTTACAGAATGAATCTAACACTCAGACAGAGTCCAGGGGCCTGACAGAGCCAAAATCAATCTTATTCTCACATACAGTATAGCCACATGGCAGAATTAATCCAACTTTCACAAACATACTACCGATTTACAGAATGAACCACTGACAGAATTAACCCCACGTTCACATGTGGTATCAAAGACTGACAGAATGAATCATGCTTTCACATACAATACCACCGCTGGACAGAATTAATCCCACTCTCATCTGCCGTACCACAGATGGGCAGAACTAATCCCATTCATACATACAGTACCAAACAGAGTGCAGCTGATCTAGCTGGCTAAAGAATTGAGTTTGGTGAGGGGGGAGATGTAAGTGTTAATTTCGTTCTTAAATTTTGCTCTTAAAATCTAATCTATTCTGTAATTAGCAGTAACTGGAAAGTACTGTGTAAACGGGCTAAATTCTTTCTTTCAGTTTAGACAGAGCAAGCTCACTCTCAGCTGTCGGAGTTGAGTAGTTAATTAGCTAACTGGTTCAATCTGGTAAACGTTAACTGTGTTCCTCTCCACAGATGCTATCAGACCTGCTGAGTTATTATACCTGCCAGGTATTTTTGTTTGTTTTTGTTTTCAATCTGGTTACTGTTGACCCAGTTGAGTTTACTATAAATTCAGGGTTCTTTAGTGCAGCCAAGGTAAACTGAGTGCAGCTGAGCTAACTGAGTGAAGACTTGGAGTTTGGTGGGATGGGAGTTCGGTGAAGGGTGGGGGGGAGCAAAGCAGGTAATTGTTCCCTTCTTCTATCCTTCTCACCCCATAGGAATTGGTTCTTGCTCTAATACAGGGAAAGGAGCTAGCTGTTTGATGAATATCCGATACGTGTGTAAGGTCGATTCTATCCCTAAGGTTGAAAATAGTACACAAACTTGTGGTAAAGTAAATAAAATATATAAGAAAGTAACATAAATAACTGAATAACATAAATAACTGAATTACATAATTAAGTAATTATTTAAAACACATTAAGGATGGCATGATAGGTGACGTGTCCAAGCTGCAGCATGTGAGAACTCCTGGATAACATTCCGATCCAGACGAAATGTCTACAGTAAATGTTCGCGGCTGGAGGAAATTCAGCTCAGATTCATTGAGCTGCAGACTCTGTGACACATCAGCGAGAGAGGAAGTTTCCTTGATGCTTTATACCAGGAGGCAGTCACACATCTTAGAGTAGGGCCTTCTGATTTGGTCAGGGACAGGAGGGTGTGACTGCGAATGAGGCAGGACCCAGAGGGCAGGAGTGTGAGCCTCTGCAATGGTCCAATAGGTTTGATGTTCTCCCAGCTTGTTTGGATGAGGGCAGTGGCTGCAGGGTAGATGAGCAAACTGACCATGGCACCATGGTTTAGGAAGCCATTCAAGTTGGGAGAACAAAAAGGAATGTAGTGGTAGTATGGGGCAGTATATTGAGTGGGATTGGCACTGTTCTCTGTAGCAAAGAGCGAGAGTTCAGAAGGCTCTGTTGCCTGCCTGGTGCCAGGGTTTGGGACATCTGTTCAGGGCTGGAAAGCAACTTTCAGTGGGAGGCAGAGGATCCAGTGATCATGGTCCATGTAGGTATCAACAACATGGGCAGGATGAGGAAGGAAGCTCTGCATAGTCAGTATGAGGAGCTAGGCACAAAATTAAGCAGCAGAACCTCAAAGGATTATTACCTGAGCCATGTTCAAACTGGCATATGACAAATAAGATTAGAGAAATGAATGCAAGACTCAAGGACTGGTGTGGGAGAAGTGGGTTCCAGTTTATGGGCCACTGGCACCAGTTTTGGGTGTTCTTTCAGATTTTTCTGTACCGTTGGGATGGTCTACACCTGAACTGTGCTGGGGCTGGTGTCCTCACAAGCTGCATAACTAGGGAAGTAGAGAGGGTTTTAAACTGAATAGTGGAAAGGATCACATTTTCAAAGAGTAGAGACAAGGCAAGAAAGAAAGGTATTAATATGGGAAATGATAAACAGACCATGACAGGAAGGGAGAAGTAGCATAAATCTAAGAGTAAATCAGCAGATAAGCCTCGTAGCTACAGAATAAAAGGACAAAACTAAAGGCTCTGTATCTAAACACATGTAGCATTTGAAACGTAACAAATTAACTGATAATATATATAAATAAGAATGATCTGATAGCCATCAGAGAGGCACGGCTACAGGGTGACATAGTTTGGGACCTGAATATTGAAGGGTATGTGATATTTAGGAATGAAATATATCAGGAAAATGTGTAGGGGTGGATCTGTTAATTAATGATGGTATTAGCACATTAGAGAGGGATGACCTAAATTCAGAAAACCAGGATGATTCAGGTTTGGGTTGCGACGTGAAATGACAAAGGCAAGAAGTCACTTGTGGGCCAGGTGACTATTTAACTGCACGGTAGAACAGAGCATAAAAGAAGAGATCATGGGAGCTTGTCAGACAGGTACAGCAATAATGATGGGGGATTTCAATCTACATATCGACTGGGAAAATCAGATGGACAAACGTAACGTAGAGTGTTTTTGGGATACTTTCTTAAAATAGCACATTCTGGAGCCAAGCAGAGAGCAGGATATTCGAGACCTGGTATTGAGCTACAAGACAGGATTAATTGAGAGCCTCATAGTGAAGGTACCTCTAGGTAACAGCGTTCATAATATGATTGAATTTTACACTCACTTTGGATGGAGAAATGAGTGCACCCATGATGAGTATTTTCAACTTAAATGAGGGCATGAAAGCAGAGCTAGCTAAAGTGAACCTCACCCCCACATTCCCGTCTGCCCCCGATAGCCTTTCACCCCCTTGCTAATTGACAATCCATGCAGCTCTACCATTAAAATATTCAAAGACTCTGCGTCCACTGCCTTTTGAGGAAGAGAGTTCCAAGACTCACTGCGCTCAGAGAAATAAATTCTCCTCATCAATGTCTTAAATGAGTGACCCCTTATTTTTAAACAATGACCCCCTAGTTCTAGCTTCTCCCTCAAGAGGAAACATCATCTCCACATCCATCCTGTTAAGACTCCTCAGGGTCTTAAAGGTTTCAATCTAATCCCCTCTTACTCTTCTAAATTCCAGTCACAAAGATAGGCTAACCGGTCCAATCTTTCTTCATAAGACAACCGACCCATTCCTGGTATTAGACTAATAAATATTCCCTGAACTGCTTCAAACACATTTAAATCAAAAACAGAATTACCTGGAAAAACTCAGCAGGTCTGGCAGCATCGGCGGAGAAGAAAGGAGTTGACGTTTCGAGTCCTCATGACCCTTCAGCAGAACTGAGTATAATTAGGAGAGGGGTGAAATATAAGCTGGTTTAAGTTTGGGGGTGGGGGGGGTGGTGGTGGAAAGAGAAGTTGAGGGGGGGTGATGGTGGTTGTAGGGACAAGCAAGCAGTGATGGGAGCAGCAAATCAAAAGATGTCACAGACAAAAGGATCAAAGAGGTGTTGAAGTTGGTGATATTATCTAAGAAAATGTGCTAATTAAGAATGGATGGCAGGAAACTCAAGGTACAGCTCTACTGGGGGTGGAGTGGAAAGACTGACAAGGTATTAGTTGTAGAAAGGCTAACTGGCCTTTAGCTTTCTAATTTCTGTCTCCCTCCCTTTTTGAATGAAAGAGTTACGTTCGCTATTTTCCAATCTAATTGAACCTTCCCCATATCTGGGGATTTTGAAAATTAAAACAAATGCACCAACAATCTCACTAGCCACTTCTTTTAAGAATTTGGGGTGAAATCCATCCAGATCTGGGGATTTCACAGCCCGACGCCCCAACAATTTTCTTAATACCACTTCCCTGGTGATTGTAATTTTCCACGAGTTCCTCCCTCCCTTCCATTTCCTGATTTACAGCTTTTTCCAGGGTATTACTTGTGTCGTCTATGGTGAAGACTGAAGCACGATACCTGTTTAGTTCATCCGCCATCTCCCTATTTTGCATTTTCAATTCCCAAAATGCTCTTTCTATAGGACTAATTCATTTCTTATTTAAACATCTACATAACCTCCCTTTGGAATTGTTGGTTGTGATTGGAATGCAAGTATTTTGTGTATTCTGAAATATCCCTTTAAATATCTGCCACTGCCTATCCCTCGGCCATGATCTTATTGAATGGCAGAACAGGCTCGAGCTGCTGAGGGGCCTACTCCTGCTCCTGGTCCGTATGTTCATATCTATTTTAGTACCACCGACTGAAAGAATTAATCCCACTCTCACATACAGCATCACAAAATGACTGAATTAATCCCACTCTCACACACAGCACCACCGACTGAAAGAATTAATCCCACTCTCACACACAGCACCACTGAATGACTGAATTAATCTCACTCTCACACACAGCACCACCGAATGACTGAATTAATCTCACTCTCATACACAGCACCACCGAATAACTGAAATAATCCCACTCTCACAGACAGTATCACTGATACAATTAATCCCAAAGTCACATACAGTATCACTGACTGACTGAAGTAACCTCACATTCAGCACTAAAGACAAACAGATACAGAATATGTTCAAAAGATTCCCAGATATTGACAATGACTCACATTCCCATTCGATACCAGAAACTGACAGATACAGAATGAATTACACACTCACATTGCGGATCAGATGTTGGCATGTCCAGCATGAATCTCACACTCATACTCAGTCCCAGCCTCTGAGAGTGAATGAGAAATGTACAGTCGGATACTAACAGAGGTTGAAAGATATACAATCAATGCCACACTGATCTACAGTGTCAGAGACTGAGAAACACGGTG
The DNA here is from genome assembly GCF_964194155.1 of Cetorhinus maximus. NCBI lineage: Eukaryota > Metazoa > Chordata > Chondrichthyes > Lamniformes > Cetorhinidae > Cetorhinus > Cetorhinus maximus. Next base: position 19,531,827 of record NC_135909.1, read on the forward strand.
TGAATCTCATTTGTAGTTCAATAAACTGACAGGTACAGAATAAATCCTGCACTCACATATTTAAGCCGCAGGTGACAGATACGGAGTTCAGCCAAAATAGCATATATTCCCAAATTGAGAATGGATCCCCCGCTCACTCACATGCATCCTGAAGTGACAAACGCACAATGAGTCTTAAACACTCCCAAAGACAGATACAGAATAAATTCTACACTCACATGGCGTACCACAGCCTCAACCCCCTACCACTCACACACACACATACTCACACAATATCCCAGTGAGTAATTCGCACACGTTACAAGAGTTCCAGGAGGAATCCCGCATTCCCGTTCAGTCCCTCTGTGGAGAAGGGCCCCTCGCACGGACAACCAGACGACAATTCCCGGTGTATCTTCACAAACTGGGACTGGAGAGAATCCTGATAAAATTTCTTTCCTGATTGTAGTCAAAGGGTGGAGAAGTCGAAATTTGATTGGTGTCTTTAAATATGCAATCAGAGAAAAGTATAAAATAAGTGGCTGTTGTACTTTTTTAAATGTCCAATCAGAATCATTGTTTCCCCATTCCTCATTAGCATAGGTCTGTCAGACTGTCTATTTAATCGGCGCTCGGAAGGGGTTTGTTTTATTCTGTGTCTGAAAGTGAAGATGGTTGATGAGAAGAAACCAGCTCCTAAGAAGGGAGGCAAGAAAGCCTTAAAGAAACCGGTAGTGAAGGGCGGCAAGAAGCGGCGAAAGTCGAGGAAGGAGAGTTACGCCATCTACATCTACAAAGTGATGAAGCAGGTTCACCCCGACACCGGCATCTCCTCCAAGGCCATGAGCATCATGAACTCGTTCGTGAGCGATATTTTCGAGCGCATCGCTGGTGAGGCTTCCCGCCTGGCCCATTACAACAAGCGCAGCACCATCAGCTCCCGGGAGATCCAGACCGCCGTGCGCCTGCTGCTGCCCGGGGAACTGGCCAAGCACGCCGTGTCGGAAGGGACAAAGGCGGTGACCAAGTACACCAGCGCCAAGTAAAACCCCCGAACTGACTGAAAAACACATTCACAACACAACGGCTCTTTTAAGAGCCACTCACAATCTCTCTGAAAAAGCTATATGATTTCATTACTACTAATTTATGATTTTACTATGAAGCATTTAGAATTGTGAAATTGTTATTTTGATCACGTTTCAGTCACAGATTCACAGCAATGTAAATTTAACACTCGTTCAGTTGTTGGGCCTCGTTAATGATGCCCCATAAATTAATGTCTTGCCGCTCACCCTCTGCGCTTTGTTTTAAGACGCGTCATATTCGACCCCTTTCCCTGGTTTTGGAGAGAGAGCGAATAGAGCGCAAATTCTTCCGGTTCCAATTCGGTTCAAGTTTGGCCTCAATAATCGATCAGTTCATTTCCTATAAGCACCGGTTGTGTAGCAACCTTCAGTCTCAACGCTGGCAAATTTACTCCAAGTATGTTCAATTTTGGCTGTCACAAATATCTACAATATAACGTCTATCAGCAGAACGATGTAAATGGCACTTTCAGCCGGCTGCTAAGAAGGTTTCATGACGGATCGAGATTACCTCGAATTGATGCCGGATTCTTAAAGCGAATCTGAAATTTAAAATGGATAAAATGTGAAATAGTCCCATCAGGGAAGGACATTTGTAAAACTTTGTCGTCAGACTGTGTTCACTATTAACTGGTATTCTATATGAAATTTATTTCTTGTTTTATAAATATATCCGCGGTAATTTCGACGTCGAATAAAAAAATAGATTGCGTAAATTTGCGCCGTTATTTTCGACTTGTTTTCAGTTACACATAAACCCAGACAGAAAATCAGAAACTGAAATATACAAAAAACTGCAGTCCGGGGAAAGAGAGAGAGAGATGAAGTGAAATGTAACATTCGTATACTAAATACTGAATAACCATTTCCAATTAGGACTCGAAACGTCAACTTTCTTCCTCTCCGATGAGCTTTGCCAGGTATTTTTGTTTTAGTTTCAGATTTCCAGCATCAGCAGTATTTTGCTTTTATACATTTAGTACTATATTCGATCCGTTCTTTTTTGGCTTTTTTTTTTACAAATTTGGCGGGCTTTTAAAATTTGAAAACAAAGAACGGTTGGAATCTCAAAATTTGGCGCTGGATTTTCCGCCCTCACTCCGTGGAGTCTCCGGATTGGTGAGTTCAGTAGATAACTGATTGGTGATATGAACAAAATTATGTGACGCAGCACAAAATGACCAATCAGCAAACGCCCGCAGCACCATTCCTCCCGAAGCTATAAGAGAAGCGAATGCGAGCGCATTTCCTCATTCTCTGTGAAAGTGTTTTTGAGATTGTGAAATGTCTGGAAGAGGAAAGACCGGCGGTAAAGCTCGATCCAAGGCCAGATCTCGCTCCTCCCGGGCTGGACTGCAGTTCCCGGTGGGCCGTGTTCACAGGCTCCTGAGAAAGGGCAACTATGCTGAGCGTGTGGGTGCCGGAGCCCCGGTCTATCTGGCTGCCGTGCTCGAGTATCTGACGGCTGAAATCCTCGAGCTGGCTGGTAACGCGGCCCGGGACAACAAGAAGACCCGCATCATCCCCAGACACCTGCAGCTGGCCGTCCGCAACGACGAGGAGCTCAACAAGCTGCTGGGAGGGGTGACCATCGCTCAGGGCGGGGTGCTGCCTAATATCCAGGCCGTGCTGCTGCCCAAGAAAACCAGCGCCGCTGCGGCCTCGAAGACCAAGTGAAGCGGCCATTCTTTAATCTAATAACCCAAAGGCTCTTTTCAGAGCCACCCACAGAGTCTGTGAAAGGGTGAACTATTGACTACCGCTACGTGCCGAATTTCAGTAATGGTGAAGCGTTTCTAATGATCCGCAACGACAACCAACTCGTATCAAAAGAGAAATTACATTTCCATCCGAGTGGTTCGGGACTGGAATGCACTCTCTGGAAGTAGTGGACGCAGGTTCAATGGAGGCAATCAAGAGGGTATTTACTGATTATTTGAATATAAACAACGTGCAGGGATGGGGCGGGGGGAAAGCTTTCGGTCATAACACTCTTTTGGAGAGCAGATGCAGGCACCGAAGGGCCGAATGGCCTCCCGTGCTGTGCAAATTGGTTGATTCAGTGATAAACCTGTGCACCGGAGGGATACACGTTTGTTGCTCAGGGCGTTGCCTTTATTGACATCATGAGCACTGACTTGTAACCCGCAGCTCACTCTTTGTCCGGGATTTATGTCTGCTCGCAGTATTTAATACATTATCAGCGCCGCATTTATTGGAAGTATCCTAGAGCACTAAGGTGACCACATTCCCAATTTTATGCTTAAATTAAGACACCATTTGCGCTACAACTTACAACTGCATTGTCTGTGATTATCAACCCCAAAAGAGGTTTGTAGACAAAAAATAAACTGATGGAAGGAGGTAAATGGTAACTTCGCGATGTCTAAGTGCTGGAGTGGTCAACAGGAGATCACAGCTTTCATTTGCCGATTTAGTGGCTCTTAAAAGAGCCTTTGTTGTACTTGGTGCTGAAGCCGGGTTTTAGGCGCGTTCCCCGCGGATGCGGCGGGCCAGCTGGATGTCTTTGGGCATGATGGTGACTCGCTTGGCGTGGATGGCGCACAGGTTGGTGTCCTCAAAGAGCCCCACCAGGTAAGCCTCGCTGGCCTCCTGCAGAGCCATGACGGCCGAGCTCTGGAAGCGCAGGTCTGTCTTGAAGTCCTGAGCGATCTCTCGCACCAGGCGCTGGAAGGGCAGTTTGCGGATGAGCAGCTCGGTGGATTTCTGGTAGCGGCGGATCTCCCTCAGAGCCACAGTGCCGGGTCTGTAGCGATGAGGCTTCTTCACGCCGCCTGTTGCTGGAGCGCTCTTCCGGGCCGCTTTGGTAGCCAGCTGTTTGCGGGGAGCTTTCCCTCCGGTCGATTTGCGCGCTGTCTGCTTGGTCCTGGCCATTTTCTCAACAGATTCACCACAATGTCAGCTGCAAGAACTATTAAGATAAACTGCACTGCAACTCGCCTTTTTAAACTCTGTGAGGAACCGCCCCGAACAGTAATTGGCTGCAGCCTTACGCCCAGGCAGTTTTATCCAATATCTAACCAATGGACTAATCCCTGGCTGAGTTGCCAGGTCTCCATTGGTCGAGTAGTTTTTAATCGCTCATTTCAAAAATTCCGCCTTTATTTCCAGCCGTTTACCGCCTCGACATCAGAAGACTTTGTTCCTTCATTTCTTAAAATTAAAAATACCATTTTTACTGCAAATCATTATTCCCTAACCCGAATGAAATTCCTGTTCATTTAACCTATTCCGACAATTTTTAAACCCGGCATCATCCTGGTGAACCTGCACATTTTTGGACAGAAACACCAGTCTGTTGTTTGAACTGTGTAAAGTCAGTGCTGGATTTCGCAGGCAAAAATTGAAGGACTGTCCATTGCTCCCTACAGCACAACCAACCCTTAAAATCGCCGCTCGCTTAGAAGTCTGGAGTGGGTAATGAAATGGAACCGGTGCTGGGGGCTTCACACCCCTTCCCATTGCCCTCATTCTGGGCAGTTCATGACTATAAAGAGGGGGGAAAGGGATAATAAACTACGATTAAATCGAGTTACTTAGTCCATCCCCCAGAACCCCGGAACAAATCAGGCACTAAAATAAATGAAAAATACTGCACATGCTGGAAATCTGAAATAAAAACAGAAAATGCTGGAAACCTCCGTAGGTCTCACAGAATCTGTGGATAGAAAAGAGTTAGCGTTTCTAGTCCGTTTCACTCTTCGTTAGAGCTCTCTTTTCTGTTTCAGACACTAACATTCCCGATCACAGCCAATCCCAATTCCTGTTCCCAGGTCTCTGCTCTCTCTGTGAGGTGGTGAGTGGCTCTGAGAAGAGCCTTTGTTGTGTGTTCGGTAGAAAGGGTCGAGTTGTTTAGCCGCCGAATCCATAGAGAGTGCGGCCCTGGCGTTTCAGAGCGTACACCACATCCATGGCAGTGACCGTCTTGCGCTTGGCGTGTTCAGTGTAGGTGACCGCATCCCTGATCACATTCTCCAAGAAAACCTTCAGCACCCCGCGAGTCTCCTCATAGATCAAACCCGAGATCCGCTTGACACCGCCACGGCGAGCCAGGCGGCGGATTGCTGGTTTGGTGATGCCCTGGATATTATCACGAAGCACTTTGCGGTGCCGCTTTGCTCCGCCTTTCCCCAATCCTTTACCTCCTTTCCCTCTGCCAGACATGATGATTCTTCACTCAGATCACTGCAGAATATGAGACACGAGCTGCTTCACGTTCCTCTTTTAAAGTGCCCGCCCCGACCTGACTGAAAAACGCCGTTTGAGAGCAGGGAGGGGAGGAGACAAAGTGAAGATTAAACAGAGAGCGGGAGGGAGGAGAGAGCCGGAGTGACAGACAGAGAAAGAACAGCCCCTGATCTTTCAGCTCCTCCTCCAGTTTCTGCAACCGCCAATTTCAACCCGTTTATTACCAATGGAACCGAGACACAAACCCGGACAGACCCGGGCTTCACAGTCAGGAGTTTCAGCAAACCCGGAGCTTTGAAATATGCTCTCGTTATAATTAACACTCAGTAATATTCCGACCTAAACACAGTCTATTCTAAAACAGGAATCATCCTCAGTAACATCACCATCCTCATACACACACGGTTCCAGCATTTTACAAGCTGTTTGGGGGAATCTCGGGTTAAAATTGATGTTGTAAAGAGGCCTTTACCCACCAGTGTGCCACCGCCACACGTCCACTCGCACCCAACGCCCCTTGCCCCCCGCGCCGACACAGGTTCGGAGATTTTGTTCTCTCTGTGATGAGAGTGAAATGGGCAAAATTCCCATTGATTTTAGCGGCTGAATTGCTACGGAGATCTGCGCACGCGCAGTTTAACCCCGCCCCCCAGTGTCGTCAAATTGTGGATAACAGCGCATGCGCAACTCTATCCCCAACAATGGCTGAGAGCGTCATTCACTCAGTGAGCGGAATAGGGTTTAATTCAGCAGCGATCGGAGACATCACCGCCCCAGAGGGAAGTGAACAAACAGCATCTGCTTAAAGCAGCGCATCGGTTTGGAGCCGCGTCCGCAGATATGCTCAGAGATTGGCATTGAGTGTCCGGGCAGCTGAGGCGGAGGCGGCGGCTGTTTTTAATGGGCTCCCTGGAACACGAGCTGCTCCCGGAACATGGAGTGAGCGGGGGGAAGGGAGAGGCCATTCTCGAGCAGTGTCTGGACAGAGTGAGAAGAACTCGCCATTGAAGATCATTGCTGCTTTCTCTCCCCAAACCCGAGTGAAGCTTCCTGGCTTAGTTCCGGCTCCCACTGTCCCTTGTTATTGGAGAGAGAATGGCGGGGAAATAGCCGCACAGTAACAATGTTTCCAGTTACACAAAGAAGATCAATTTCAGGCACCAGGTGAGAAGTGTGAAAGAGACATTTTAAACTGTACCTGCTTGTTTCCGGGTGTACAGTTAGTTGAAAGGGAGCAGCAAATATAAATCTGACCCTTGCCAAAGTCACTCCTCCATCGGATAGTCTAATTCAAGGAGCAGTGCACAGGACAGGTTGTTTCTGGACGTCATAAAATTGTTGTAAAACCGCTCAAAATAGCAGATAAGCAGAAACAGTACCGTGGTGGGGTCAGACACTGTTATGCTGCTAGTTTTGCTTAGTTGATTGTTCATTATAATAACACTTATTTTAAAAATACATTGATCTCTTTTGTATCTTCTACTTCACCTATTCTTCAGGTGAAGGAGTTATGTTTTCTGTGTGCACGGAAAGAATTGAAGGACCAGATGGTTCTTCGAAACAAGGAAAAGTGCAGCCTGATGGTTCCAACTCACAGTAAGTACAATATCACTCACAAAGCACATAGATACTGCCAGGTCTTTAGGCCAAAATGAATCAGATGGAGACCGATATAGATCCCAAGATTGAGAGGCGCCCTTTCAATATAAGAGTCAAACAGAGCATTGGTGGGAAAAGTTGTTTACATTAAACCAGTACACCTGAGGACATCAATCCCAGGGCAAAAGCACAGCCACTATTCGATTTAAATACACAGTGTCACCTCGGCCACAAATTAAATACTAATTATTAACTACGTCAGACAACATTTACCCTATTGTAATATGCAGGATGAATTGCTACTAAGCATCTCAGAATGTAGAGTGAGCTATACATTAAATACCAGTTCCATAATCTCACTAAGTGTTAGACTAGAATATTAAAGTATGAATTCTGTTTTTTTCAAACTGCAGGAATTAAATAATGGACCAGGTTTGATATTGATGCATATATTATCACTCGAATTTGTTCTCACAGAGATAAAAATTAAATACCACTACACAACTCGCACAGAACTACTGAATGTAGCCTGTCGATCATGCCTGAGATGCAGGTGAAGGACCAATACAGAAAACCCGCACAGTTGCATTCGATAGCAGAGACACATAGATCGAGAATGAACCCCAGACTCACATGAAAATCTAGAGACAGACATATGAACAACAAATTCCAAATACCACATTCAACCCATGGACTGATAAATACAGAATTAAAGCTACTTTCATATCCATTGCCATTGACTGAAAGATGTAGAATGTAGCCCAGTGTCACATACCCTACCATAGACTGGCAAAGGTATAATAAATTCCAGAGTCTCTTATTGTACCTGAGACTGACGGCCAAAAATAAACACATTTACGTCGAGAAGTAGAGATTGAAAAATACAGACTGAAACTCATAATCCCATTCGGTATTGCACAGTGACAGGTACAAATAAACCCCGCACTCACACCTTTTACAAGGTAATGACACAGAATGAGCAGCACATTCACATACAATACCAGAAACTGACAGATATTGAATGATTCCCACCCTCAGGGTCTGCCAGATGCTGATGAAAACTGAATGAATGCACACTCACATTCAGTTTGAGAGGCTGACTAACACAGAAGTATGTCCACACTCACCAAAAACTGACATACACTGCATTAATCCCACTTTATACAGGGGACCAAACCCTGAAATGCAGAAAAAAAATCCACAGGCCTACACACAGAAAAAGACAATAAGGCATAAACCAAAAGCAGTCATTTAAAGTGCCACCGACTGACAGGCATGAGACAAATCTCATTCACCGACAGCAATAGATGAAGAAAAAAGTAAAATCAACTTCACTGATACAATTAATTCCAGATATGGACAGCTAAATACTGAATGCCACAGTCATATATATGAGGGTTAGAGTTAATCTCATTCTCATGTCAATTATCTGGGACCGACTGATACAGAAAAAATAACACATCCACATGCAAGACAAGAGATGGACACATACAGATTGAATGCAACAATATTGCATTTCACAGGTAACTGAAAGGAAGCACTTGTTTTTAATATTTCACAAGTGATATATTGAAGCAGATCGAATCCCACTGATATAGTATCAGAGAATGACATTCATATAGTTCGTCCTGCACTCACACACAGTCCCACAACTGACAGATACAAACAAAAATCAACATTTGGATACAGGACCAGAGACTGATACTTGCAGAATGAATAAATTACACATGTAGTCAAAGACAGATGACTGCAGAACTAAAGTCAAACTCACACTCACTTCCAGATACTGTCAGCTTCAGAATGAGCACTACATTCACTTGTAATTCTGGGAACTGACAGATGGAATGGATCACAAAATCACATTCAGTTCCATGACTGACAGGTACATAATTCATTTCATGCTCACATACAGTACCATAGGCAGACAAATACACAATTACAAATTATTTTGCATAAAGACTGACAGATACAAAGTTACATTGATTGTCACATTCAGTACCAGAGTCTGTCAGATACGGAATATGTCCCAAATCCACATCCCAAACCAGAGACTAACAGGTACAGAACTAAGGCCATTACAACACAGCTCCAATGAATGTCAGTTACAGAATTAACCTGACAATGGATGACAAATGGAGAGATGCAGAGTGACTCTCATACTTGCTGAGTCCCAAGTGCTGATGATCACAGAATGAATCCCACAGTCACATAGAACAATGACAGACAGTGAATGTGACCATACTCACAGAGCAGAGCAGAGACTGGGCAGTACAGATTGATATCAGCACTTGCATATAGAAGCAGATACTGACAGACACATAATAAATCTCTCACACACATGCAGTTCAGCAAGTGACAGATGCAGAGAGAATCCTACACTCTCACATGGTACAAGATTAGCAGATAGAGAATGATTTCAACCATCACAAAAAGAAAAACAGGGAGTTACAGATTTAGAACAAACCCCTCTCATGTACAAGTCACAGAATTAGAAGGTACAGCATGAATCCCCAAGTTGCATTCAGTAGCAGAAATTGCTGGAAATAGAATTATCCCCACATGATCTGAAATTGGCAGGCTTTTCAAATATGAAAATATAAGCCGGTCAGAACTTACAGTTTCTTCTACCTGGCTCTCTGATTAGTTGAGAATTGGATTGAGAAGGGTCTGTCCAATATAAGTTAGAATCTGGCTACAGCTCACCAGTCATTCATAAGAAAGAGAAGCAGGAGTAGGCAATGCAGCCCCTCGAGCCTGCCCCGCCATTCAATATGATCATAGCTGATCTCATTTCGGCCTCAACTCCAATTTCCCGCCCTCTCCCCATAACCTTTCAACCCGTTACTAATTAAAAATCTGTCTATCTCCCCCTTAAACTTATTCAGCGTCCCGACATCCACTGCACTCTGAGGTAGTGAATTCCACAGATTCACGACCCATTGAGCAAAGTAATTCCTCCTCATCCCTGATTTAAATCTATCACCCCTTAGCCTAAAATTATGGCCTCTCATTCTATAATCCCCCACAAAGGGAAACATCCACTTCACATCTACTTTTTCTATCCCCTTTAGCATCTTATATACCTCAATTAGATATCCTCTCATCCTTCTAAGCTCTTGTGAGGTGAGGCCTAAAGTGCTCAATCTCTTCTCATAAGGCAAGCCCTGCATCTCTGGAATCAATCTAGTGAGCCCCCTCTGAACTTCCTCCAATGCAGCTACATCCTTCCTCAAGTAAGGGACCAAAATGGTGCACAGCACTCCAGGTGCGGCCTCACCAATGCCTTGTACATTTGCAACAACACTTCCCTATTTTAACATTCTATTCCTTTAGCAATAAATGCCAAAATTCCATTCTCCTTCCTCATTACCTGCTGTACCTGTATACTAGCTTTCAGCGATTCATGCACGAGGATACCCAGGTCCCTCTGCACTGAAGCATTCTGAAGTTTCTCTCCCTTTAAATAATAATTCGCCTTTTTATTTCAATCCAAAATGGATAACCTCACACTTATTCACGTTAAACTCCATCTGCCAAATTTTGGCCCATTCACCTAACCTGTCCATATCCATTTGTAAATTTCTTATTTCTTCATTACAACTTACTTTCCCGCCTATTTTGGTGTCATCTGCAAATTTAGCTATAGTACCTTCTATTCCTGAATCCAAGTCATTAATATAGATTGCAAATAGTTGGGGCCCAAGGACCGAACCCTGTGGCACCCCACTAGTTACAGCTTGCCATCCAGAAAAAGACCCATTTATCCCGACTCCCTACTTTCTGTTGGTTAGCCAATCCTCTATCCAAACTACTATATTACCCTTAACTCCATGTGATCTTATCTTGTGTATTAATCTTTTGTATGGCACCTTATCAAAGGTCTTGTGGAAGTCCAGATATACTACATCTACACAATCCCCATTATCCATTTTGCTTGTCACGTCTTCAAAGAACTCTAGCAAATTAGTCAAACATGATTTAATCTTCAGAAAACCATGCTGACCCTGATGGATTGCATTTTGTCTTTCCAAATGCCCCATTACTACTTCCTTAATAATGTATTCTAACAATTTCCCAGTGACAGAAGTTAAACTAACAGGTCTATAGTTTCCTACTTTCTGTCTCCCCCCCTTTTTGAATAAGGGTATTATATTAGCATTTTTCCAATCCACTGGATCCTTTCCAGAATCCAGGGAATTTTGGAATATTATTATCAATGCATCCATTATCTCTGCTGCCACTTCCTTTAAGACCCTGGGATGTCAGCCATCAGGTCCTGGGGACTTGTCACTCTTTAGTCCCAATAGTTTGCTCAGTACTTTTTCTCTAGTGATGGTGATAGTTTGAAGTTCCTCCTTCTCTATACCCTCTGCTCTAACTATCACTATTGGGGTGGTACTAGTGTCCTCTACCGTGAAAACGGAGACAAAATATTGATTAAGTGTCTCTGCCATTTCAGCGTTCCCCACTATTAACTCCCCAGTCTCATCCTCCAAAGGACCAACATTCACTTTAGCTACTCTCTTTCATTTTATATACTCGCAGAAACTTTTGCTATCAGTTTTTACATTTTGCGCTGGTTTTCTTTCATAATTTACCATTGCTCTTTTTATTATTTTTTTAGTAACCCTTTGTTGATCTTTAAAAGTTTCCCAATCTTCCAGCCTGCCTCTGACCTTTGCAATTTGGTATGCCTTAGTTTTTGCCTTTGTGTTATCTTTAATTTCCTTGCTTAACCATGGATGCTTTTTCCCCCTCTTACAATCTTTCTTCCTCTTTGGAATATATTTTACTTCAGAGGAATTGAATATCTCCTTAAATATCTGACACTCTTCATCAACTGTCCTACATTGTAGTCTTCCTGCCCAGTCCACTAGGGCCAAATCTGCCCTCATGCCTATGTAGTTACCTTTGTTTAACTCCAGAACACTAGTGTGGGACTCATGTTTCTAGCTTTCAAACTGTACTTGAAATTCTAGCATGCTATGATCACTCTTCTGGAGTGGATCCTTTATTCTGAGAACATTAAGCTCATTACACAAAACCAAATCCAGAATAGCCTGCTCCCTGGTTGGTTCCACAACGCATTGCTTCAAGAAACAATCTCTAATACACTCTATGAACTCTCCCTCGAGGCTACCCTTGCCAATTTGATTAGCCCAGTCTATATGCATATTAAAATCACCCATGATTATTGCCATGCCTTTCTTACATGCTCCCAGTATTTCATGGTTTATTGTGTGCCTTACTGCTGAACTATTGTTTGGGGACCTATTGATTACTCCCACCAGGATTTCTACCCAGACTGACTCTATGTCTTGCTCTCCAGTGCCTACATCATTCCTCACTATGGCACTGATCTCTTCCTTTACTAACAAAGCTACACCACCTCCTTTTCCTTCCTGCCTATCCTTCCGAATCACTGAGTACCCTTGGATATTCAACTCCCAAACCTGTTCTCCCTGTAACCACATCTCAGTAATCACCACCAAATCATACCTATTTATCCCTATTTGCGCTTTTAACTCATTAGTTTTATTCCGAATGCTACTCGCATTCAGATACAAAGCCTTTAAGTTTGCCCTGTTGTCAATTTTCCCTACTTTTATTTGAATCTTTGGTGCAATATGGTGTTCACACACCCTGTCCCTTCCTTTCACTTTTTGGGAACAATCAGCCTCGTCACTAACCCTTAAACTTTAATTTTTTATATTTGCATGCAACTGAACCCTCCCCCCTCACTATTTAGTTTAAAGCCCTATCTACAACCCTGGTTATGTGATTCGCCAGGACACTGGTCCCAGCCTGATTAAAGTGGAGCTGATCCGAATGGAATAGCTCCCTCTTTCCCCAGTACTAGTGCCAATGTCTCATGAATTCGAACCCATTTCTCCCACATCAATATTTGAGCCACACATTCACCTCTTTAATCTTATTGACCCGATACCAATTAGCTCGTGGCTCAGGTAGGAATCCGGAGATTATTACCTTTTTGGTTCTGCTTTTTAATTTAGCCCCTAGCTGCTTGTATTCCCTCAGCAGAACCTCTTTCCTTGTTCTACCTATATCGTTGGCACCTACGTGGACCACAACAACTGGATCTTTCCCCTCCCACTCCATGTTCCTCTGCAGATATCCTTAACCCTGGCACCAGGTAGGCAACACAGCCTTTGGGACTCTCGATCCTGGCTACAGAGAACAGTATCATTCCCCTAACTGTACTATCCCCGATTGCAACTACATTTCTCTTTTCTCCCCCCACTTGAATGGCTCCCTGTGCCATGGTGCTATGGTCAGTTTGCTCATCCTCCCTCCAGTCCCCGCTCTCATCCACACAGGGAGCAAGAATCTCAAACCTGTTGGATAAGGGCAAGAGTTGAGGCTCCTGCAGTGCTACTTCCTGGACCCCTCCACCTGCCTCACTCATAGTCACACCCTCCTGTCCCTGACCAGTGGCCGAATGTATGGTAGTTAATCTAAGGTTTGTGACTGTCACCTGAAACAGAGCATCCAGGTAACTCTCCCCCTCCCTGATGTGTCACAGTGTCTGAGGCCCAGACTTTAGCTCATCAACTCTGAGCCGGAGTTTCTCGAGCAACCAACATTTGCTACAGATGTGGTCATGAGGAACCACAATGGGGTCCAACAGCAACCACACCACACAGCTACAACACATCGCCTGGCACTGCATCTCTATTTTATTTAATTAGTTTTTCAATTTGTTGTTAACTTTCCTACTGGTCTTAAATTTATCAATCTGTAAAATATTTCTCCTATTTACCTTTCACCTGTAAGCAAATTAGAATAGAGAATCAAAATACACTTTTTAAAATCAACTGGAACCCGCTCTCTCTGCTGAGTTGAAGCTGAAGTGTTAGACCTCCGATCCTGGGCCCCAATAGTCACCTTTGATCTGAAATCAACTTAGAATAGGTAGTTCAAACTAGCAATTACTCACCAACCAATGAACTTACGGTTTTCCTGTGATGTCACTCTTTGTTTTTTTTTCACTCGACGATGGTGACTGCAGAGGACGCTCTTCCCAGACTGCTTCCCGGCGACGGTGACTGCAGAGGACGCTCTTCCCACACTGCTTCCCGGCGATGGTGACTGCAGAGGACACTCTTCCCAGTCTGCTTCCCAGTGACGGTGACTGCAGAGGTCACTCTTCCCAGACTGCTTCGTGATGACGGTGACTGCAGAGAACGCTCTTCCCAGACTGCTTCCCGGTGACGGTGACTGCAGAGGACGCTCTTCCCAGACTGCTTCCCGGTGACAGTGACTGCAGAGGACGCTCTTCCCAGACTGCTTCCCAGCGATGGTGACTGCAGAGGACACTCTTCCCAGACTGCTTCGTGGTGACGGAGAATGTAGAGGACACTCTTCTCAGACTGCTTCCTGGCAACTGCAGAGGACATTCTTCCCAGACTGCTTCCCGGTGACAGTGATTGCAGAGGGCACTCTTCCCAGACTGCTTCCCGGTGACTGCAGTTGACACTCTTCCCAGAGTGCTTCCCGGTGATGGTGATTGCATAGGACGCTCTTCCCAGACTGCTTCCCGGCGACGGTGACTGCAGAGGACGCTCTTCCCAGACTGCTTTCCAGTGACGGTGACTGCAGAGGGCACTCTTCCCAGACTGCTTCCTGGTGACGGTGACTGCAGAGAGCACTCTTCCCAGACTGCTTTGTGAAGCTGGCTCCAACTTTTTAACTTCTACATCTTATTACAGAGCATTCAGCTGCAACTCTTTTCAAGTACAATCACAGTTCTTGGTTTCCAGGAGTGGGACATGAACCCACAACCCTCTGATTCAAAGGCGAGGGTGCTATGAACTGAGCCACAGCTGACACCTCTTCCCGGCGATGGTGACTGCAGATGACACTCTTCCCAGACTGCTTCCCGGTGACAGTGACTGCAGAGGACGCTCTTCCCAGACTGCTTCCCGGTGATGGTGACTGCAGAGGACACTCTTCCCAGACTGCTTCACGGTGACGGTGACTGCACAGGACACTCTTCCCAGACTGCTTCCCGGCCATTGGGACTGCAGAGGACGCTCTTCCCAGACTTCCCAGATCATTCATAATGATTATTAATAGAAAGATTAAACTAATAGAATCAGTATCTTCTACCTCAGCTGTACTTAAATTCTAAGATATACTTTTTTCCAACAGGCAAATAATTGAAGGAACCAGAATAAATGTGATGTTTCCTCCAGCCAAATTAGAATGAAGGTTCCCACCAGCTCCGTCTCACACACAGTATTCACATTCTCACTGACAGAGCACAGAGACACAGACAGGTCATCAGTTTCACAGTCTCACACAGCATAAATACTTCCAGAGTCATTTTCCATCCATGAATCAAACAGAGCAGGAGAGATAGACATTGTATCCATGTCACCCAAACTCAGTCCTGCAGATGGGAGTGTCCATAAATCCCAGTCCAAATTCTCACCCGTTCCTAAATTCTCACTGGGTCAATCCCAGTCGTGCTGCCTTCGCTACAAATTAAACATCTGATAAAACCGACACGTTTCCAGTTACAAGCTTACAGGCTTAACCTTAATGATGTACACTGAGATTCATGTTAATTGCCACCCCAGTATTCACACACATCATGGACTTATAAATTGCACCATTAATTCCCATAGTGTGTCCTGACATATACCTGAGATACAAGTTCAAATCTCAAGTACATTATCAGTTTGAGATATTCTGAAAGCTAGTATAACCTGAGACAGAAGTTCAGATTCTAGTTTAAAACTCACCCTTATTATGAAACTAAAAGAGACAATATTAATTTGATGAATATGAACTGAGCTATAGAT
The DNA here is from genome assembly GCF_964194155.1 of Cetorhinus maximus. Classification (NCBI taxonomy): domain Eukaryota; kingdom Metazoa; phylum Chordata; class Chondrichthyes; order Lamniformes; family Cetorhinidae; genus Cetorhinus; species Cetorhinus maximus. Next base: position 19,547,530 of record NC_135909.1, read on the forward strand.
TACATACTAATCCTCCATCCTCACACAGTGTCAAATAGAAATACTATAACAATTCCGGACCATTTTACATCCATGTCAAAGTTCTTACTCAGAATCAGACTGAATGTCACAGATCAAATCGATTAGTATAACTGGAGTTACACTTGCACACCCATCCAGCATCAGATTAAAGGATTCATTATCTTTCCCAATTGTGTTCAAAGTGACAGATTTAATATTGGGCCAAAACTCCCACATATCGTTTGCTTAAGCTGACCACATTAGTGGTCTGTGGCTGTGCTGGGAATTTATATACAATTAACCCAATCTTACAAACAGTCCCTGACACTGAAGGTTACACAATGAATCCTCTGCTCACCCAGAGTACCAGTGAGCGATTATCAAACACATGTTCAGTGCCGGATGTTGAGAGACACAGACTGTTTACTGCACTCACTCACAATATTTCAGTGTGGGTGATACCAAATTATTCTGACACATCAATTATACCACTGAGAGATTGTTGAAAGGGTCCAAGAGCCGCATAGATAACAGGTGCTGACAGAAACAAATGCAAGTCTACATGCACATACACAGACACACACAAGCATGCACATTGTTATGTAAATTGTGAATCATATGTATATTTCAGTCCCTCATGCTATTTGTGAGCATGAGATTCATTCTGTATCTGTCAGTGGGATTAATTCTGTATCTGTCAGTGACTGTATGAAATTGTGGGATTCAATTGGTATATTTCATTCACTTCCACATACAATACCAGTGAATGAAATATACCAATTGAATCCCACAATTTCATACAGTAGCAGGCACTGACAGATACAGAATTAATCCCACTGACAGATACAGAATAATCTCATGCTCACAAACAGCATGAGGGACTGAAAGATTCATATGATTCCCAACCTACATAACAATACAACAGGCATAGAATGCCATCGACAGACCCAGAATTAAACCCAGGCTCACACATTAGGAGAGCCTGACAGATATATATGATTGCCATGCTCATAAACAACACCAGAGACATTCAGATATAAAATCAGCCCCAATTTCTTTATAGTGCCAGAGAATGAAATGTGCAATATGAACCGTACACTCACCTACTCCCCTAGTGACAGACCAGAATGCCTGTCAAACTCATACACAGCTCCAAAGAATAACAAATGCAGACTGAAACTACACTCCCACGGAATGCAAGAGACATTCAGATTCAGAATGGTTTCCACATTCACATATGGTAGCACTGATTGGCAAAGAGTGAAACACAGGCACACTCACAAACCACCATCACCATTAAGAAATTCAGATTGAGTCCCGTTCAATACCAGAAAGTGACTGATCGAACACATCCATTGCATACGTCCCATTCCACTGTCAGGCTCAAGGCGTGACCCAACACTCATGCAGTACCTGGAAATGCAAGATACAGGCTGACTATGACACAGATATATTGTACCAGGTATCGACAAATGCAGAATGGATGCAACATTCACCTACAGTTCCACGGAGAATGTATCCACACTCACATACAGTAACCAAGACTGACAGGTCCAGCGTGCCTTTCACACAGCACCTGTGAGTAACAGACACAGAATGAATCCCACATTCACAAGTTGGATCAGAGAAGGGCCGATAAGAATGTATCTCACATTCACACACAACATGTTGACGGCTTTAGCACAACATTATAATTACTGCTTGTATAGCAAAATATAATAAAAGGTCATATCCACCGTCAGTAATTCCAAGACCTTCCCTTCCCCTCTTAATATAATGTGAACAATTCTTGCCTGTTTTGTCCATCTCTGATCTGTAAACTTCGACCTAGCAGAGTGTGCTGACATCTACTGGCCAGAGCCTAGAACTGCAACAGAGCGGAGGGAATTAACATGAACTGTTGGTGTTGCAGATTCAAGTCAATGTGAGGAAGTAGTGATGGGATGTGACAGGGTCGACATAGAGTTGTAAGTATTAAATCCAATGAAAAAATCAATATAACTTATTTCTCATGGAATCTGTAGAATGTGGGACTTGTTGTCGTCTTGAGCATTTAAATCAATGAGCACAGCTGTATTTAAGGGAAAGCTAGGTAAGTACAGGAGGGAGAATGGATTTCATGGACCAGCAGATAATTGTACATGGAGTATTCTGGGTGGAGCATCTTGTGGAATAATGTACCAATTAGACAAGATGGCCTAATGAAGTATATTCTGGGTAGAATGAATACCGATTTCCAAAGTGTCTCAGAGACTGACAGATACATAATGAATCTCACACTCATAGTGCACCACAGACAGCAACACAGAGTGAATCATACACTCACACACATCCCTAGATACTGACATATATATATTGAATCACACACTCAAATTCTTTGCCAGAGGTATAGTGAGACAGAATGAATCCTACACTTAAATACATACAAGCTTAGAATAGTTACAGCACAGCAAGAGGCCATTCGGCCCTTCGTGTCTGTGGTCTTTCTCCACCAGAGCCACTCAGCTACTTCTGATCCCCAGGCCTCTCACCACAGCCTGGCAAACCTTTTCCCTTCAGGTGCTTATCCAATTCCCTTTTGACAACCCCAAATTCTCCTGTCTTTAGCGTACTCTCAGGCAGTGAATTGCAGATCCTAATGGTTTCCTACATTAAAAAAAATCCTGATGCCTCCATTAGTACTTTTGCCAACCACCATAAATCGATGCCCACTGCCCACAGGATAATTTTATCATTATCTACACTGTCTAGAACACTTACTATTTTGAACACTTCATCCAAATCTCCTCACAGCTTTCTCTTTTCGAAGGAGAGTAACCACAACTTCTTCAATCTATCCATGTAACTAAAGCCCCTCATCCTTACAAACATTCTTGTAAACCCTTTCTGCACTCTTCATAAAACCTTCACGTATTTCCAAAGGTTTGGTGCCGAAAATTAGACTAATACTAGTGTCTGTGTGACATCTTTCTGTATCTGTGCAAGGGGGCCTGTATCTGTCTGATCTCACTTGGTGTGGGAGGAGTTGTAAGGATCAGGGTAGGAACTGTCTGCACAGGCAATCCTTTTCCATAGGCACACATGTTTGTTAGAGACTGACATGTGCACCTCATATCCGACACAGACACAGTGCAAGGGCCAGGCAGATATAAAATTTATCCCACAGTAACAACCAATAATACAATGGAAATATAAAAGTAAAATATTCTGGATGCTGGAAATCTGAAATAAACACAGGAAATGCTGGAAATACACAGCAGATCTGGAAGTACCAGTGGCTTCAAGTCATGACACTTTGTTGGAACTGGGAACGGTGAGAAATGTGACAGATTTATGTAGAAATTGTCACTTAGGAATACAGAACTTGAGTATTCCTGTCTTTCCCTCTTCAGTGTTAATGGGATCCAAACCAGTTGGTGAAGCCGAAAGCAAGACAGAGTTTGTATTATCGAGAGATTTTATTTACTTGTTTGGTCTCACAGCTCTGCTGCTTCACAACCCTATTTCCCAGCTATCCCCTATGTATATGTGCTCAACGACAAATAATACTTTATTTTCTTCAGCTAAGTAATGTAATTGATATTATGTTAACAAACCTTAAATAACTCATTGAAAATACTTTAACTTACAGAGCAGATACAATTGTACCAAATCTCAAAGGGAACAAAAACTTATACTGCATGAGAAGGGGGTGCTGATTGGTTGACAATTATTCGCTGATTGGTAGAGGGGTTGCCATGGGAATGTAACAGGGAAGAGTTAACTGCCATGCTTTGGCTTTTTTCAAACAGCCAAGTCGACTCTGATTGCTCCAGGCATTTCCCTGGGAAGGAATCAGGGAATGATTGTCCACCAAGCTTTTCTTCAGTTGCAGGAAGTGCAATGCGTGGACATGTCCATTTTGTTTGCAACGGTAGTGGCCCTGTGCGTGAAGAAATGTATCCCCGAGCATGTGTAAGTGAGGCACACAGTGAGCGCGACAGATAATCTTCAATTGGTTGTTAGGAACTATGTACAATTTTTAATGTGTGTGTATTTATATATATAATGTGTATAGATAGATACATGTGTGTGTATTTTTTATGTCAGAAATGTAGAGTCATTGCAGTTTCACAAGTTTTTTTTTCAATTCGCCTTGGGACTTAGAAGCCTGGGTGGTACCCTGGCTGACAGGTCAGTAAAAGGGTTAGATGTTTAGTGATTTTGGGGAAAAAAGAAACACACAATAGAAAAAAAATCTGGGTTGCTGCCTACCGACAGTGTTCAAGTGACACAGAGACAGAGAAAGAGAGGGACGAGTTCAATGTGCATCAAAGAGTTAAGCAGGGATGTTTTAGGCTCTTGAGAAGAGAAAAGTACAAGGCTACTAGGACAATAGTTAACTGCAGAGTCAGTTATATGACTCATTGTCGTGATCAGTTCGGTGGTGTTGCTACTGAAACAGTGAGTATAAAGTGCAGTTATTTTGGGTGAGATAAGTCTTGGTTGAGAAGGGTCAAGTGAATGCTCAAGAATTCACCACAACAAAACAGTTTGCACATGTGCCAGCCTCAAGCAAGAAGCCTTTGTGACAAACCCGTGGTAACTCTTCACTGGTTTATCCATCTGTAAAGATATTGCTGGGCAAAGGAATATTGGGAAATTGAATCACCTTCTTTTGTTTGTATTGAGATCTTTCTGACTGTTTTGTCCAGTTAATGTAGTTTCTTTTTCTTGTTTTGATAAATATTTTATTCTTTGTGTTCAAAGCACATGAGCAAATACCTGTGAATTTCTTCAGAATCTTTTCTCACATCCTGCACATGTTGGGTTCTATCCAGCCAGGTTTCACTCCGGGAACTGACTTATCCAGTTTTACCATCAGCCGGGATCATAACTGATGTTCGTGTAATTCTTAGCACAATCAGGATTGGTCAGTAAGTATTGTCCTTCTGTGAAATCACATCCAATGTTGGACACTATGTTCTGAGCTTTTCAAGCAGAATCTTGGTGAGTATGCTCAGTATTTTGCCTGTTGTGAAGAGCTGAAGGCCTAAGCTGTTTGGTACGATCCAACAGCCATTGGGGCAAATGTCCACAGACCTTGCATCACACTGGCACTGAAATTCATATACAACATTAGTTATTTGTGTTGTTGGCAGAACATATTTTTAGTCTTGACAGCAGCATCCTGTTAGTGGAGAATGCCACTCGTGTTGCTACTGCATGGTAGCATTGTGAAACGGGTAGCTTTATTAGTTGTTCACGTTTTTGAGATACCTAAACCATTCCAGGGTTATGTGAGGTAGACTGGCCACTTTTCAGAACAGACTTTTCAGAACGGGCTTAGACCCATTGATGAGTTTGTGTGATATGCAGTGAGCAATTATTTGATCGATGGAGCCATTATTCCGCAGGATAGCTTTGAAGTGCCTGGTTTTGGCATCATGTTGCATGATTAGCAAATGGTCTGGTCCCCACCTATCAGTTTGCCGACAAGACCTACCTTATACCGCATGGAACTGTGGGAATCCCAACAATGGTGCTGGGCTAGCAGTAGACAGTAGTAGAGAACGCATTGGCAGATTTCTCAAGTAGTACATTGAGGAAAGGGGGCTCGTTTGACTGGTCAATTTCAATGAGAATAGAGCAGGTTAGAGCACATTAAGGTGTCACAGGAATGTTTTACATGTAGCTGCTGATGCAGACATAGAAAACGCGTAAATTGTGTATCACAAAAAAGAAAGGGATAGGATGTTAGGGGTCATTTCCTGAAGATACATTTCTCGTGGAACTTAGCAAAGATGTTTACAAGAGCTGGGCCTAGAGGGTGTCCCATGGCAACATTATCTCTTTGGGCATACATGGTGCCATTAAAACTGAAATGAACTGCATGAGTTGCTGAGTTCATATGTTCAATGAATACAGATTCAGACAATGGCAGTGAGACTAGATCATCATGAAATAATGACATGGTGCATATGTGAATGGCTTCCTTGAGTGGTACATTAATCAAGAGGCTAGCAAAGTCAAACAAGCAACAAGCACATGCACACGCCATTGCTATCGATATGCAAATCCTGTATGGGCTTCACAAAGGAGAAGAATCCCTTCACTGTGTATGTGGAAAACTCACTCAGAACTGTTTGCAGAAACTCACTCAGCCATTTGGCCAATTCATGTTGTGAAGAATCAGTCAGAGGTGAGATAGAATGTAAAGGGACATCACTTTTCTGTGTCTTTGACAACCCATGTATACGTGCACACAGTGAACCATGAGGGCAAAACCTACCCTATACTCCACCAGGCAGTTCATTACTCCACACTATCATTCCGCAATTGGACAACACTTAATAAACAATCCCAATTGTGCTAAGGATTACACTTGCAGTGTGAACTAGGGAACACAGTTAATAAAATAATGGGTCCCCTATTTACGATGGAGATGAGGAGTAATTTATTTTCAGTGGATCATTGGCCTTTGAATTATCTTCCCCAGAGAGCGGTGCAGGCTCGATAATTGAACATATTCAAGGCTGAGTTGCGCAGATTCTATGAGGGAGTCAAGGGTTGCGGGAGACAGGCAGGAAAGTGGGGTTGAGGGCACAATCAGATCAGCCATGATCGTGTTTAATGGCAGAATAGGCTCGAAGGGCTGAATGACCTACAGCTGCTTAAATCTCTAATGTTCTTCAAACTGTAACTTCTGTCCCCATTTTGACTCCTTTTTTTCACATTTGGTTTTAACCTCATTTTTCTGTTGCGTTTGCTTTCGGGTGGCAGCTGCTCCTCATTTTTCCATTCACACCTCTTTTCGACACATCTCAGTTTTTTGTTACTTGTTCCTTTACCTCTCCCTTTTTCCTTGCAGCACCAATTCTTTCATCATTTAATCTCTCCTGCCATGTAGAGATTCAGCCATCCCCTCTGCCTGCACAGCCTCCCTTTCAGTGACAGTCCATTTATTGTTAATAGCCTTCAGTGTTACCTTGTGTTACCTGCAAATCTTTTCTCATACACTACCTCTGCTGTTCAAGTTTACTTTTTGAGCTCTCCTCTGTACTTCCTGTATTTTGCTTGGTTCCCTAATTTATTATGAATCTGACGTCTATCATCAGCCTGTTTTTGGATTTCCAACAGAGCAGAGGATGTGTAGTCAACAGCTCTCAGCTGTCCCGATATTACACTGAAATGAGCTGCCTGTTTAATTAAAGTTTTTGTTATTTAGAATGTTCTGCTCCTTCCGGCTTGTATCTTTGCTGTTGTCTCTCGGTTTAATTTACACAGCAGCTCATTCCCCCTCTACACCTAATCTCCACTTTCAACAAATCCACATTATAAACTCTTCACTCTGCAATTAACTTTTTCTGTGTTTGAGCTCCCAGGTCAATTGAGTTCTTGGTTGTAATTTCATTGTCCCACTTAATTTACCTGAAAGCAACGTTTGTGTTTGAATTATCAACTCATTTGTACTGTAATTATAATTTATATGAATTCCATCTTGCAACAAACTGGAGGTTTTCAAATTAAAATCTAGAAATGACTGACTTGTTGTGCAAAGACCTGTCTATTCGACTCAGTTCAATAAATCCTGTCCTGAACAGAATGCTTTATCCAGGCAATATCTCTACTTGGTCAACTGATGATGCACGGAGCTCTCAGCTTTTACTCATTGATCTTCATGGGAGTTGATCCAGTTTTGATGTCAACTTGTTTGCTGGTGTCGATAAACTCGGATTCTTTGCCTAATTTCTCTCCTGTCCAATGAAGCTCTCTGAGCAGAGTTCTCAATGATAACTTGACTTTTCCCTCACAGAATTTCAGCCTAAATGATTTTTGAACTATTTTATTAAAGGATTTAGTTTTGTACATGCCTCCCTATCTCTCCTCATGGTTAGGCAGAAAGTGTTACTGCTGTGCTGGCAAGTAGACGACAGATTTATTTGAAAAGTCATTGTGACAGGATTTTGGGTTTGAATCAAGTCACAAACCTGGTGGTGATGCATCGTGGCCCCATCTGTCACGTGACCTGCCAGGGGATGACCTCATAATTGCCCCAGTCCTGTAGCTGTGGATTGGGCGATTTGTTAAAACTTTCAGTGGGGCTGATTAGGTCGCATTTGGCTTTGAAAGATAAGTGTATGTCCCCAAAACCCGTGCCAGAATTTGTGTGTAACAAGGAAGTTTGACACTCCAGTACAGTACTGAGGGAGGGCTGCACTATTGTAGGTGCAGCCCTTAAATAATGATGATAAACCAAGGCCCTGCCCAACCTCTTATTTTATCCAAAGTGACCCCATTGCGCTGTGCCGAAGACACACAAACAGTGGAGTTATGCCCCCGAGCACTCAATCATCATCCCAAAGCATGTTCACATTGTTGTTTGTGTGTGTTTCCTGTGCAGAAATTAGCTGCCCCTTTCTGACAGAAAGTGTCTGTTCATTTTTCCTGAATCAGTTTCAGTTTTGCTCCAGAAAACATGAAATCTGACTTAAAACTCAACTCAGGTGGGTACTCAAAATGACAAGAAATCCGTCAGCAATAAAGGGTACAGGCGTTAATTGATCAGAGTGTGTGAGGGACTGTTATGACGTGGCAGAAGATATGGACCAAATCCAAGAGGGATAGTTGGTCGTGTTGTCACAAGGGTTTTGCATTTGTATTTATTACGAGGTGTGTGCACTGAATTCAGGAGCAATGGGTCTGATAGGACATTTCGAAATTTTAAAAATTAAATTAATATGTGTATTAAAAGCAAAAGATGTCAAGCACATACATAAGACTACAAATAGCACTATAATAACTCCTCAAGTTACTAATTGACCTGAACCCCTCAGTTACACACCCTTTAAGGTCCGAAATAGATTTTAGAATTAAAGCAGACTCAGCAAGTTAACACAGTATCCTGGACAATGGAATGCCGTATGGCTTTTCTTCAACTCCCGTTTAGTTAGACAGCAGACTTACACAAAAATGCTGGAGGCTTCATCGAGGCCATTTCACACACTCCTGTTAGATCTTACATGCCCTTTTTCAACATCACCTTTCATTCTCCTTTATATATGTTTCTCTCTTCTTGATATGTAAATTCTATAGACCCAGATGTCGATGAAATTGTATCTTCTTCACAATCTAAAAATCTCCCATGTCGCCACTATTTCCAGTAACCTTTGGAAAAAATAAACATGTTCCTTAGCCTTGCTTATCTGGCTAGTTGAAAACTTACTGAGATACCGTTGAAATCCAAATATCCCTTCATTTATCTAAAAATGCAAATTCCCTTCACACCTTACATGCTAATCCAGCTTCCATGTTTACTCATTAGCATGTCAAGCACCCAGCTTCTTTTGATGAGTTAAACTTGATTCCAGATGTAATTACATTACACACAGACAGACCCAACTATACTTACCCCATAAAATTACTTCGCAATAAACTAGAAAAATATTATGAAACTGTTATACTTGCTTGACAGGAACTAATGCTTTCTGTGAAAAGCATTGATTTCAATAAGTGAATATCCTCGGTGTACCACACCTGGCTAATCCTGAGCAATAACTGGTGGCAGGTTTTTAAAGAGATGAAAGATTTCCCAGCGCTATTGAAGAAGCACAGTGATTTCTCTTGCTGCCCTGACCAATATCCCTGTCTCAATAACACCACCAAAAACAGCTGCACATAAAGAACTAACGGAAAGGTCAAAGTTTAATGTAGAAAACCATACCCATTCCAGATTTCCAAAAGGACACATTGATCTTCAGAAAACATTCTTCATCAACTCCAATATCTGATCACTGTGAAACAGCTGTCTCCTCCCGCTTGGCTTCATTATGTGTGGAAACTGGAATTGTCTGGTTTCACAAGCTCATAAAAGTACCTGGGAGCAGTTTGCTGTGTTTCAACGAGAAATTGTCATCTGATATTATAAAAATTAACACAGTAAATGCTTGTAACATGGAGCAGGTTTGTTCATCACTGGATTAATACAAGCTCATTTCCCCATCTAATGAATGAGGCATGTCGACATTGAGACAATATTAACAGAGAGGAAAACAACTGCTTTCTAATGCTGCTCCCCTGCTGACTATTCCCGAAATCACCATGGAAGTGGGGCAATAGACCGATTTCAATTTCCAAATGCTGATCAAAGGATTGGCAGCTGGTAAAATGTGGGAAATGAAGGTTGGAGAGGATAATTTTCTTCCTGCCAGATTTCCTGGGAGACGAGTTGTGTGTGGAATTGTAGCTCAGCACTAGAGATTGTCAATGTTGCGAGAATAATGGGACCACCAAGTGATGACACCTCATTTCAGTTCCTCCCAGATTTAGTTTTTATTTATGAATTCGGGGTGGAGGAACAGAAGTAACGTATTCTTCCCCCAAGTTTGTCCTACCATTTAATGAACTCATGACTGGTCTGTCTTTTTGCTCCATTTATCCCTCTTCGTTTCGTAATCCTTAAAACACTTAACAAAGAAGAGCTATCGATTTCAGTTTGGAACTTTTCGGTTGACCCCCAGCGTTTACAGTTGTTTGGGGGAGGGAGTTTCCACCATCCTTTGTGTGAAGATGCACTTCCTGAAATTACCTCTGAAAGGCTTCATTCTAATTTAAAGGTTAAGCCCCCTTGTTGAGGGCACCACCCCAACCCCCGGCCCCCACCTCCCGTCGCACCAGAGGTAACAGTATCTCTCTATCTACCCTGTCAAATCATTCAAACACCGTAAACATCTCAGTTGGATCACCCCATAGTCTCTGATATTCATGGCATTACAATACTAGTATTTACAATCTGTCCTCATCATTTGAATCTGGTATCACTCTGATGAAATTCTGCTGCCCCCACTCCAAGGCCAATCTAACATCCCTCAGGTCTGTTGTCAGGAACAGAACACAGCGATTTAAACAGGATTTTATACACCTGTAATATTATTCCCAATACTTTGTATTCTATTAGTCTTAGATATTATTTTTATCTTCCTGTCCACGAACTTTTAATGATGTCTGTTCATCTCTCTCTGCTCCTCCACAGTTTCAGGAATCTCACCACAAAAATAAACAACCTTTTCTATATTTCATAGGTTTATTAAGATGGCCCTTCACTTTAAAGCTCATTTGCTAAAACTTGCTCACTCACTGAACTTATTAAGAAAATGTCAAACTAAATGTGTTCCACAAGGACAATGTTATTTTTTTCTGCTCCATCGCCATTAACTTTTCCAGCTGCTCTTCCAGCCACTGTAAATCCAGAGAATGAAAGGGAAGGAAAAGTCCTGCTCCCTTTCCTGAATCCTATTTGTTCATCAATCCAATAAAATCTGGGGAAAGAACTGTAATAGCTCAGTATCAATTTTGATTAAGTCTGAAATATTCCATTAAAAAAAAAATCATTCTAGGTATTTGGCCTTCGCTGGTTTGGACAGCAATTATTGCCCATCCCTAATTCCCTTGAGAATGTGGTGGTGACCTGCCTTCTTGAACCTCTGCAGTCCATGTGGTGTAGGTACGTCCACAGTGCTGTCAGGAGGGGAGTTCTAGGATTTTTACCAACGACAGTGAAGGAACAGCGATATATTTCCAATTCATGGCTTGAAGGGGAATTTCCAGGTGGTGGTGTTCCCATCTATCTGCTGACCTTGCCCTTCTACATTGTAGTGGTGCAGGGTCTGGATGGTGCTGTCGAAGGAGCCTTGGTGAGTTCCTGCGGTACACCTTGAACATGGTACACACTGCTGCTAAAGTGCGTAGGCAGTGGAGGGAATGAATGTTTTTGGATGTGGTCTCCATCATGGGGGCTGCTTTGTTTTGGATGGTGTAAAGCTTCTTGGGTGGTGTGGGAGCTGCACTCATCCAGGCAAGTGGGGAGCATTCCATCACACTCCTGACTTGTGCCTTGTAGATGGTGGACAGGCTTTGGGGATCCTGGACGTGAGTTACTCGTCGCACAATTCCTAGCATCTGACCTGCTATTGTAGGCATAATGTTTATATGGCTATTCCAGTTCAGTTTCTTGTCAATGGTAACGCCCTGGATGTTGATAGTGGGGGATTCAGTGATGGTAATGCAATTGAACATCAAGGTAGTAGTTGGATTCCTACTTCTTGGAGATGATTATTGCCGGACACTTGTGTGGCGCGAATGTTACTTGCCACTTGTCATCTCCAGTGAGACATTGACAACCATCCGATTCCAGGCCTTTTTTATGCAAAACCTACTCAAACAGGAAGAAGCAATTAACTAAAAATATCCAATAACTTGATTTGAACCCACGTGTGAAAAGTACAATGGTTTCACAATCCCTCATCTTAACATCCCCTCAGAGCCGATCCTAGCTTTAAGTCATGGTCTCATATGCTTTTTTCCAGCCGTGAAGAGTTAGCAAGAAGGTTCTGAAAGTGCAGCCTGGTGTGCAATGTTGGAAATGCGGCTCCAGTAAGCAGAACAAAATGTATCACGTCAAGTCAGGAACTGTTTGGAATGGAGCAGTGTGAAACATTTCTCCACGATTTATTTTTTATCTAATCATTGGTTTTCAAACATTCCATCAATGGGAAAAATATTGCTTAATGTGTATAAGAAATGAATACCTGGGCTGATATTAAATACATCGGCTAATCTTAAATATCTGTACTAAATCTCTCCTTAACATTTTCTCTGATAAGAGCATCTCCAGTTTGTATTTTTCAGTCCATCCACATATGGAATCCCTCACCACTGATCCCATTCCAGAAAATTTCCACTGCACGCTCTCCAAGGACTTGATGTTCTTCCTAAACCCCTCACCAAGATCTTATATTCCACATTACAACGTGATACCCCTCCAATTCTTTGAATCCTATCTATCCGTGTTATTTTTATAAACTTAGCTAATGATTCCTTATCGATGAAGATAGGTTTCCTTCAACGTTAATCTTCTTAAAGATTTGGAAAAATGACCTTCCAATCTCCAATGAATAAATCCTAATGAAATTCTCCAGTCAGCCCATGAACAGCCCGCCCCCTTCATTCCACTTATTGTTACTTTTATTTTCACTGATCCCACTTCTTCAGCACAAATGCTTCGCTCCTCTCCTTTAAACCCTCTTCAATAAGAGGGCACAAATCCTCCATCGACAATTTGCAAATGACTTTTTAACATATAACTCGTGTTAAAGAAGAGATATGAGAAGGTCTGGCTGTGCTTGATGTTGATAAGTCAGTGGAACCAGATGGAATGCATCTGAAAATGCTGAGGGCTGAAATAGTGGAAACTGTGGAGGTATTGGACTGAATCTTCTGAATTTTATTTATTTTTTTACAGTTACAAGCCACTTTGATACTCTAGGATGCAGAAATGAATAAAAGTGAATCAGTGTTGAACAGATTCTGACATCCCACATTTCCATTTTATTTTACATGGTGCAACTTGTCCTCAGTGTAAGTGTGTTGCTCTAAGAATGAGATCACCACGTCCTGGGAATATTGCAGAAATCCCTCCAAAGTCTGATCTGCAACGTTGAAACTCAGTGAAAGGTTGTCACCCTCCCCTCCGAATCTGATCGCCACCTCAAGCCCAACATTCAGCTTGGGTGGCCAAACAAAACAACCTGATTCCCCTCGTCCTCCAATGCAAACTGAACTCCGGAGGCGAGGTGAGATTGACTGCCCTTGACATCAAGGCTGCTTTTGACTGTGTGGCATTAGGGATCCCCAGCAAAAGTGGAGACAATGGGAATCGGGGGCGGGGATGGGGAGCTCTCTGCTGGTTGGAGTCATACCCAGCACAAAGAAAGATGATTGTGGTTGTGGAGATCAATCATCCCAGTTCCAGGACATCACTGCGGGAGTTCCTCGGTGTGGTGTCCTAGGTCCAACCATCTTCAGCTGCTTCACCATTGACCTTCCTTCCAGCAGAATTGGGAATGTTCGCTGATGATTGCTCAATGTTCAGCACCATTTTCAACACCTCCGATACTGAAGCAGCCCATGTCCAAATCATCACCCACCCTCTGTCCAGAAGACTTGGGACTGCAAAGAACTCTAAGAAATCTTCTCTCAGATTACTCGTCTCCAAGGTAAATATCCCCTACCGCTACAATGTATCGAGGTAATTTAAGTACCTCGCCGCCAAATATTCTCGTGAAACTTTACTGCTTCCTCTTCAATGCCTTCACATCTTTCCTAAAGTGTGATGTCCGGAACCGGGCGCAATACTCCAGCTGTGGCCGAAATACTGTCTTTTCCAAGTTCAAAACAACGGATTTGCTCTTGTAATCTATGCTCCCATTCATAAAGCCGAGGATATTGTATGCTTCATGAACGATTCTTTCAACCTGCACTGCCTCCATCAATGATTTATGCAGGTGTACATCATTTCCCGCTGTTCCGGCACCGTCTTTGGAATTGCAAACTTTATTTTCTCTTTTCTCCCCGTGTTCTTCCGACCAAAATGAATCACTTCACCCTTCTCTGCAAAAAAATTCAGCCGCCCTATTTTCCAACCTGAATATGTCCTTTTGAAGGAAATCGCTCTTTCACTCGAATTTCTATCGCTCTTTTCACAACCACAGGACGTCCAAAACACTTCACAGGCAATGAGTGCTCTTGAAATGTCGTCATTGTTCAAATGGAGGAAATTGCTGACCGTTTGAACGTTTTGTTCTACAACGTCAGATATTCCCTTATGTGGAATAGGAAATGTGCACTGCATGTTCTGGGCTCTGTGGCGCAACGGATAGCGTGTTGGATTTCTAGCTGTTGTTGTATAAGAGATTCAAAGGTTGTGGGTTCGAGTCCCACCAGAGACGATTTTTAGATAAAAGCAAATCAGCAACTGGTTCATCGGAGAAGGGAAACCGTCACCAACCCCTCTCTGTCCAGGTGAATCCAGTCACACCCCACTTTCCAATCTGAACCACTGAACAGAAGAAAACTCGCCACCGAATAGTGAAACAGGTGGCAAAAGGAGTAGAGCCGCTTCGCCGCTACAAGGATACAGAATTGGCTGAGTGGCAGGAAACAGAGGTTGGTGGTAAATGAATGTTTTTCGGCCTGGCGGAAGGGTTGGGACCTTTGCTGTTCCTGATAAATATCAATGACCGAGACCTTAGTGCCCAGGACAAAATTTCAACGTTTGCGGAGGATACAAAGCTTGGAAACATTGTGGAGAGTGTGGAGGATAGTGTAGAACTTCAAATGGACTTGGACCTGTTGGTGGAAATGGGGAGATAGGTGGCAGATGAAGTTCAATGGAGAGAGGTTTGGAAGGAAGAACTTTGAAAGACAATATAAAATGAAGGGTATAACTCTAAGGGAGGTGGAGAAGCAGTGGGACTTGGATGTTTAGGTACGTAAATCATTGAAGGTGGTAGGACATCTAAACCCAGCGGCAGAGTCATGGAACGAAAGTTCATGGCCCCTTTTTACAACATTAACTGCCATATTCTGGTAATTTAAATATCGAGTCATTGACTGTGAGGGAGCGAATAGATGACTGACTGGGTGAGCTAGTGACTGAATGAATGGATAGGTGAGTGACGTGTGTAGGTAGATAGCTGGCTGAGTGAATGAGTTTGGTGGGTGAGTGCGTAGGTGGGTCTGATGGTTAAAGTGCGTGACTGCGTCAACATACAGGTTGGGAGCCAGTCAGGAGATCCGCGGAGAGGTCAGGTGGTCGGATCGGGGCGACTGAGGATTCAGTTGCGCAGTTACCCAGGTGATAGACCAGAAGTTAAACTGTTTAACCATTCCTGGGCATCTAGCAAGCTAATTGTTTGGGATCTGTCCCAAGTTTCTGACTCTAGTTCAGGGTCGGAGGCATTCGAGGAGGGTCCACGGCAGGAGGGGTAAATGTAAACTTCCCGGGAAGTTCTCACGTTGGTCCACATGGGAAAGACCTTTTGGCTGAGTTTGTTGACACCGGAACAGCAGAGAGCACGCGCTCCACACGTGGAGTTTCCGTGTCTGTGACGTCAAAGCCAGTGACGTTCCAGGTCACTTTCAGCAGCGGAGATGGTGCAGATCAAACTCAGCCCGAAATGAAATTTTTGCTGTGTTCCGCTCGCTGGCCCACTCCCGATCCGGAACTCAGTCGATAAATGTTTATAAATATTTCTTTAAGTGCATGTTGGACCCGCAGATGGTGAGACTGGAGAATTAATAATGGAAAACAAAGAACTGGCAGAACTGTTGAACGGGTATTTTGTTTCTGCCTTCACTGTAGAAGAAGGACATATAGAGTGTACAGAGCGATATAGATTGGTTGGTGAGTAGACAATAATTGGCAGATGCAGAATAACTTGGGAAAATGTGAACTTGTCCACTTTGACAGGAAGAATTTAAAAGCAGTACATCATGTGAATGGAGAAATGTTGCAGAACTCTACAGTGCAGAGGGTTCTGGGGGTCCTGGTTCATGAGCCTCAAAAAGTTGGTATAGAGATGCAGCAAGTGATTAAGAAGGCGAATGGAACGTTGGCGTTTATTACAGAAGGAATCGAATATAAAATTATGGAAGTTTCCCCACAGTTATACTCTATATCAGTCAGGGCGTTGGTGAGGCAGCATCTGGTGGACTGTGGACAGTCTTAGTCTCCTTAGTTAAGAAAGGATATAATTGCATTACAGCAGGTCAGAGAAGATTCAGTCGACTGCTTCCTGGAATGGAAGGGTTTTCTTATGAGGAAAGGTTGAGGCGGTTGGGCCTATACCCATTGGAGTTTTGAAGAACGGGAGGTGATCTTATTGAAAGATATAAAATCCTGAGGGGACTTGACAGGGTGGCTGCTGAGACTATGTTTCCTTTTGTGGGGGACTCTACAATCAGGTGACTCAGTTTAAAAATATCGGGCTCTCCCATTTCAGGCTGACAGAAGGTAATTTGTTTTCTCTCTCTCTCAGTGGGACATTAATCTGTGGATTTCTCTTCCCCAGAGAGCAGTGGAGGCTGGGTCATTGAAAATGTTCAAGGCTGAGTTGCAGATATTTTTGATAAAGGAATGAGTAAAGAATTATGGGGGGCAGACAGGAAAGTGGAGTTGAGGCCACATTCAGATCAGCCATGCTGGAGCAGCTTCGATGGGCTGAATGGCCTCTTGCTGCTTCTGATTTTCGTGTTCTTGTTCTTGTGTGTCTCTCTCGGCACTGCTGTCCCTGTCCTGCTCACCGTCTCGCTTGCCGGACTGCTCGGCGCCTCAGTAACCTCCCGCTCTCCGGCCTGCTCCCTACCCCTCACCGCCTCACTTGCTGTTCTGCTTGTCACCATCTCCTCAGTTCTTGTGATGAGATGGGCGGCGACAAGAGTCAGGAGGGAGGTGCCGAGTGGGAGGTGAGCGGCTTGGTAGTCGGGTAGCGAGAGGTGCGGCATAAGTGTTGGCGTATAGCGCAGCGAGCGAGGTGGCGAGGGCCCCGGGTCTGTGCACCTGGCATTCGGGAGCAGGGGAGTGAGTGGGAGGCAGCAAGTGGGCGACCGTCAACGGCTGAACAACGAGGTCGTCAGCGGTGGGAGGAACGGCGCACGCACCGGCAGACTGAGTGGGTGCCGAGTTCCTGTTCCAGCTCGGTGTCAGGAGTTACAGTGTAAAACTGATCACAATTCTAGCATTGCTGAGTTCTGATGAAATGTCATCGACCTGAAACGTGAACACCCTTTCACTGTCCACGCTGCTGCCTGCCATGAGGTGTAATTCTTAATTGTTTTCTGGTGTTACGACAGAAACCCAAAAGAGGGTTCACGCACTCTGGAGGACAATGAATGCACATAGCGGTTATCTCGCTTACCTATGGAATGCTCGTTGGTCTAGAGGTATGATTCTCGCTTCGGGAATTTCGTTAAATGATCGTGTGAGAGGTCCCGGGTTCAAATCCCGGACGAGCCCTCGTGTGTTACCACTTGTGATGCATATTTTTTAAGAGCGAAAAGGCGGGTTTTACTTCAACCCGGGCGAGTTTTTAGAACCTGAGAAGTCATTATTACCAAATTATCACTGCAAAATAGGTGGAGTAAATGAAGAAACTGTTGCTCATGTAATCAGACGGTTAATTTATCCTAATAAGAGAATGAGTTAATTTATCCCAAGAAGAGAATGAGTGTAACTGAAACTTGAGATTTCTTGCCGTCTCCATGGATACTGCCTGGCCTAGACACTGCCTGGTGTATTTCTTCAATGTTCTCTTTTACCTAGAGCGCTCTGAAAGAATGGTTGATATCTTTTGGGTGCCAATGAATGTCTATATTGGCTGAGTTATATACATACAGTTACATTATTGGTATGGCCGTGTGATTCTCGCTATGGGACGTTTCGTAAGGGAGAATGTGAGCGGTCTCTGTTACAAGTTACATGCGCGCTCTCACGAGTTGTTACTTGTCGTGTCAGTAGCCCAGTGCATCGTATAAAACTCGCAGTGAGTCGAGGTAGAGCGGTTTACTTATATCAGGGGTAAGTTTCAGAACTGGACCCACCATTGCAGAGAACTCATCAATGAAACACACATGAAGGAAATGAAGGCAATTTGAAAAAAAACACAATTGCCCACTTAATCGCACTGTAATGTTACCCGAAAACACTAATTAGACGACCCCATTTTCTGGATGAATGCATTCGGCTGTTGTATTCTCTGAGAGAATTGTAAACTTCTCTGAGACGGCCAGGTCTGGTAGCCCCATAGTGTGAATTTGATTTGATCATATTTTGTTTTTGTTCTAGGAATTGTACTGAGCAGAAAGTGAGCCGTTTCACCTCGATCGATATTTTAGTGTAAAGGTAATAAACAATTTCAGGAGAAAGTATTTGATATGCTGTATGTGCTTAAAGTTGTTTAGGACCAGACACAGACGAGGTGCATTCAGAATACTGAGGGAGGAGAGCAGGAATTGCAGGGACGCTGGCCAGAATTTTCCAATATTCCTTAGACTCGCTTTGGTGACAGCGAAGTGGAGAATTGCTATTGTAACATCCTTGTCAAACAAATGTGTAAGGATAAGCCCAGAAACTACAGGGCAGCCAGTTTAACCTGGGTGGTGAGCTACCTTTCAGAAAGGAAAATTCCCAACAACATGAAAATTACCTCGGGAAAATGCACATTAATATGTAAAAGCAGCATGGATTATGTTATGGTCCCAGCTGTGATTACCCCTGGACAATCCTAAACCCAGAGTGGAGCCCAGCTTGATAGATTCTAACTTTTATTTGTTTGTTTAAATACATGGAAAGTAACTACTGAACAGAGTCAGAGGAGTCAGCTGATCAAATTTTACCAGAAAATAAATAAAACACTTATTCAATGAGAAAAGATGAACCATGTTACAATACACTTTCATCCACAACTATAACCTTACAGGTGGGGACAAATTTGTAAGGATAACGCAAGTTGCAAAATCTATTTTATTCTTTAATTTCCACAGTAATTACACAATCCATGTATCAATAGGCACCCTGTGGTAAGGCACACCAGACTCTGAAACCAAGTGACAGATACCACCATAACCAGATGCTATGGATCACTCCTCAACTCCCCACAGAAGCTTGTCAAGCCGTGAGTCAACCAGTTTCACTGCACTCCGCCTTTCACACGAGGATTGAAGCCATTCCCTCTGCCCCTCCTCTTAAATTCATTAACAGGACCTGTTCCAGGTTCCCATCCTTCCTTTGACAAGAAGGTCTTTTTCGTATTTTCCCCTCTTCCACTCCCCTGGATTTTGAGATTTTTCTTTCGCTTGGGACTAAGTATCTGCCGCCTTTTCCAGTCTCTCTCGGCAGCAACTTTCAAAAACCAACCGAGGTCCGCAGCTTCCAAATCAAAACTGCTGTTTCTCTCCTTCTGTGTGTGTGTCTGTGGGAGGGACCTGCCTCTCTGCCTCCCTGTTGCTAGGCAACAGCCCAATTCTTCTACTGATGTGTTTGCTTAACTTCATAAGTCGTTAACCTGATTAGAGATGCAAGCACTTTTTTAAAACGAAACTAAAACTCCATTTGACCTTTCTTAACACACATACAGAAATACAAATCAAACTTAAACTTTAAAGCTAAAACTCTTTCCTAACATTTGCAAATACCAATATAACTGACTTAAACCTCTCTACTTCCTAACAATTTGGTAAGAACAAATCGTGTTACTTAACTTCAGTTAGTTTTTTTTTGATGCGACAGCAAAGAATTTTGATGAGGGTGAAGCCCTTGACGTGATTTAAATGGACTTGAAAAAGGCATTTGATAAAGTGCTGGACAAAAGACTTCTGAGAAAAGTTAGAGCTCATTGAATAGAAGGGACAATAGCAGCACAGATACGAAATGAGCTGAGTGACGGGAACCAAAGATTTGTGGTGAACTGTTGCATTTTGGACTGAAGAAAGTTATCTTGTGGAGCTCCCCAGGTCTCTCGGGGACTTGTGGGATATCGGGAATTGGTGGAAAAATAGAGTTGAGGCCCAAGGTCAACCATGATACCATCGAATGGCAGGGTAGGTGCGATGGGCCGTGTGGTCTACTGCTGTTCCTATTTCTTGTGTCCAGTGTCAGGGCCCCTGCCCTTCCGGTAATTCATCAGCCAGATCTTGTTGTAAGCTCACAATTCCAACATTTGCCGATGATACAAAAGTTAGAAGCACTGTGAACTGTGAGGAGGATAGTGTAGAATTCCAAAGGGATCTAGAAATGTTGATGGAATGGGCGGATAATTAGCAGGTGAAATTTATTGCAGACTAACCTGGTGTCATTTGTTTTTGTAGAAAGAACAGGGAGAGGCAACACGAAATGAAGGTTACAAATCTAAAGGGATTGCGGGAACAGAGGGATGTGAGTGTATATGTGCATAAATCATTTATCGTCACAAGACAGGTTGAGAGAATGACCAGTAAAACAGCCAACGTCATGGGCTTCATCAATATAGCATGTAGTACAAAAACAATAAAGTTATGTGAATCCTGTAGAAAACACTGCTTCGGCCTCAACTGGAGTATCGTATCTAATCCTGTGCACCACAATTTAGCAAGCATGTGAAAGCATTAGTGAGACAGATTCCAGGCATGAGGAACTTAATTCACATTGAATGATTGGAGAATTTGGGAATGTGTTTCTTGAAGAGAGGGAGTTTGAGAGGAGATTTGATAGAGGTATTCAAAATCACGAGGTGTGTGGACAGAGTAAATAAGGTTTTACTGTTCCATTGATGGAATGATCCAAAACAAGAGGACCAGATTTAATTTAATTTACAAAAAAAGCAATTACCACATAAGGAATTTTATTTTTTCTTGCAGCATGTGTTTAGGATGTTGCATGCAATGTCTGAGATTATGCTGGAGGCAGGGACAATTGAGGTTTTCAAAAGTGAATTTGATCTTGATCTGAAAAGAAAATTGAGCAGTGTTACAGGGAAAATGGTGTGGAGTGGCCGCAGGTGAGCTGCTCTTTCAGAGGGCCAGCCGAGTCCAGACGGGCCGAATGTTCTCATTATGTTCTGTGATTCAATGATCCCATAAAGAATCTGGGACGTTAGTGAAGACTATGATCAATTGGTGATCAAGTGTCTAAGTGAGTTTCTCAGGGCAGTAAGTGTTGGAATTTCCTGGGACAGGATGTGACTAAGTGGCAGTTTCCTGGAACAAAACATTCATCGAAACAGAACCATAGAAATGTTACAGCACAGAAGGAGGCCATTCGGCCCATCTTGTCCATGCCAGCCCGAGGACACTCAGGTGCCCTTTCTAATCCCACCTTCCTATGGCAATTGGCCATCATTTAACGCAATTATTTAACACCTCATACTGCAACATCCATCTGAACCTAACCTATGTAGTTACCTAGTTTAACTAGCAAGTGCACTCAACAACCTTCAATCTTCTGTCAATAGTATAAGACAGGCAGTAGAATCACTTGACAGAGAACTTGGGAGACATGGATTCATTGGTTGATCCATGCAAAGTGCTGATGTTGAAATTGATTCATGGTCATTTCACAAAGAAATCAGTTTCAACTCAATGAAATCAAACCACGTTCCCACTCATTCGCTGAAAGTGCTGTTTTATTTGCAAACATTGCAGAGTTATTTATTGAAATGCTTCATCTTGCTGTTTTGAACCTTTGTTCTCAGTCATCTTTGTATTTTTAGTTCCTAACAAACCAACAACAGCTATTCATCCTGATAAATTACTTCTGCACAGGGTGTCTCGGTTGGTGACATTCACACCTCTGAGCCGCAAGTTTATAGAGTCAAATATAAATCCAGGGCTTGAGGACCAAAGTCAATGTCAACACTCCCAGCGGTGGCTCAAGAAGGCAGCTCACCACCATCTTCTCAGGGCAAATCTGCACTCTTTCAAATGTAAGTATCTCCCCCCTTAAAGAAGGAGACCTAAACAGGACTCAATACTCTAAGTTTTGTCCCATCAACGCCCTCTTCAGTTATCACAAGAATGCCCGAGTTTATACTCCATTCCCCTTTCAATAAAGGCCAACACCTCATTAGCCTTCCTAACAGCCTGCTGTACCTGCAATGTAGCTTTGTTTTGTGATACATGTACAAGGACACCCAAGTCTCAATGTCATTGCAGCACAGCATTCTGCCATCTCTCTTCATTTAAAGAATATTGTTTTTTTTTAATCTATCCCACCGAAGTGGTGATCCTCACATATTCCCACATTATTGTATGTACCAAACTTCTGTCCACCATCTCAAGCGATCTTTATTCATTTACAAACACTTTACATTCTGCTCACATTTTGCTTGCCTACTTATTGGTCTTTAGCACTATGAATTGTAAACTTGTGTAAGGGGAGACGGATAGACAGTAGTTGCTATTCCTTTACCAATTATCTTAGATCTGTAACGCCAAGGTAAACCCAGTTTCACGATTAAAAACATGAATGAGTCAGAGACCAGAACTGGATTCAGAAAGCTAAAATGTGATGTTAAGCAACGGAACCAGAAGTCCAGTCTGACCAGTGAGGAATCTACCCCTGAACCACTGACGTTCACAAATCCGCTCACTCCATGTGTCTAGATGGAAACCTGTCTGAAGGAACATGCAGCCTGACAATGTGAAACAAACGGTTGGAAATTTCACCAATTTCCTACATTAAAATGCCGAACACACTTGAGAAGTTCTCCAGTGGTTGTCACGCGTCGTTGTGAAATCTTGTGGTTGTCAAAACAGCTGAAGAAAAGCAAACCTTTGTTTTCTTTTCGAGAAAATCTATCCAACGCAGGATGTTCCCTCCTTCTCGCTCTTCCTCATTCCCTGCACACTTTGGAGTCTGATCTCGCAGGCTTCATAGTCGCAATCTCGGCTGTCTGTCAAAGGGCTGATCAGAGCTGTTTCCTTATCCAGGTAAACACCTCCACAGAAATAACAACAACAACAAAAATATTGTGGGTGCTGATTTACTTATTTACCGAATGTGGGCGTCGCTGGCTAGGCCAGCGTTTATTGCCCATCCACAATTGCCCTTCAGAAACTGGCGGTGGGCTGCCATCTTGAACCGCCGCAGTCCCTGTGGTGTAGGTACACCCACTGTGCTGTTAGAGAGTCAGTTCCCAGATTTTGAACCAGCGACAGTGAAGGAATGGCGATCTACTTCCAAGTCAGGATAATGTGCGGCTTGGAGGGGAACTTCCACGTGTTGGTGTTCCCATGTGTCTGCTGCCTTTGCACTTCCATATGATAGCAGTCGTGCGTTTGCCTGCAGATTAGGCAGTCCATCCAAGTGCTCAAAATTTATTTCGAGAAAATCTTTTCAAAACGTTGTCTTTAGCTCCTTTTCGAATGAATTAAAATCTGCCCTGGTTGGTCCCTGACCCTTGCGCCAGTGGGAACAATTCATCTTTATTTACTTTCTCTAAACCCTCTTGAAAGTTCTGTCTGTGGAGTGATTAAAAATACCGAAAGACAGACGTGGGATTTGAACAACGAGCGACTGTAGATCAATCATAAGGGAAGTGATACTTTGATAATCAGATTAGGAAATAGTATGAAAGTTATGAAATCCGTCCAAACCTGTGCATTGCTGGGTCAGGAGCACAATGCGTCACTAGGGCGTGGGAAACTCGGATTAGATTCCCGAAGTTACCGATTCTGTAACAGCATCACAGTCCCTAAATTATTTTATTTTCTTCAGGTTACTTTCAGTTTGCTTTCTGTTTTAGTGCAGTGATCTTGTAGTTAGGGAAATAAATTGATTTCAGCATGATGGGCGGATTGGTGATTCAGGGGTAGAATTCTTATTTTTCATCAAAGAAACCTGGGTTCGATTACAGTGAATGCATAACTCAATGTCTTCAATAATGTTTCAAGGATCAAATAAACCGGGACAGATAAATACCCATTTTCTCGCTTATCCATCATATATTTGATGAACACAAGTCTATCAAACTGAGATTTAAAATTAAAGCGCTGACTCCCGATGGGATCTCTGAAATTCCAGGACCCTTTGCTGAGAGAGATGTTTCCTAATTTCACTCCGGAAACGTCTTGTTTTTTGACTGAACCCCAACGCCCCCACACCCCTCCCCCTCCCCCAATTCCGAAATTCCCACCAGCGCAGAAGTTTCTCTCTCTGACACTATCGCCTTAACATGTCGCAAACCGCGATCAAATTGCTCATTAATTCGGGAAGAACGGCTTCCTTTGTTCGTGGTTTATATGAAGGGGCTGTTCTGTGGTTTATTTTCTGGAATTTAGCAGCGGTTGAGGGGAGGCCACGAGGCAGAGAATGAGAGAGATTCAAAACACTGCAGGAGAATGATGAGGAGAGGGTGCGGACAATAGGAACTGAGTTCCCGATCTCCCAATCCTTATTTTCCAACGAAAGACACGGAGTCAAACTCAGACCCTGAGGCCATGGATCTGGGATTCAGCGGATCATCCAAAAATCAAACTGAAAAATATACAACCACGATATTTATTTACATGGCACTAGCATCAGATCTAGTATCCTATTACCTGACCGCGTGGCCAAAAGGATAAGGCGTCTGACTTCGGTGGTGTTTGAAGAGGTTATCAGAAGATTGCAGGTTCGAGTCCTGTCGTGGTCGTTTTATACAGAAATCTGTTTAACTTCCTGAAAACCGCGGTCTCACACGTCAACTGAAGGTTCTGCGTTTCCTTCTTAACATGGCAGGGCTCTTTCTCAAAATGTCTGCTCTTGTTAATTTGTGCATTAATTTCTAATTAATTTTGTTTTTCTGATCAGGTTCGTTAAATGATTGATGTGTCCAACTGGAACAAAAGCTGTGCATCAGTCGGTTTAATAAAATGCTTTGGGTGAATTCCAATCTTCCCATGAAGCGGCTCGATCATTAGCTGAATCTGCTGTCACTGGACTAACAATACAGAGGTGCAACTGATGAAGAGTCATTCGGACTCGAAACGTTAACTGTATTCCCCTCCGCCGATGCTGTCAGACCTGCTGAGCTTTTCCAGGTATTTTTGTTTCTGTTCCTGAAAAATTAACTTGGATGGACTGCACACTGTGTCCGGATAATCGAAAAGCGTCGCATCCGCCAAGTCCTGTTTTCTCAACTCTCAAATGGACAACATTCCAGGGGAGGACAAAGAAAATGCTCCAAAGACACTCTGAAACGTTAATTCAAACGCTGCAGCATTCATATTAATGACTGCGAGGAACTTGCTTCTCATCATTCAAAATGACCAAAACCTGTCCCCCAAGCTGCAGCGCGCTGTGAGTCCCCAGGTCTTAATGATGAGGCAGAACGACGGCTAAAAGAAGTAACAGGAAGCAGATCCTGCTCTCTGGATCTCACTACCTCGTGGGACATCCTGTCCCCATGTGTCCAAAGGTCTGTGGGCCGAGAATCGGCCTGTTCACTCTCATGAAGACCCATGGCAGAAACTCACTGCCCTGAGTGGTTGTCATCCTCGTATCGAGGGACAGACGATAACCACTGCTTGTTACATAATACATATAAGAAGAGGTCTTGTCTGTCCATAGTATTTCTACAACTGTCCCTTCCCGAATAATATGAACAAGTCTCCTCTGTTGTCTCTGATCTGTCAACTTCACTGTATCAGAATGTGCTGTAGAAATTCACATTGTCGGTGTCGCGGAAACAGGTCAATGTGAGGAATTTGTGATGTGATGGGGCAGACATAGAAACGCAAATATGAAATACAATTTAGGATACATGATTAATTAATTTATTCCCATTGAATCGGCAGCAGTTACAGGCCAACTATCGCCTGGAGCTACTGAGACGATTAGATAAACTGCATTTAAGGGAAGTCTAGATAAGTATAGGAGGGAGAATGAATTTCAGGGATAAACAGAAAATGTTACATGAAGTATTCTAGGTGGAGGATCTTGTCGGGCAGTTTACCTGTTAGAACAAATGGCCCAGTTTCAGTGAGGTATATTCTGGTTTGAATGAATCCAGATTTGCAAAGTATCTCAGGGACTGACATATACGTAATGAATCCCACACTCAAACTGCGAGCAAAAGACAGAGAGCTCCAGAATGACTCATTAACTCAGGCCTGGCATCAGTGACTGACTGATACTTATTGAATCGCACACTCTCACAGTATTCAATGGACAGAATGATACAGAATGAATCATACACACAGACACATCACCAGAAACTGACAGATCCCCGATTAATCCCGAAAACAAATCCTGTCCCGGGGACAAAGTGATAAAGAATTAATCCACAGAGACCGACAGATGGAGAATGAATTACACATTCAAACTCTGTTCCAGAGACAAAGTGGTCCTGAATGAACCTCACACACAGACACATAGAATAGCTACAACAGAGAAGGGGACTATTCGGCCCTCTGTCTCTCCTGAGATGCTTCAGCAGAAACTCAGCTATCCCAGTCCCCAGCCCTGTCTCCGTAGCCATGTAAACTATTATCTTCAGGTGGCTGTCCAGTTCCACTATGAAAGCCCCGATTTTATTTTGCCTCTACCACATTTCTCAGACAGTGCATTCCAGACCCTCACCACTCACCAGGGAAGATGAATCCTCATGTCCCCATTGGTTCGTTTAAAACCGGTGCCTTGCACCAATAGAAACTGTTTCTCACTGTCTAATCTGTCTCAATCTGTCGCGGCCTCGTCATCCTGTATTCCCGATCGTCAAGCATTGTTTCTCAGTCTGACCCCATACCTACAACTTCGGAAAACTTCCTGGCCAATCCCTGCTCTTTGTTCGTATGTTCCATCAAATTACTCGATAAATCGGGATGAAGAACTTCCTTAAAGAAGCAGTCATTGGTTTAAATGAAGGGACCGAGTTGTGATTTAATTTCTGGAACTAACCAGCTCCTGGAGGGAGCTTAAGGGCCAACAAGAGTTACAGAGAGCAGAAAAATTCAGGGGAATGGTGCTGAGAGAGAGCAAACAATAGGGGCTGAGTTTCCGATCTCCATTTCTACAAGACAATAGGGCCTAATTTAAAATTTGAGCTAAACCGATCTAGGGTGATATCAGGAAGGTTTCTTCACACAAAGGACCGTGCAAATCTGCAACCCTCTCCCGCAAAGTGGTTTTGAACCTGGGCGTCAATTCGAACATTTAGGAACTGCATCTGATATTTTTTGATTGTTTGTTTGTTTCGCAATTATTTTAAGGTTTATAAAAACACGGTGGATGGATAAAGTTCAAATACAGACCAGTCATGAGCTGAACAGGATTGAGTGGAGAACAGTCTCCGTCCGTTCCTATATTCACATCTTCCTAATCCTGAACCAAACAAATCATCACCCACTCTATTTTTTCTTAACAGTCAAAGTTAATTTCTCCTCCCAATCTTCATAACGAAAAACGAATCCTGAAGGGAACTGAAACGAGGCTCATTCCTTTATTGAGAACATTTTCCTCTCACGATTAACGATTTCCTGTTGAATACTAGTACCCCATCCACCGGTCAGTTACCAGTAACTGCTGTTGATACACAGAGAATCCTGTCACCCCATGCATTCTCTATATTTCCCCAAATTCTTCCATCAGTTTTGGGGAATACTAATCCTGAAAAATCAGTCCTATGATGGTTTTGTTAACAATAACCAAATCCAATCAACCGGGCTTTTCCCTCTCTGTTAAACCTCTTTCTCGGTGGCTGCATATATTACTGATTGGACACAGGAGTTGATCTTTCATCAGTCCAGTGGAGTACAGACCAACTGAATATTAGTGCAATTTCTGATACGGTTAAATTTCAAATGCAGTTCATTAAGCATTTTGCTAATATATCAAGAGATTCAAACTAGTCCTGTTAAAGCAGAATGACAGTGAGTTCAGTAAGAAATGTTTACAAAGTACAGCAATTTCTTTCTGCTCACAGTACACACATATAGCGAATTGTTTCACACAGCAGGAGCGGAAACCGCAGCCCGCAGTCTTCATGTTAGCATTGACCTGAATTTGAGTTTTGTGGGTAGAGGGGTACAGAGAGCACAGATGTAATTGTGGGAACTGAAGTCACTTTTCCTGTGAATGGAGCCGGATAAAGAGCTCGGGCCGGCCTGAGAGTCCCAGAGGGCGGGGTCATCGGGTAGCCTGGGGATAAAACAGACCCGAGAGACAGGAAATTAGATTTGAAAGAGAGAGGGGGTGCGGGCGGGGTGGGGCGGGACGGGGTGATGCGGGGAGGGGGAGGGAGAGCCGGGGAGGGAGATAGGGAGGGAGACAGCGAGGATGAGAGGGAGGGAGTTAGAGAAGGGCGGAGATGGAGGAAGAGAGGCCAGCGGGCGGGTGGGAGGGAGGAACTTGAATTTTTCCACCACATTTTACAACCTCAGGAAGACCTAAAACCTCACGGCCAATGGTGCGGGAGCAGAGCTGTGTCTTGGTAAGTGAGATTGCTGTTTGAAAGTGCACAACAACATCCCACCGCAGCAACCTGATCAATGACTATATAATCTGGTTCAGAGACCCTGTTTGAGGGATTAGTATTGATCCCAGGACTCCGGGTAAGACTCCGCTTCTCTTGTTGTAAATAGTCTGGTCGGATTGTTCACATCCGTCCGATAGGGGAAATGGGGTTTCGGTTTAAATTGTGGTTTATGAGTGAAATAGTCATGTATCTTTATTGCCACTCTGTGGGGCATTACACAATTTGTGAAACATATTTGCCTCTTCTAGAATTCCAAGCAGTTGGAAGCACTGAAGAAGTCCTGGTTCTATCTTTACTAATTCACGTGAACTGTGATAATGAAATATAACATCTTCCAGGCAGTGGAGATATAATATAGGCACCAAAAATACTCACACATCACAGCGGATGTTGTTTTATTTTTCCCAGGGAGCCTCGGTTGAAGAGTTTCCCTTTTTTGTTACTCTGAGCTTCTCAATGTTGTAATGCTGTCTGCTTCATTCCTGGGAGACAAGTGGGAATCAGAAATGATCACTCCCTCCCTGTGTGACTCCGACTGATACAGTTGTTATCATTAAGGTCAGTCAGCCTCTGACCCCTTATCAGGTCCAATATTTGACCCAAAGTTAACGTTTTCTGTTATCTACACTGGGAATCGAAATTCCTGCTGCACTCTCTATCCCTTCCGTGATAAAAAAATCCGTCTCTTTCAATTGTGGGTGTCTATCTCTCATTGTCTGTGACACCTCTTCAATTAACAATCTACTTCTGCTCTCCTTACAGAGTGTAATCTCTTCTGTCTTTTTACCTTTTGCAGTGACCTATGATTCAGTCAGCTGCTCCCTTGGTTTTTACGATGAGGAAGTTGTGAGTTCAAAACTCATTCCCGAATCCTGACCACAAATTCAGGCTCACGCTCTAGTGAATTCTTTGCTGTTACTGGTGCCAGCTTTTAGACGATATGTTGAACTGAGCTGCCATCTGCTTTCTCACGTAAAATACACGAAGGCACAATTTCGGAGATGGGCGGGGGAGTTATTCCATGATGTCGGAGCCAGAATTTGTCCCTCAATTAATATCACTTCAAAACAGATCATATTGCCTTCATCACATTGCTGTTCTTGGAAGCTGACCGTGTGCAAATCCTTTGAAAAATTGTTCAAAAATATGATGACTGAATTCCTGTTAGGAAAAGTCAAGCTATTATTGAAAATTCTGCTGTGTGAACTTCATTGGGCAGCAGAGAAATCAGGTGAGGAATTCGAGTAAATCGACACCAGAGAACATGTCACCGTCAAGACTGGATCAACTCTTGCGAAGATCAATGAGTAAAAGCTGAGAGTTCCGCGCATCATCAGATCATTAACCAGAGACACTCACAGAGTGTTTTGTACAATGTGTCTCTAATGCAAACCTGAAGGAACGAAGCCTTACCAGTTCATGGTGATATTGGGAATGGAGCTCCGTATATTTAATAAGTGAGCAAGAATGAATAAACTCCAAATAATGATTATCTGTGTCTTTGACGTGATGCTTTTCCCGTTATACTGATAATCTTGTCCTTCTCGATGATACATGTATCAGGGAGGACGCTGCTGTCCAAATACGCATAGGAGTTAATGCAGGGTGTCCTGTAGATCGGACATACTGCAGCTAATATGTATAATCTCCGCAACAATGTTTCCGCCTAAGAGATTTGTTTTGTTATTTTTTTCGATTCAGATCATCTTGGGGTGATTGAGAACAAGGAAAGGCCATTCGGACCATGGCCTGAAACGGGCTGAGAGAAAGAGGAAATACTGGGCTGGTATATTTTTGTAGCATTTACTACTTCTGTCCGAGTGTGAATAAAAACGATTTGAGAGGTTGGTTGCAGATTGAAGTGTTTACTGGAAGTAAGAAGCTGATACAAATTCACTGTACAGACAAAGCCAGGTATGTTTTTCGGTCACAGACCGCTGGTTATTTTGGTGTGAATAAGAACAAAAAGAGCAGAAGATGGTTTGGATTCATCGGCCTCTGTGCTGTGGGCTTCGCTGCACCGCCCTGCGACGGAGCCGTAATTCCTTCCTGCCGCTGAATACTTTACGGTAGCCAAACAAATATTCACTTCTTACTAATTTTTAATCAAGAGCACACGTGTTGGGAAGCTCACCCTGGCTGCGCAATTACACTTCACACCACTCCGAATGCAACAGACAAAGACAGACACACAGAAAAGCAGTAGAGACGATCAGGACACACACAGTGACAGACAGGAAAAGGTGCGCAAACCAGCAAGATCCCGCCCCCACCCCACAAACTCAACCCCCCACCCCCTCACAGCTGGATGAGGGAAAACAAGCCCAAGAGGGACATGGGGACCGCCCGCTTTCTCGGCCACTCACTTTAGCCATCACCATCCCAGCGGGACAAACGGGGAGGCGCCACTCCCTGTGGGATAGAAATGGCAAAAATTCCCCCAGCTCCAGTAACTAGACCTCCTAGTGGATCTGGAAGGGACACCAACTTCCGTCCATCTTAAGTGAGTCACAGTTCCCTGTATGTGAATGTGGATCAACACCTTATATTCCCTCACAGACTCTGTGATCCCCGGGCCTTTGCGAATTACGAATAAAACCTGAGACCTGAGCAGGCGGGAGTAGGGATGGGGGTGGGGGGCGGGAGTAGGGATGAGGATGATGGGCGGGAGTGAAGATCGGGGTGGGGGTCGGGAGTGGGGATGGGGGTGAGGGGCGGGAGTGGAGATGGGGTGGGGGGCGGGAGTGGGGACGGGGGTGAGGGGCGGGAGTGGGGATGGGGTGGGGGGCGGGAGTGGGGATGGGAGTGAGGGGCAGGAGTGGGGATGGGGGTGAGGGGTGGGAGTGAGGGTGAGGGTGAGGGGCGGGAGCGTGGATGGGGCTGGGGGCGGGAATGAGGGTCGGGATGGGGTGAGTTGCGCGGGGGTTGAAAGCCATGGCGCAGAGTGATGAGTGTGAAAACAGCCGACTTTAAAGGTCACAGGAAAGCGGTGCCTGGAGCTGCCCCGAGAGACAAGCTTTGGGTTGTTAGTAAAAAGATCTCCTGTAATGAAGGCACAAAATCAGAAACAGGAAATGCTGGAAATATTCAGCAGGTCCGAAAGCAGCTGTGGAGAGATATTCCTGTCGCCAGGATGTAACTCTCCAAATGGACAATTCACGTCGCTCAGATCTTACACTCTCATCACATTCGTGTGAGGAATGGGTCGGGCGGGAATTGGGTCTTTGTTGATTTGAGCAAACAGAGCAATGCAGCAATGAGAAGCTCCTCAGCCCCCGGCGGATTGGGGAAGGATGGGACTCAGATACAGGAACCTGATAGGTGCTGAAAAAAGGAATATCACATCAAGTTTTTGAAAGCAGTGGCGATGAATGTGAAATTCAAAACCATTTATGCAGAACAGAACGGCATAGTCAGGATGGCCGAGCGGTCTAAGGCGCTGCGTTAAGGTCGCAGTCTCCTTTGGAGGCGTGGGTTCGAATCCCACTCCTGACATTATATTTTCCTTCAGCACCTGCCAAACCCGAGATCTCCACCACCTGGAAGGAAAAAGGCAGCAGATGCATGAGAACAGCAGCAAGCTCCCCTCCGAGCTACACACCATCCTGACTTGGAACTGTATCGCCCTCTCAAATCCTGGAACTCCCTTCCTAACAGCGCTGTGGACCTACTTACACCATATGGGCTGCAGCATTTCAAGAAGGCAGCTCACTGCCAGCTTCTCAAGGGGAGTTTCGGTCGGCCGAGCCAGACTCGAGGCAACCGGATCCCCTGAAAACAGCTCATAAAGTAAACTGGATACAAAAGCAACATACCGCGAATGCTGAAAATCAGAAATAGTAACAATCAGAAAGTGCTGGAAATACACAACAATTATACAGCATCAGTGGAGAGAAATATAGAACTAGCATTTCAGGCCGGTGAGATCATCATTTCCTTCTCTCTCAGTGTGAAATCCTTGACTCAGTTAATATCCCCTCCCCTTTTAATGACAACTTCCTATCCAAGGCTTCAAATACTCCTTCCAAGTGAAACAGTGATGCACTTGTTCTTCTTTCAGTTTAATGTGCTGCATTTGCTGCCGCAATATGTTCTCATCTGCTTCAGGTGGGTGAGCGCTTTGAGGAATCTCCGTTCAATCCGCAAGCCTGACTCTGAGCTTCCTGTCACTTGTCATTTCAATTCTCCACCTTGCTCCCACTCTGACCTTTCTGTCCTTGGTCTGCTGCAGTGTTCCAGTGAAGAATAACATAAGTTCGAGGAAGAACACCTCACCCTGCATATTTCTGGCCTCAACGTCGAGTTCAATATTTTTAAATTATAAACTCAGCCTCCCTCTTATTTCATGTGTTTCTTTCAGGTTTATCATTTTATTTTTTGTTTCTTATTTAATTCCTTCACTTTGCAATTGGGCGGCTGATCTTTAGCCATTCCCACCTCATTTGGAGCCACATTTTGTTTTTTGCCTGTTCCAGTCCTTTGGCTTTGGCGCCGTGAAACCTTTTGTAATTTAATCTCTCCGGGCCCCCAAACCATTACAAACCTGCGCTTTTGTTCAACCTCTTCCAAAAGCCCGGACTGGTCCCTTGCTCCAAGCCTATTACATTCCTATATTCCCTCAGTTCAGATGAAGGGCCACCAACCTGAAACATTAATTCCTTTTCTCTCCACAGTTGCTGCTGAGTATTATCAGCATTTTCCGTTTTTATATTATAAGCCTTTTCATTGACTGATAACACATCCCTTTTAAGCAAAGCGTCAATTATCTGGAATTGGTAACAAGCCACTTTTAAACAGACAGAGTCATATTTACACAGTTTCGAATCCCTGACAAAATACAGAATTATACCGATTCCATTCTGTGCCCAGGGGATCAATTCCCATGCCGGCTTCTCACACCCTTCCTGCTCTACAGAATGTAGGACTGATTTCTAATCCATAAATCATAGAATGATAAAGGACAGAAGGAGCTCATTCCGCCTGCGTTGGTTCTTTGGTTGAGCGATATAATTACTCCTAGATCCGGGATCTGTTCCCATTGTCCAGTATTCCCTTCCTTCAAGTTTTTTTTTCTCTCCAACTATCTTTTGAAAGGTAATAATTAATCTGCTTCCATCACCGTCCCAGGTAGCTTCCATTTCACAATGAGCTCACTGTGTAAAATACATTCTACTCATCCCGCTCCTGGTTCTTTTCCCAATCAGCTTCAAACTGTGTCCTCTGGTTAGCGACCCTCCTGTCAGTGGAAACACTTTCTCCTTATTTACTCTAGTAAACTGGTCATCATTTTGAACACCTCATAGGAGATGTTTTTTCGATGCAAAGCAAGTGGAGGGAATAAAGGTGAATCTTTAAGAAGATTGAAGCTGTATGTGAATTTCTCCAAATTCGAGCCATTCCAGCAGCAGCGCCGTGATTTAACAAAACTCCCCAAAGCGCTTCAAAGGAGCTTGATCAAGCAACATTCGACATCGAGTCAGATATTTGGCCAAATGAACAAAACCTTAGTAAAACTGATAGATTTTAAGAGGGTATTAAGGGGGAGAGTGAAGTGGGGATGTTTCTAGAAGGAATTGCAGGGCTAAAGGCTCAGACAGCTGAAAACGTGGCCGCCAATGATGAAACAATGCAAAGTGTTAATGAGCAAGAGGACAGAGATGGATTCAGAAAGAGAAATGTCTTCGAATGGAACTGGAACTCCAGTCCGGCCAGTGAGAAATCCCCCCTGAACCACTAATGTTCACACAGCCGCTCATTCCATGTATCCAGTTGGAAACCTGTCTGTAGGAACATGCAGTCTGACAGAGCGCCTGTGATAATCCTCCACTGTCTGATCTAAAGCTGTAACAGGAGCTGTTCATTACAGCTGTGATAACCGTGTTGGTCTTGGTATTCAGTGGTGCAGATTCGCATCATCCTTGTTTCGAGCTGTCTGTCAGGAACAGTCTGGAAAGATGCCTGAGCAGTAATGGGAAGCAGTTTCCGCGGTGGCTGTATATGTCCCATTTTAAATCATACTGAGGGCTGGGCAGACTGACTCTGGTCAGCATCTTTCAAAGGTTTTTGTTTTGTCCTGAGACGGTGTTGAGATTTCACCTGTTCAGTGGTTCAGATGGGAAAGTGGGGAGTGACCTGTATAGAAGGAAGTTCGGGACGGCAGTTTCCCTTTTGTGAGAATATTGATAAACCTCTTGCTGACTTTCTTCAATGCTTATCTAAAGCATTCGAATCCACAACCTTTAAATGTCTCTGTTTATACCGACTGCAAGTCCAAAACGCTATCGGTTGCGCCACAGATCTACACCAATGTTACTTACCATATCCCAATATGGGAATTTCTGACATTGACGAACAGACGGTTCAAAATTTCAGCAATTTGAACAGTGACGACATTTCAAAAGTGCTCATCGTCCGTAAAATGTTTTTGGACGTCCTGTGCTTGCGTAAAGAGCTATAGAAATTCAGTAGA
Organism: Cetorhinus maximus; assembly: GCF_964194155.1. Lineage (NCBI taxonomy): Eukaryota > Metazoa > Chordata > Chondrichthyes > Lamniformes > Cetorhinidae > Cetorhinus > Cetorhinus maximus. The sequence goes on from NC_135909.1 coordinate 19,582,804, forward strand.
ACTTCAAAACGACATGGGCAGGTTGGTGGAATGGGCGGTTAAGCGGCAGAGAGAACCACATAACCCTACAAAAGTGACGGCGCAGAAAGAGGTGATTCAGCCCAACATGTCTGTGCTGGATAGAAAAAAGATGAAGAAGAAACTAGCCGCTCATTTTAAACCCTCTTCACAGCACCTGACCCGGAGCCTTGCAGGTTACAGCGCTCCAGATGCAGATCTAAGTACATTTTAAATGAGTTGAGCGTTTCAGCCTCAACCACCGGTTCAGGCAGTGAAATCCAAATGCTCGCCACCCGTTGCATGAAAAAGCTTTTCCTCGTCTCCCCTCTAATCCTTCCAAAAACGACCTTAAATCTCCGCTCCCTGACAATTAACCCCTCAGTGAGGGGAAACAAGAATTTACTGTCCACCCTATCTAGGCCGCTCATCATTTTGTACACCTCAATTAGGTCACCCCTTAGCCTCCTCTGTTCTCAGGAAAACAACCTTAGCCTATCCAATCCTTCCTCGTAGCTGCAATTTTCTAGCTTTGGAAGTATTTTTGTAAATCCTCTCAGTGCTCTCTACAGTGTAATTATGTCCTTCCTGTAAGGTGGCGACTAGAACAGTATACAAAATTCCAGATGTGGACTAACCAGCGCTTTTGCAGTTGATTTCCTTTTCCAGGGTAATGTGAAAAGATTAATTGTGGTCGGAAGAAAGCAAAGAGGCAACATAAAATAAAGCGTGTGCACCCAAAGGGCGTGCAAGAGCAGGGGGAAATTGTGGGCATGTTCATAAATGATTGAAGGTGACAGGAAAACTTTTATTCATTCACAGGATGTGCACTTCGCTGGCTGGGCCAGCATTTATTGCCCATCCCTAGTTTCCTTTGAGAAGGTGGTGGTCAGCGGCTTTCTTGAGCCGCTGCAGTCCATGTGGTGTAGGTTCACCCACAGTGCTGCTGGGAAGGGGGTCCCAGGATTTTGACCGAGCGACAGTGAAGGAAAGGCGATATATTTCGAATTCAAGATGGCGTGTGACTTGGAGGGCAACTCCCAGGTGGTGATGTTCCCATGTAGCTGCTTCCGTTGCCCTTCTCGACGGTAGTGGTCGTGGGTTTGGAAAGTGTTGTTTAAGGAGGCTTGGTGAATTCCTGTATACATCTTGTAGATGCTTCACACTCCTCGACTGTGCGTCGGTGGTGGAGGGAGTGAATGTTTATGGATGTGGTGCTTTCTCCTGGATGATGCCAAGCTTCCTGAGTGTTGCGGGTGCTGCACTCCACCAGGCAATTGGTGACCATTCCATCACACTCCTGACTTGTGCCTTATAGATTCTGGACAAGCTTTGGAGAGTCAGGAGGTGAGTTACTCGTCGCACAATCCCTCGCCTCTGACCTGCCCTTTTAACGACAGTGTTTATAAAGCTAGTCCAGTTCAGTTTTTGGTAATCAGTAACCCTCAGGATGTTGAGAGTGAGCGATTAAGTGGTGGTAACGCCATTAAACGTCAAGGGCCAGTGGTTAGCTTCTTTCTTGTTGGAGATGGCCATTGCCTGGCACTTTTGCGGCGCAAATGTTACTTGTCATTTTTCAGCCCAAGCTTGGATATTGTCCAGGTCTTGCTGCATTTGGATATGGACTGCTTCAGTATCTGAGGAGTCACGAATGGTGCTGAACATTGTGAAATTATAAGCGAACATCCCCACCTCTGACCTTTTGATGGAAGAAAGGTCGTTGATGAAGCAGTCGAAGAAGGTTGGGGCGAGCACATTACCCTGAGGAACTCCTGCAGTGATATCCTGGAGCTGAGATGACTGAACGCCTTAGGCATGACTATAAACTAACGGAGTTTTCTACCTGATCCCACTGACTCCAGTTTTCCTAGCGCTCCTTGGTGCCACACTCAGGCAAATCCGGCTTTGATGTTAAGGGCACTCACTCCCACCTCTCCTCGGGAGTTCTGCTCTTTTGCCTATATGTGAACCAAGGCTGTAAGGAGATCAGGAGCTGAGTGGCCCTAGCGGAGCCCAAACTGTGCATCAGTGAGCAGGTTATTGTTAAGCAAGTGCCGCTTGATAGAACTATTGATGACCCCTTCCATTACATTACTGATGATCGAGAGTAGACTGATTGGGAGGTAATTGGCCGGGTTGGATTTGGCCTGCTTTCTGTGTACAGGAAATACCTGGGCAATTTTCCACATAGCTGGGTAGATGCCAGCGATGTATCTGTACTGGAAAAGCTTGGCTCGGGGCGTGACAAGTTCTGGGGCACAAGTCTTCAGTCCTATTTCCAGAATATTGTCAGGGCCCATAGCCTTTGCACTACTCAGTGCCATCAGCTGTTTCTTGATATCACGTGGAGTGAATCGAATTGGCTGAAGATTGGCATCTGTGATGCTGGGGACCTCTGGAGGAGGCTGAGATGGATCATCCACTCGGCACTTCTTGTAGCAAATGCTTACCATTTGTGCTGATGTGCTGAGGTCCTCCATTATTGTGGATGGGGATATTTGTGGCGTCTCTTCCTCCAGTGAATTGTTTAATTGTCCATCACCATTCCCGACTGGATGCAGCAGGACTGCGGATTTTAGGTCTGTCTGTTGGTTGTGTGATCGCTTAGCTCTGTCTATCACTTGCTGCAGATGCTGTTTGGCATGCAAGTAGTCCTGTGTCATAGCTTCACCAGGTTGACAGCTCATTATCAGGTCAGGCTGGTGCAGCTCCTGAAATGTCCTCTTCACTCTTCATTGAACAATGGTTGATCAACTGGCTTGATGGTAATGATATAGTGGGGAATATGCCAGCCCATGAGTTTACAGTTTGTGTTCGAGTACAGTTCTGCTCCTGCTGATGGCCCACAGGGCTTCATGGATGTCCGGTCTTGTGTTGCTAAATATGTTCAAAACCTATCCCATTTAGCATGGTGGCAGTGCCACACAACACGATGGAGTCTGTCCTCAATGTGAAGGCGGGACTTCGTCTCCACAACTTCTGTGCTATAGTCACTTCTACTGATTCTGTCGTGGACAAATGCATCTGCGGCAAGCAGATTGGTGAGGATGAGCTCAAGTATGATTTTCCCTCTTTTGGTTCACTCAGCACCTGCCACAGACCCAGTCTCGCAGCGATGTCATTTAGGACTCGTCCAGCTGGGTCAGCAGTGGTGCTACCGAGCCACTTTTGGTGATGCACATTGAATTCCTCCACCCGGAGGCCATTCTGTGACCTTGCCACCCTCAGTGCTTCCTCCAAGTGGTGTTCAACATGCAGGAGCACTGGTTCATCAGTTGAGGGAGGGCGGTACGTGTAAATCAGCAGATTTCGTTGCCCATGTTTGACCTGATGCCATGAAAATTAATCACGTCTGGAGGTGATGTTGAGGACTCCCAGGGCTACTGCCACCCTACTGCATTACCACTGTGCCGCCTCCTCTGCTGGGCCTGTCCTACCGGTGGGATAGGGCATATCCTGGGTGGATAGTGATGGTGGAGCCTGGGACATTATCTGTGAGGATGAATATTTCAGGCTGTTGCTTGCCTAGTCTGTGAGGCAGCTCTCCCAATTTTGGCACTAGCCCCCAGATGTTAGTAAGGGGGACTTTGCAGGGTGGTCAGGGCTGAGATTGACGGTGCCGAGGTCGAAGACACGTGGTCCGTCCGGTTGGATTCCTTTTTTGTGGCTTTGTAGCGGTTTGTTACAACTGAGAGGCTTGGTAGGCCATTTCAGAGGGCAGTTAAGGGTCAACCACATTGCTGTGTCTTCGGCAGTGCGATCAAGTGGCGCTAACTCACCAATCACCTGCTCACTGTAGCTCAGTTTGGTTTCCGCCAGGGTCACTCAGCTCCCGACCTTATTGCGGCCTTGGTTTTAATATGGACAAAAGAGCTGAACTCAAGGCGTGAGTTGCAAGTGACCACAGTTGCCTATACAGAAGCATTTGGCAGAGTGTGGCATTGAGAAACCCAACAAAACTGAAGTCAATTTATACAAGGAGGGAAACTCTCCACTGGTTGGTGTCGGCCCCGGGATTTCTAATACATTCCAAAAGATTTCCAGCATCCACAGTATTTCGCATTTTGTTAATTTCCTGTGGGTGGCAATGAAAGGATATGTTGAATAGCTTACTGTGGCAGCTGGCTCGTTGGTCCAGGGGTATGATTCTCGCTTTGGGATTTGTGGTGAATTAATATGCGAGAGGTCCCGGGTTCAATTCCCGGACGAGCCCAGCCGGCATTTTAATACATTAATTCGTGTGCTCGAGGCGGTGCCAGTTGGGGAAATCAGGACCTGGTTTGAACATCCGGGAAATCATTGCGGAGAATAAATCACAACACAGAAAACCAACGCAAAATTTCTCCTAATGCATCGAATACGGCAACTCTCTCCTTGTGGGTTCAGTCGGAGGCTGATTGCTGTCAGTTACAGTCTTGAGTGACAAACCACATTTCAGTTGTGTTCCGGTACTTGCAGTGAGTCGGAAGGAGTTTCTTTATTCTTCCAGATGAATGTATGTTTCGGTCTTTCCGCGGTGGGTTTTCACACTGTCTAGAAACATGTTGGATGTCATGTTGAAGTGTTGAAGTGATTCACATTAGTCGATTTACAACAGTTTCGACCTGATGTGATGGAAATGTATTTTATTGACAAACTACATGAGACACCTGGATGGTTATTCAGGACCTGAAACAAGCAGGATCATTTAGTTCAACAGTTCATGGATGTAAAACAGTACAGGAGGAGGTTTAATAAGGAGATTGCACGTGACGAGGTGGCCGAGAGGTTAAGGCGATGGACTGCTAATCCATTGTGCTTTGCACGCGTGGGTTCGAATCCCACCTTCGTCGTCCGTTTATTAACTGGTTCTTCGTGAACGCGGTGCTTTTTCAGAAGGCATGTCTGAAATCACTGATGTAATCGTTCCGAGTCCAGGTTTACAGAGGAGGTGGCGTCAGGATAATGTCGCGCATCACTCCATGACTGTCTGAATTTAAGGCTGCTCATCCATTGTGCTTCCCACGCGTGAGTTTGTTCCATGTTGTCGGAGCCCACATTGATCCCTCAATTAAAATCACTTGATAACAGATTATATTGTCTTTATCACATTGCTGCTCCTGGAAGCCGGCTGTGAGCATATTTTTAAACAAATTGTTCAAAAACATGGTGATTGAAGTTCTGTGAGGAAAAATCAAATTACTATTGAAAACTCTGCTGAGTGAGCTTCATTGGACAGCAGAGAAATCAGGTGAGGAATTCGAGTAAATCGACACCAGAGGAAAAGTCAACGTCAAAACTGGATCAACTCTTGTGAAGATCAATGAGTAAAAGCTGAGAACTCCGTGCATCATCATTTCATTGACCAGAGACACTCACTGAAGTGTTTTGTACAATGTGCCTCTAATGCAAACCTGATGGAACGAAACCTTCCCAGTTCATGGAGATATTGGGGATGGAATCCCATATTTTAAATACGTGATTAAGAATGAACAATCATATCTGTAAAAATAATGATTATCTGTGTCTTTGACGTGATGTTGTTTCCGCTATGCTGATAATCTTGTCCTTCTCATGGTCCATGTCTCAGGGAGGACGCTGCTGTCCAAATAAGCATGGGAATTACTGCAGGGTGTCCTGTAGATTGGACATACTGAAGCTAATATGTATAAACTTCACTATATCGGATCCATATAAGATATTTGTTTTCTTCTTTATTACTCAGATAATCATAGAGTGATAGAGAGCAAGGGAAGGCCGTTCGGACCATGGCCTGAAATGGGCTGAGAGAAAGGGGAAATCCTCGGCTGGTTTATTTTTGCAGCGCTTCTGCTGCGTCCGTGTGTGAAATAAAACGATTTGAGAGATTGGTTACAGATTGAAGTGTTCACCGGAAGCAAGAAGCTGATGTAAATTTACTATGAAGCAAATTAAGAGATGATTTTGTGTCGCAGACAAATGTTTTTTTTTGGTGTTAATGAGAATTTAAATAAACTGAGTATGGTTTCAATGCATCGATCACTGGGTTAGGAGGCCAGCACGCTTCTCCAACGCCAGTCTCCTCCGAAGCAACAATTTTCTACTGCCTATTACCGTTGTTTGGTAGCCAAACACCTATTCACTTCCTCATAACTTTTTAAACAAGAACACACCTATTGGGAAGCTCACCCAAGCTCCGCAAATCCACTAACGCTACCATGAATGTACCAGACAGAGAAAGACACACAGGAAAGTAGTAAGGGACTATCAGGATAAACACAATGGCTGACAGGAAAAGGTGCCGAGCAAACCAGCAAGATATTACGATGGAGAAACTGATCATTTACGAAAATTTATTTCCTGTTGCATAAAGATAGGGCCTGTTTTAGATGTAATTCCTGTTGAGTAACTGTGCTCCCTGCTGTACAACTGTTCCCTCTGTGGTGAAACTGTGATTCTGCCGTTGAAACATCCTCACTGTGGTTGTGTAAAATGCTTCCCTGTTGTGCAAATGTGCTCCTGGCTGTGTAAATATGATCCGCTGTGTGCAAAAATTTTCTCTGTTCGATAAAGTTGTTTCCTCTAGTGTAAAGATATTCTCTGTTCTGTGAGGATGTTTTCTGTGGGAAAATATGTTCTTCCTGGTGTCATGGTCTTCCTTGTCAAATGCTGACTTGATATCAAGGGCAGTCGCTGTCACCTCCCCCGTTGAGTTCAGCAGTTTTGCCCATGTTTGGGCCAAGGCTGCAGTGCAGTCAGGAGCTGAATGGCCCTGGTGGATTCCAAACTAATCGTCAATGAACCGGTTATTGCTGAGTAACTGCTGCTGGATACCACTGTCGAACACCCCATCCATCATTTCTTTATTTTGATAGGGAGAACAGTAATGGTGTGGTTCCTTGCCGGGTTGGATTTGTCCTGCTTATTTTTTGTGGACATGATTACCTGTTGGCATAGCCAGCAACTCTCACATCTCATGGGGTAAAAAAAAATGTTCCGGTCTTGTATAAAGCTCTCGTTAAACCAGAATTGGAGGTGGGTAAAAGGATCTGTTGAACGGGGAGAGGACTCCTGCCGAAAGAAGTGAGCACGGAGACGAAGACGGCAGAAGATGAGTTCAGCATCGTGCCGAGCCCGAAATTCATTGAGATGAGGGCATAAGTCCTTTGCTGAGCACTGAACATTAAGCGTCGGAGAGGGGAAGGGTAGGGGGTATAGTGAATACACGGCCGGGGCTGGGATTGGAAGATGGGGTGGGGACGGAGGGACAGGCAGGGGTGGAGGGTCCTAGATGGGTGTTGGTGTCAATGAGTTGTTGGAGCTTGCGTTCCTTAGCACTTGAGAGAAACAGAAAAAGTTTCTTGTTATGGCGTCGGATGAGACGAAGAATAAAATGAAACTGGGGGCACGCGCAGCTTTGAAAAAGGGTGCGGCGGTGCTGCTGGAGGGAGAGTTCGAGTTTGTTCATATGGTGGCGCATGGCACTGAGTGTGGATCTCAGAAAGCGACGGGAACAGCAGTCCGAGAAACGTTTTATGTCCCGGAGATACCTATAATCCTGGGTGGGTTCGAAACAAGAGGGATGGAATTTCAATTGAAATCCACGTGGGGTAAGTCAGAGACGGAGACAGTCACTGAGAAAGGAAATATGGCTGTGAAAGTGGGTTTTAGTAAACACCTTGTCAAACACCAGGAGAGAAATGGAAAGCAATGAAGGTGAACAAGGCAAAAGAGAGATACGGAAATCCTGTCGGAGAGAGGAGCAGTACTTCTTCAAGGTAGGCATTTCTTGAAGAGGAGTGGCGGTCAATTCAACACAGAGATAAAAACAAAAAACTTCGGATGCTGGAAATCCAAAACAAGAACAGAATTACCTGGAAAATCTCAGCAGGTCTGGCAGCATCGGCGGGGAAGAAAAGAGTTGACGTTTCGAGTCCTCATGACCCTTCAACAGAACTGAGTAATATTAGGAGAGGGGTGAAATATAACCTTGTTTAAGGTCGGGGGGGGGGGTGGGTGGGGGGGGTGCTGCGGGGGTTGGGGGGAGAGAAGTTGGGGGGCGGGGTGTGGTTGTAGGGACAAGCAAGCAGTGATAGGAGCAGATAATCAAAAGATGTCAAAGACAAAAGAGCAAAGAGGTGTTGAAGGTGGTCATATTATCTAAACGAATGTGCTAATTAAGAATGGATGGCAAGACACTCAAGGTGCTTGCTTGTCCCTACAACCACCGCCCACTTCTCTCCACCCACCCCCCACCCCACCTTAAACCAGCTTATATTTCACCCCCCTCCTAATATTACTCAGTTCTGTTGAAGCGTCATGAGGACTCGAAAGGTCAACTCTTTTCTTCTCCACCGATGCTGCCAGACCTGCTGAGTTTTTCCAGGTAATTCTGTTTTTGTTTTGGATTTCCATCATCCGCAGTTTTTTGTTTTTATCCTGGTGAATCTCTGCACCATCTCCAGTGCAATCACATCCTTCCTATAGTGTGATAACCAGAACTGCACACAGGACTCCAGTTGTTGCCTAACTAGCATTTTATACAGCTCCAACACAACCTCCCTGCACTTATATTCTATGCCTCGGCTAATAAAGGCACGTATCCCATATTCCTTCTTAACTACCTTATCTACTGGTGCTGCTACCTTCAGGGACATTTAAACCAAGGTCCCTCTGATCCTCTGTGCTCCCTAGGGTCCGACTATTCATTGTGTATTCCCTTGCTGTGTTAGCCCTCCCAAAATGCATCACCTCAACTCACGATTAAATTCCTCCTGCCACTGCTCTGCCCGCCTTACCAGCCCATCGATATTGTCCGTAATCTAAGGCTTCCTCTTCATTATTTACAACGCCACCAATTTTCCTGTCATCTGTGAACTTACTGACCATACATAGAAGCAAGGAGCAGGAGTAGGCCATTCGGCCCTTCGAGCCTGCTCTGCCATTCATTATGATCATGGCTGATCATCCAACTCAATAGCTTGCTCCCACTTTCTCCCCATATCCGTTGATCCCTTTTGCCCCAAGGGCTATGTCTAACTCCTTGAAAACATAGAATGTTTTAGCCTCAAGTACTTTCTGTGGTAGCGAATTCCACAGGCTCACCACTCTTTGGGTGAAGAAATTCCTCCTCATCTCAGTCCTAAATGGTCTACCCCGTTTCCTCAGACTGTGACCCCTGGTTCTGGACTCCCCCACCATCGGGAACATCCTTTCTGCATCTACCCTGTCTAGTCCTGTTAGAATTTTATATGTTTCTATGAGATCCCCCCTCATTCTTCTGAGCTCCAGCGAATATAATGCTAACCGACTCGATCCCTCGTCATATGTCAGTCCCACCATCCCAGGAATCAGTCTGGTAAACCTTCGCTACACTCCCTCTAAAGCAATAACTTCCTTCCTCAGATAAGCAGACCAAAACTGCACACAATATTCCAGGTGTCGTCTCACCAAGGCCGAGTTTAATTGCAGCAAGACATCTCTGCTCCTGTACTCAAATCCTCTCCCTATGAAGACCAACATACCATTTCCCTTCTTTTCCGCCTGCTGCACATGCATGCTTGCCTTCAACGACTGGTGTACAGGGACACCCAGGTCTCGTTGCACATTCCCCTCTCTCAATTTACAGCCATCCAGATGATAATCTTCCTTCCTGTTTCTGCTACCAAAGTGGATAACCTCACATTTATCCACATTATACTGCATCTGCCATGCATTTGCCCACTCAGCCAGCTTGCCCAAATCACACTGAAGCATCTCTGCATACTCCTCACAGCTCACCCTCCCACTCACCTTTGTCTCATCTGCAGATTTGGAGAAACTACATTTAGTTCCCTCATCTAAATCATTAATATATATTGTCAATAGCTGAGGTCCCAGCACTGATCCCTGCGGTACCACACTAGTCACTGCCTGCCTTTCGGAAAAACACCCATTTATTCCTACCCTTTTTTTCCTGTCTGCCAACCAGTTTTCAATCCATCTCAATACACTACCCCCAATCCCATGCGCTTTAATTTTACACGCTAATCTCTTATGTGGGACTTTGTTGAAAGCCTTCTGAAAGTCCAAATAAACCACATCCACTGGCTCCCCCTCATCAACTCTACTTGTTACATCCTCAAAAAATTCCAGTAGATTTGTCAAGCAAGATTTCCCTTTCGTAAAACCATGCTGACTCACTCTGTTTCTCCCACTGTTTTCCAAGTGCTCAGCTAATAAATCCTTTATAATGGACTCTAGAATTTCCCCCACTATCAACATCAGGCTGACCGGTGTATAATTCCCTGTTTTCTCTCTACCTCCCTTTTTAGTTAGTGGGGTTACCTTAGCTACCCTCCAATCTGTAGGAACTGTTCTAGAGCCTATATAATCTCAGAAGATGACCACCAATGCATCCATTATTTCTAGGGACACTTCCTTAAGTACTCTGGGATGTAGATGATCAGGCAGTGAGGATTTATCGGCCTTCAATCCCATCAATTTCCCCAACTCCATTTCCCTACTAATACTGATTTCTTTCAGTTCCTCCCTCTCACTAAACCCTGTGTTCCCCAACATTTCTGGTATTTTATTTGTGTCTTCCTTTGTGAAGACAGAACAGTCAGAAGTATGAATTTTGTTGCACAACCATTTCTTTGTTCCCCATTATAAATGCCTCTGTTTCTGTCTGTAAGGGACCTACATTTGTCTTTACCAATCTTTTTATCTTCACATGCCTATAGAAAATTTACATTCAGTTTTCATGTTCCCCGCAGGCTTACTCCCGTACTCGATTTTCCCTTTCTTAATCAATCCCTTCGTCTTCCTTTGCTGAATTCTAAACTGCTTCCAATCCTCAGGCCTGTTGTTTTTTCTACCTAATTTGTATACCTCTTCCTTGTATTTCATACTATCGCTAATTTCCCTTGTAAGCCTTGGTTTGGCCACCTTTCCTGTTTTCCTTTTGCACCAGACAGTCATAAACAATTGTTGCAGTTCACCCATACACTTTTTCAATGTTTGTCATTGCCTATCCAATACCATCCCTTTAAGTAACGTTTCCCAATCCATCATAGCCAACTCGCACCTCATACCATGACAGTTTCCTTTATTAAGAGTCAGGGCCCTAGCCTCAGAATCAACTACATCACTCTCCAACTTGATGAAGAATTCTATCATATTATGGTTGCTCATCCCCAAAGGGCGTCGCACAACTAGATTGCCAATTATTCCTTTCTCATTACACAATACCCAGTCTAGGATGCCCTGTTCTCTAGTTGGTTCCTCAACGTCTTCTTTAAGGAAACCATTCCGTATACACTCCAGGAATAATTCCTCTATGGTATTGTTACTAATTTGATTTGCCCAATCTATATGCAGATTAAAGTCACCCATAATTGCAGATGTGCCTTTATTGCATGCATCTCTAATTTCTTGTTTAATGCTATTCCCAAAGTCACCACTACAGTTTGGGTCTATATACAACCCCCACTAACATTTTTTGCCCCTTATCGTTTCTCAGCTCTACCCATACAGGTTCCACATCATCGGAGCTAATATCTTTCCTCACTATTGTGTTAATTTCCTCTTTAACCAGCAATGCAACTCCATCGCCCTTTCCTTTTTGTCTGTCCTTCCTAAATACTGAATACCCTTGGATGTTCAGTTCCCATCCCTGGTCACCCTGCAGCCATGTCTCCATAATCCCGACTAAATCATACCTGTTTAGATCTATTTGCGCGGTTAATGCATCCACTTTATTGTGAATGCTCCCCGCGTTAAGGCACGAAGCCTTAAGGCTTGTCTTTTTAACATTACTTGTCCCGTTCCCACTATTTTTCACTGAGGCCCTGTTTGATTCTTGCTCTTGCTTTCTCTGCCGATCAGTTTTCATATTCCCCTTTCTGTCTTTTGTTCTTGTCCGTTATTCCCCGTTTTCTGACTCCTTGCATAGGTTCCCATCCCCCTGCCATTTTAGTTTAAACTCTCCCCAACCACTCTAGTAAATATTCCTCCTAGGACATCAGTCCCTGTCCTGCCCAGGTGTAATTCGAGATTCAAAGCATTGCAAGGCTAGTCTTTGCAATCTCTCCTCATCAATTTGAGTCTGGTATTACTGTGGTGAAACTCTGCTGTTCCCACACCAAGGGCAATCTAACCTTCCTGAGGTGTGATGTCCAGAACTGAACGCAGTGATCTAAATGGGCTCTAAACAGATTTTATATAACTGGAGCATGAGCTCCAACCCTTTATAGTCTATTAGCCTTGTTACATTTTTTTTTACCTTCCTGTCCACTGGCTTTTAATGATATCTGTGAATGGCTCTCTGCTCCTCCACAGTTTTGAGCATCTCACCACAAAATTAAACAACCTGCTCTATTTTTCACAGGTTTAATTGGACGGCCCCTCACTTTAAAGTTCATTTGCTAAAACTTGCTCACTCACTAAACTTACCATGAAAATTTCAAACTAAGTGTGTTCCCCAAGCATAATGTTATGTTACTGATCCATCACCATTAACTTTTCCCATTGCTCTTTCAGCCAGTGTAAACCCAGAGAACGGAAAATCTCACTGCCTTTTATGAATCCTATTTTATAATCATTCTAGAAAAATTTTGCTGAAGACCTGTAATTACCAGTCTCAATTTTGATGAAGTCTGAACAAATCCGGGATCTCCAGTGAGATATTGACGAGCATCAGATTCCAGGTCTATTTTCTGCAAAATGTAATGAAATGGAACAAAACAATTAATTAATAATATCCACAAACTAACAACAAGGATGTGATTGGAACCCATATGTGCTTAAAAAAAACAGTTTAGCATTCCATCACCTTAACCTCTCAGTCACCTGTCTGAGTTTTAGAACACAGTCTCACACCATTTTTCCATCCTTGAAAACTTGGTAAGAAGGTTCTGAATGAGCAGCCTGGCGCGCAATGTTGGAAATGCAGCTTCTGTAAGTGAAAGGAATTTCTATCACATCAGGTCAGGGACTGTTTGGAATGGACCAATGTGAAACATTTCCTGACAAATTAAATTATGACAATAGCAAAATCCTGCAGATTGTATTAACACTTCATTGGTTGTTGAACATTCTGTCAATTGAAAACAAAACTATTGTTTAATGTGTTTAAAAAAATATACCTGGCTTGATATTCAATACCTGTATTAAATCTCCCTTTAACATTCTCGGTGAAACGAAGAATACCCCCAGATATTTTTTGCCCATGCACATACAGAATCCCTCACCACTGATACCATTGCAGTAAATCTCCACTGTGCATCCTCCACTGCCTTACCTTTCCTCCCAAAGATTTTCCCTGGCCCTCACCAGGATCTCATAATTCACATTATAATGTGATATGCCTCTAATTCCTTGAATCCCATCCACACACATTGTTTTGTAAACTAAGATTATGATGCATTTTTAACGAAGATAGGCTTCCTTCAATGTTGAACCCCTCAAAGACAAGGAAAAAATGGACTCACGATCTCTATTAAATAAATCTATGAAATTCTGTGATTAGTCCATAACAACCTGCCCCCATCATTCCACTTATTGCTACTTTTATTTCTGCTAACCCTACTTCTTTATCACAAAGGGTTGCCTCTTCCCCTTTAACCGCTCTTCAGTAAAAGTGCTCACTTTCTCCATCGACAATTTGCAAATGTCTTCTTTTACATATAACCCTTGTTAAAGAAGAGGTACCAGAAGGACTGCCTGTGCTTAATGTTGCTCAGGCTCTAGGACTTAATGAGATGCAGATGAAGATTCTGCGGGATGTAATAGTGGGAATCGTGAAGGTATTGGCCAGAATCTTCTGAATTCTATTTCTTTCTGTAATGGACAGCTACAAACCACTTGTTTATTCCAAGACACCAAATGAATTAACGTGAATCAGAGCTGAGCAGATTCTAACGCCCCACATCTCCAGTTTTTTTTTTTTACTGAGAAACCGGTCCTCCATGCAAGCTTTTGGTTTGAAGAATGAGACCCCCGCTTCCTGGGAACACAGCGGCGATACCTCCAAGATCTGATTTACAACCTTCAAACTCAGTGAAAGACTTTCACCCTCCCCTCGGGGTCTGACCGTCACTTCACAACCAACATTCGGCTGGGATGGGCAGACAAAACAACTTCCTTCCCCGCAGTCCCCCAGCACGGACTGGATAATCTCCCAAGCTCGTATTCCGCGAATGTTACATTGCTCCACTGATTTGTGCTATTCCCCCAAGCTCCGACAATCTCGGCCCTAATCCCCAGGCCTTTTATTCTCTCTTTAACCAACATTTTGTCTCCTTATTAAGTCCATCCTGAGAAGAGGGGCTCGGCATTCCGAGTTCCTCTGCAGACATCTGGTTGCTGCTAATGGACCAAAAGAGCCTAAAACCTGAATAAAACCCTCTGGCACAGCACTCTGAACATGTCTCCATTAGACCGTGCAGACAATACCTGCTTCATAGAGTACAATGGTGGGAAATATGAGCAATTTCAGTGTCAGCATTCCGTGGGAATAGAGGATACAAGATAAACCAGAATTAAAAATACTGAACAGATCCTCTGGGAGCAGGAACGTAGAGGATGAATTCCTGGAGTGTATACGGGATGTTTTTCTGGACCAATACATTGAGGAACCAACGAGAGAACAGCCATCCTCGACTCGGTATTGTGTAATGAGAAAGGAATAATTGGCAATCTAGTTGTGCGAGGCCCCTTGGGGATGAGCAACCAGAATATGATAGAATTCTTCATCAAGATGGAGAGTGACATAGTTGATTCTGAGACTTGGGTCCTGAATCTTAATTAAGGAAACTACAATGGTATGAGGTGCGACTTGGCAATGATGGATTGGGAAACATTACTTAACAGATAATGGTGGGTAGGCGATGGCAATCATTCAAAGAGCGCATGGGTGAACTGCAACAATTGTTTATTCCTGTCTGGCGCGAAAGTAAAACAGGAAAGGTGGCCAAACCATGGCTTACAAGGGACATTAGAGATCGTATTAGATCCAAGGAAGAGGCATACAATTGGCCAGAAAGAAACAACAGACCTGAGGATTGGGAGCAGTTTAGAATTCAGCAATAGAGGACCAAGGGATTGATTAAGAAGGGGAAAACAGAGTGCGAGTGTAAGCTTGCAGGGAACATAAAAACCGACTGTAAACATTTCTGTAGGTTTGTGAAGAGAAAAAGATTGGTGAAGACAAATGTGGGTCACTTACAGTCAGAAACAGAGGAATTTATAATGGGGAACAAAGAAATGGCTGACCAACTAAATAAATACATTTGTTCTGTCTTCACCAAAGAGGACACTAATACCATACCAGAAATGTTGTGGAACACAGGGTTAGTGAGAGGGAGGAACTGAAAGAAATCAGTATTAGTAGGGAAATGGAGTTGGGGAAATTGATGGGATTGAAGGCCGATAAATCCTCACTGCCTGATCATCTACATCCCAGAATACTTAAGGAAGTGGCCCTGGAAATTGTGGATGCATTGGTGGTCATCTTCCGAGATTCCATAGACTCTAGAAAAGTTCCTACAGGTTGGAGGGTAGCTAAGGTAACCCCACTATTTAAAAAGAGAGGCAGAGAGAAAACAGGGAAGTATAAACCAGTCAGCCTGATGTCGGTTGTGGGGAAAATTCTAGAGTCCATTTTAAAAGATTTAATAGCTGAGCACGTGGAAAACAATGACAGAATCGGTCAGAGTCAGCATGGATTTATGAAAGGGAAATCATGTTTGACAAATCTACTGGAATCTTTCGAGGATGTAACTAGTAGAGTTGATGAGGGGGAGCCAGTGGATGTTGTTTATTTGGACTTTCAGAAGGCTTTCCACAAAGTCCCACGTAAGAGATTGGCGTGTAAAATTAAAGCACATGGGATTGGGGGCAGTGTATTGAGATGGATAGAAAACAGTTTGGCAGAAAGGAAGCAAAGGGTAGGAATAAATGGGTCTTTTTCCGAATATCATGTAGTGACTTGTGGGGTACCGCAGGGATCATTGCTGGGACCCCAGTTATTCACAATATATATTAATGATTTAGATGAGGGAATTAATCGTAATATCTCCACATTTGCAGATGACACAAAGCTGGGTGGGAGGGTGAGCTATGAGGAGGATGCAGAGATGTTTCAGTGTGATTTGTACAAGCTGATTGAGCAGGCAAATGCATGGCAGATGCAGTATAATGTATATAAATGTGAGGTTATCCATTTTGGTAGCAAAAACAGGAAGGCAGATTATTATCTGAATGGCTATAAATCGAGAGAGGGGAATGTGCAACAAGAGCTATGTGTCCTTGTACACCAGTCGCTGAAGGTAACCATGCAGGTGCAGCAGGTGTTAAAGAAGGAAAATGTTATGTTGGTCTTCATATCCAGAGGATTCGAGTACAGTAACAGGGATGTGTTGCTGCAATTGTACAGGGCCTTGGTGAGACCACATCTGGAATATTGTGTGCAGCTTTGGTCTCCTTATCTGAGGAAGGATGAACTTGCTATAGAGGGAGTGCAACGAAGGTTTACTCGACTGAATCCTGGGATAGCGGGACTGACATATGAGGAGACTGAGATGAGGAGAAATTTCTTCACCCAGAGAGTGGTGAGCCTGTGGAATTCGTTGCCACAGAAAGTAGTTGAGATTAAACATTGCATGCTTTCAAGAAGGAGTTAGATATAGCTCTTGGGGCGAAAGGTATAAAAGGGTATGGGGAGAAAGTAGGAGCAGGCTATTGAGTTGGATGGTCAGCCATGATCATAATGAATGGCGGAGCAGGCTCGAAGGGCCGAATGGCCTACTCCTGCTCCCAGTTTCTATGTTCCTATGTCAAAGTCGAAAAACCCAGTGGATTTTTAGAGGAAAATTTAACCACTGGTCAATGGCAGCTGAAATGCAGACCAAAAAAGTTCCTGCACTTATTCCCTTTATTTCGAGTTGTTTACAATCAAATGAAGAAAATAAACTGTCGGAGGGAATTTCCATGATTTATGGAAACACCAACAACCGCCAGTTGTCAATCACTCAGCCCCATCAGACCCACCCACACTGACGGGAGCTTCCTGCATCCAGCACTGGCTCTGTCGCACTCACCAGCTGCTCACCCAGACCCCACTCTCACAAACACTGAACATTTTTATCCAGACCCTTCAAATTATTGTTAAAATGAGAAAAAAAAAATCACATTTCATCGCAGTTTGGTTGAACGGAACAAATGTTAAACTTTTGACCGTCACTCGGTAACCACGCTCGACATTCCTTCAATCAGTTGTATAAATTATCGGCTGTAAGGATTTATTTCACTGGGTTAAACAATTTCCATGTGAGAATGTTCCAGTGTGAGAATGGAGGGGGACGGGCTGACTGAGCTGTGTCTTCACCGCTTCTGGGCAGCGGGAATGTTCACCCTTCATTCTGCTCCCATTCACTTTCCCAAAGGGAATCTGCAGATTCTCCAATCTGGGCCCTGGGGTTTATTCTTTGGTTCCTTTTGATTTGTCCCTTTTCCCGACTGACAATATCTTCCTAATCTCGGGGGAAAACCTCCCCCTTGCATCGTGCCTTAGTCTCGGCTGGAAGCGGCCGATAGTGACCCCGAACTGGTCACCTCCACACTGACAGATACAACACGGTCACACTCTGCTTCACTGAGATTAATGCCGAGAGCGGTTTCTGGGTCCAATACAACAGCGAACACATTTCATTTGAAGGAATTGTGGGTGGTTAAGGTGTTTTGAAAGTCCTGATTTTTTGTAGGGCATCCATCCTAAATGCTTTGGGATTTTCCTGGAGTAATACCTAATATTCCTCTTTGGGAAAGATTAAAGTTAATTGGAACGTGTTGACCAGGTCATGTGGATAACTCTTTGAAATTGTTACGTGCTGCCAGCTTAACAACACCTAAACACTTGATACTTTTGTTCACAAATGAATTATAAACCAAATTTCCGCCCCGATGTAAATGCAGAATATTCAGTATTTTAACCGGAGTGGGAAACAGGTTAGTCACAGATATTCAGTGAGTTCCCGGAAAACAGGATTCAGAAACTGTTTGTTCCAACGTTCATACAGTAATCTGCTTTCATCTCTCTTCCTCTTATTTCCCAGGATGATGTTTGAATTCTGACCCGGTGATGTTCCCCTTGTCTTTTCAAAATCTCGATGTTCGTGTTCTGGGCATCAATTGTTAAATAGAATAGAGCCCAGCTCTTCCAGTAGCGGCACACTGGGGAGAGTTTCTCATTGTGTGTGGTAACTTCCACAAGGTCTCTTCTTCGACAGTCACAGAAAGGAAAACTTGTCATTGTTAAAGCCTTTGCAGATAGTCCACTGTAAAAGGAGAGACCATTTTAACCTTAAATTCCAGGTTTGGCCCTGTTATAAAGCAAGTGCCCAACTGCCCAGATGAAATCCAACGAAGTCAGGTTCTGCTGGGATTTGGACCCAGGATCTCCTGTTTACTCGGCAGGTGTTTTAACCAATTAATCCACAGAACCTAACGATGTTCAATTACCCGCAAGGAAATGCTAGAAACCCTTCGCAGATCTGGTAGTATTTGTGAAGAGTGAAACAGTTTAAATTTCGGGACGCGAACTTGCACCCAAAAGACCTGAAACGTGAATCTGTTTCACTCTCCACAGATGCTGCCAGATGTGCTGAGCATTTGCAGCATTTTCTGGCGTTGTTTCAGATTTCCAGCATCCGCACTATTTTGCTTTTGTGCCAAAGGACAATGAGCTGCCTTTCCTGCACTGAGGGTTATTGCAGGACAAAACCAAAACCTTTAAAGATGCTGACCAGAGTCAGTCTGCTCAGCTTTCAGAAAGATTTCAAATGATAATGTGAATCTGCACCACTGAATATCAAGGCCATCGCGGTTTAGACAGCTGTAATGAACAGCTCCTGTTACAACTTTAGATCAGGGAATGGAGGATTATCACAGGCGCTCTGTCACACTGCATGTTCCTTCAGACAGGTTTCCAACTGGACACATGGAATGAGCGGCCCTGAACATTAGTGTTTGAGGTGGAGATTTCTCATTGGCTGAACTGGAGTTCCAGTTCCATTCCCAGAAATCTCCCTTTCTCTTTCCTGAATCTATCTCTGTCCTCTTGCTCATTTACACTTTTCATTGTTTCATCATTAGCGGCCACGTCTTCAGCTGTCTGAGCCCTTAGTTCTGCAATTCCATCTAGAAACATCCCCAGTTCACTCTCCCCCTTAACGCCCCCTTAATATTTTCCAGTTTTACGAAGGTTTTGTTCAGTTGTCCAAATATGTGACTCGATGTCGAATGTTGCTTGATAAATCTCCTTTGAAGCGCTTTGGGGAGTTTTATTAAATTTTGGAGCTGTTGCTGAAATCGATCAGTGAAATGAGCTGTGTATCGGTGACCAAGAGATTTTGTTTTATTCTTTCACGGGATGTGGGCGTCGATGGCTCGCCCAGCATTTATTACCCAACCGAAATTGTCCTTGAGAAGCTGGCGATGAGCTGCCATCTTGAACCGCTACAGTCCATGTGGTGTAGGTACACCCACAGTACTGTTAGGGAGGGGGTTCCAGGGTTTTGCCCCAGCGACAGTGAAGGGACGGCGATCCAGTTCCAAGTCAGGATGGTTTGTGGCTCGGAGGGGAGCTTGCTGCTGGTGGTGTTCTCATGCATCTGCTGCCCTTTTCCTTCCAAGTGTTGGAGGCCTCGGGTTTGGAAGTTGCTGAAGGAAAATTAGTGTCAGGAGTGGGATTCGAACCCACGCCTGCAGAGGAGACTGCGACCTGAACGCAGCGCCTTAGACCGCTCGGCCATCCTGACGCTTCTGTCGCATCTGCTCGGCCACTAAATCCATTGCATTCTGTACAAATGGTTCTGAGTTCCACATTCATCGTCACTGCTTTAAAACAGTCGATGTGATTTTCCATTTTTCAGCACCTGTCACGTTCCTGTATCTGAGTGCCATCCTTCCCCAAGCCGCCGGGGGGTGAGGAGCTTCTCATTGCTGCATTGCTCTGTTTGCTCAAATCAACAAAGACCCAATTCCCACCCGACCTGTTCCTCACACGAAGGTGTTCAGAGTGTAAGATATGAGCGACCTGAAGTATCCAATTGGAGAGTTACATCCTGGATTAGTAAGTTTGCGGATGACACAAAGATTGGCCGGGTGGTTAACAGTGAGGCTGAGTGGCTTAGGCTACAGGAAGATATAGACGGGATGGTCAAATGGGCAGATAAGTGGCAGATGGGATTTAACCCTGAAAAGTGTGAGGTGATACACTTCGGAAGGAGTAAGTTGACAAAGAGGTATTGAATCAATGGCATGACACTAGGAGGTTCTGAGGAACAAAGGAACCTTGGCTGATGTTTCCATAGATCTCTGTAGGCAGAGGGGCAGGTTAGTGGGGTGGTGAGAAAGGCATTTGGGACACTTGCCTATATCAATCGAGGCATAGATTACAAAATTAGGGAGGTCATGTTGGAGTTGTATAGAACCTTATTGAGGCCACAGCTGGAGTACTGTGTGCAGTTCTGTTCACCACATTATAGGAAGGATGTGATTGCACTGGAGGGGGTGCACAGGAGATTGACCAGGATGTTGCCTGGGATGAAACATTTCAGTTAGGAAGAGAGGTTGGATAGACTTGGGTTGTTTGCCTTGGAGCAGAGAATACTGAGGGGCGACCTGTTAGAGGTGTTCAAGATAATGAGGGGCATGGACAGAGTGGATAGGGAGCAGCTGTTCCCTTTAGTTGAAGGTTTAGTCACAAGGGGGCATAAGTTCAATGTGAGGGGCAGGAGGTTTAGGGGGTACGTGAGGAAAAACCTTTTTACCGAGAGGGTGGTGACGGTCTGGAATTCACTTCCTGGGAGGGAGGTGGAGGCGGGTTGCCTCACATCCTTTACAAAGTACCTGGATGAACACTTGGCACGTCACAACATTCAAGGCTATGGGCTAAGTGCTGGTAAATGGGATTAGGTAGGTAGGTCAGGTGTTTCTCAAGTGTCGGTGCAGACGTGATGGGCTGAAGGGCCTCTTCTACACTGTGTGATTCTGTGTGATTCTGTGACTGAGGAAAACCACCAGAAACTGCTGCAGACAAAGAGCTTACTGAAAGGTCAAATTATATCTTTTCAGTGAGTCATTAAAGCCTCCTTCGAGCAGATAAAACAGCATTTTCTGTGTTTCAGTGATACATTCTGATCTGAATTTAAAAGGAAAGGGTAAATATTTCTCATACTCATAAGATCCGCCCGCCGCATGACTGCAGTGAGCTCACTTCTCGATCTCATCACTGACAGATACGAACACGAATAAAGCAGAATAAACCAGAGGGAAATGATAGATTACAATTCCACTACCCTCGATTAATGTTAACCAAAGCACCAATGAAATGAATCAATCGGCGGATTTTCAGGATTTACATTCCCAATGGTTGATCAACGAATCAGCAGCTGGGAACATATAAGACCATAAGACATAGGAGCACAAATTAGGCCATTTGGCCCATGGAGTCTGCTCCACCATTCAATCATCGCTGATAAGTCTCTCAACCTCATTCTCCCGCCTTCTCCCCGTAACCTTTGATCCCCTTACCAATCAAGAACCTATCTATATCGGTCTTAAATACACTCAATGACCTGTCTACACAGCCTTCTGTGGCAATGAATTCCATAGATTCACCACTCTCTGGCTAAAGAAGTTTCTCCTCATCTCTGTTCTAAAAGGTGGTCCCTTTTCTCTGAGGCTGTGCCCTCGGGTCCTAGTCTCTCCTACTAATGGAAACATCTTCCCCACGTCCACTCTATCCAGGCCTTTCAGTAATCTGTAAGTTTCAACCAGATCCCCGCTCATCCTTCTAAACTCCATCGAGTATAGACCCAGAGTCCTCAAACGTTCCTCATATGTTAAGCCTTTCATTCCTGGGATCGTTCTCGTGAACCTCTCTGGACCCTCTCCAGGGCCAGCACAACTTTCCTGAGATACGGGGCCCAAAATTGCTCACAATATTCTAAATGTGGTCTGACCAGAGCCTCATAAAGCCTCAGCAGCACATCCCCTCTTTTATATTCCTGTCCTCTCGAAATAAATGCCAACATTGCATTTTCCTTCCTAATTACCGACTCAACCTGCAAGTTAACCTTAAGAGAAACCTGGTCTAGGACTTCCAAGTCCCTTTGCACTCCAGATTTCTGAATTCTCTTCCCATTTAGAAAATAATCTATGCCTCTATTCTTCCTACCAAAGTGCATGACATCACACTTCCCCACGTTATATTCCATCTGCCACTTCTTTGCCCATTCTCCTAACCTGTCTAAATCCTTCTGCAGCCTCCTAGCCTTCTCAATACTACCTGTCCCTCCACCTATCTTTGTATCATCTGCAAACTTAGCCAGACTGCCCTCAGTTACTTCATCTAAATCATTCATGTATAAAGTGAAATGTTGTGGTCCCAACACTGACCCCTGCAGAGCTCCACTAGTCACCAGCCGCCATCCTGAGAAGGGCCCCCTTATCCCCACTCTCTGACTCCTGCCAGACAGCCAATCTTCTATCCATGCTAGTACCTTGCCTCTAACACCATGAGCTCTTATCTTACTGAGCAGCCTCCTGTGCAGCATCTTGTCAAAGGCCTTCTGGAAGTCCAAGTAGACAACATCCATTGGCTCTCCTGTGTCTAACCTAATCGTTACCTCCTCAAAGAATTCTAACAGATTTGTCAGACATGACCTCCCCTTGATGAAACCATGCTGACTCTGCCCTATTTTACCATGCACTTCCAAGTATTCTGAAATCTCATCCTTAATAACGGACTCTAAAATCTTACCAACGACCGAGGTCAGGCTAATCGGCCTGTAATTACCCGTCTTTTGCCTCACTCCCTTCTTAAACGGGGCGGGGGAGGGGGGGTACATTAGAGATTTTCCAGTCCTCTGTGACCCTCCCTGCCTCCAGTGATTCCTGAAAGATCACCACTAACGCCTCCACTATCTCTTCAGCTATCTCCTTCAGAATTCTGGGGTGTAATCCATCTGGTCCAGGTGATTTATCCACCTTCAGACCTTTCAGTTTTCCTAGCACCTTCTCCTTGGTAATGGCCACCATACTCAGCTCTGCCCCTCGACTCTCTTGAACTTTGGGGATATTACTCGTGTCTTCCACCGTGAAGACTGACGCAAAGTACCTATTCAGTTCCTCCGCCATTTCTCTGTTCCCCACTACTACTTCTCCAGCGTCATTTTCCAGCGGCCCAATATCCGCCTTTGCCTCTTTCTTACCCTTTATATATCT
Organism: Cetorhinus maximus; assembly: GCF_964194155.1. Lineage (NCBI taxonomy): Eukaryota > Metazoa > Chordata > Chondrichthyes > Lamniformes > Cetorhinidae > Cetorhinus > Cetorhinus maximus. Next base: position 19,606,030 of record NC_135909.1, read on the forward strand.
AAAAAAAAATCTCTTGCAATCTTCTATTATATTACTGGCTAGTTTCCCCTCATGTTTACTCTTATCACTCCTTATTTCTTTTTTAGCTGTCCTCCGTTGGTCTTTGGAGGCCTCCCAATCCCTTGGTTTCCCACTGCTCTTCGCCGCATTGTATGCTTCTCTTATAACTCTTATGCTGTCCGACTTCCCTTTTCAGCCATGGATGCCTCGTCCTCCCTTTTGTATGCTTCTTCCTAGGGAGGAATTATTGCTGTGCCAATATAAGTAGCAGAGAATGGGTTCGATCCATCGACTTTTGGGCCAAGCACGCATATGCTGCTGCATCTGAGATTTGTAGGTTAGTTGCGATAGTTTAATGGGGGATGAGTTGACCAGCGCTTTTTCAAATTTTTTTAGAAGTTAAACCGATCTTTATTCCAGTAACGTGGACCAGCGGGCACAGAGCTGGACACGCGCAAGCGGGGAGGGCAAGTATCCGCTGCCCTCAGAAATGGGACTGCGTCTCCCCAAAAGAGACAGGCACCCTCACTAAGCGACCGGGAAACACAAAACCGGAGATGCTCAGGAGAGTCATCTTGCAACTCTTTGCCGAAACCCGGAATTGAAACAGTGACCTTTAGATTTTCAGTTTAACGCTCTACCAACTGAGCTATTTCAGCTGATAGAAGCAATGCTTCGAGCGAGAATTTAAACAGCGACCTAAGGATACCAGTTTTACAGTCACCGACTGTCCTCCGCTTATATTAGAGAACATAACCGCATAATGACAAAGGACAGCCATCACCTCGTTTCCGTTCCCTCCAGATTTCGATGTTTTTCTTGAGAAAGAGGGGGTCCATAGCCCAACTAACCATCAGTTTATTGCCATAAGCTCTCGGCAAATCGGTACACAGGGATTGTCCTACAAACATCCTTCTTCATCCTTTGAGTGAATTGTTTCCTGACGTCACCGCTAAATGTCTTAATTCTAAGTTTAAGATTATATACATTTGTTCTGTATTCCCCCACCAGAGGAAATTGTTTCTCCGCATTAAGACCTATTAATCAACTCAATTACCTCAACCAGATAGCGCCAAAACCTTCTCAACTCACGGGTATGTAAGCGTCACAGCGGGAGCACATCTAATTGCAGATCAGAAACCTGTGTGTGCATCGCACATGGTCATGGCTACTTTTGCAGCAAACCTGTTTCTGAATTTAATGGGACCCGTTTGTGATAAACACAGTCGCCTTTCACCGCTTAGCTGATCAGTTTCATGGAGCCACGTTTGTGATTCCCTCAGTTCTGCTTTTGTGCAAAGTTGGGGAAATGCATCACAGATGTCAGTCTTCAGCCAGCTCCATTCACTCCAAGTGAAATCAAGAAATGGCTGAAGGCACGAGTAACTGCAAAGGCTTTGGGCCCTGACACCATTCCTGCAGCAGCACTGAAAACCTGTGATCCAGAAATAACCTCGCACCTCGCCAAGCTGTTCCAGTGCAGCTACAAGACTGGCATCTACCCGGCAATGTGGGAAATTGCTCAGGTCTGTCTTGTCCACAAAAAACAGGAAAACCCAACCGGCGAAAACCGCCCGATCAGTCTCCTCTCGTTCATCAAGAAACGGGGTGGAAATTTCTTCGACAGCGCGACCAAGTGGCACTTAATCAGCAATAACCTGCTCACTGAAGCTCAGTTTGGTATCTGCCAGGGTTACTCAGCTCCTGAACTCATTGCAGCCTTGGTCCTAACATGGAGAAAGCAGCTGAACTTAATACCTGAGGTACAAGTGATTGCACTTGAGTCCAAAGAAGCTTTTGACCGAGTGTGGCATCAAGGAAGACTCGCAAAACTGAAGTCAATAGAAATGAGGCGGGAAACTCTCCACTGGTTGGAGTCGTCCCCGGCGGTTCCAATACATTCTAAAAGATTTCCAGCATTAACAGGAATTCGCTTTTGGTTGATACACTGTGGGTGGCAATGGAAGGATCCATTGAGAGCAGTTTATCGTGCAGGTGGCTCGTTGTTCTTGGGCTTCGATTCTCGCTTTGGGCTTTTCAATGAGTTCGAATGCAAGAGGTCCCGCTTTCATCTCCAGGACGAGCCCAGCAAGCATTTTAATGCAGTATTTTTTCGCGCTTGTGGTGGTGGCAGTTCCGGAAATCAGGACCAAGTTTGAACACCCGGAAAGTCATTGCAGAGAATGCATCACCTCAACACACGTGAAGAAAATGAACACAGGGTTTAAATAACGTTTCTCCGTGTTATGGGACTCTGAAATTATCCGAATGCATCAAATAAGGGAACTGTCTACTTCTGGATTCAGGTGGGAGGCTGATTGAACTCAGTGAAAATCTTGACTGAAAGGCCAAGCAGAGCTGGGATCTTCAAAGATTTATTTTCATTTCCCACACTTTAGCTGTGATCGGGCACTGGCAGTGAGCTGGGAAGGGTTTCTTCTTGCTGCCAAATGCTTGTATGTTCCGGTCTTTCCGCGGTGGGTTTTCACACTGTGGAGAAACATGTTGGATATCATGTTGAAGTGTTTAAACGATTCACATCAGCTCATTTACAACAGCATCTGATCTGATGTGGTGGAAATGCATTTTATTGACAGAAAATACATTTCCATCTTTAGACACCTGGCCGAATATTCAGGACCTGTACGAAAGATGATCATTTATTCCAACGGATAATGAATGCAAAAAGCATAGAAGGAGGTTTAATAAGTCGAAGCTGCGTGACGAGGTGGCCGAGAGGTTAAGGCGATGGACTGCTAATCCATTGTGCTTTGCACGCGTGGGTTCGAATCCCACCTTCGTCCTCGCTTTTATCAACCACTTCGTGTGCAATTAAGAGGTCTGTGTGCAAAATTTAAGCACATGGGATTGGGGTGATATTTTGGTGTGGATTGAGAATTGGTTGGCAGACAGGAAACAGAGAGTAGGAACAAATGGGTATTTTTCGGAATGGCAGACAGTGACAAGTAGGGTACCACAGGGATCAGTGCTTGGGTCCCACTTTTTCACAATATATTTCATTGACTTGGATGAGGGAATCAAATGTAATATTTCCATGTTATCTGACAATGAACTTCGTCGAAATGTGAGTGGTGAGGAGGATGCTAAGAGGCTTTAAGGCGATTTATGGAAGTTGAGTAAGTGACAAAATACATGGTAGATGCAGCATAAGGTGGAAAAGTGTTGAAGTTATCCACTTTGGTAGGATAAACACAATGGCAGAGTTTTATTTCAATGTTGATACATTGGCAAATGTTGATGTTCAAATGGACCTGGGTGGCCTTGTACACCAAACACTGAAAACAAGCACGCAGATCCAGCAAGCAATTAAGAAAGCACATGGTATATTGGCCTTCATTGCAAGGTCTCTTGAGCACAGTAGAAAGGATGTCTTGCTGCAGCAGTGCAGGGCCTTGGTGAGGCCGCTCCTGGAGTATTATGTGCAGTTTTGGTCTCCTTACCGAAGAAAAGATATAATTGCCATAGAGGGAGTGCACCAAAAGTTCACCAGACTGATTCTAGGGATGGCAGGATTGTCATATGAGGAAAAATTGGGCCGACTAGCCCTGTATTCACTAGAGTTTAGAAGAATAAGGGAGGATCTCATTGAAACAGAAACATTTCTGACAGGGCTGGACAGACTGGATGTATAGTTGATATTTCTCCTTGCTAGGAGGTCCAGAACAAGGGGTAAGAATCTCATGATATGGGGTAGGCCATTTAGGACTGAGATGAGGAGAAACGTCTTCACTCAGATGGTGGTAAAGCTGTGGAATTCTCTACCACAGAGGCCACGTCAGTGAATATGTTTATGAAAGAAATGGATTTCTGAACTCGAAAGGCATCAAGGGGCATGGGGACAGAGTGAGAGTGTGGCGTTGAGATAGAGAATCAGCCATGACGATATTGAATGGCGGAGCTGGTTCGAATGGCCGAATGGCCTACTCCTTCCTCTATGTTTCTAAAAGGCTAAAAGAATTGGGGTAGGTTGGAATCGTAGCATCATAGAATGGTTATAGTACAGGAGGAGGCCATTCATCCAGCCGTGTCCATGTCTGTCGCCTCCAGTCTCTTTCTATTTCAATGTTTATAAAGATTCTCCATTGATGCCTTGCTTTTGTACTCGACGCTTCTATTTATAAAACCCAGGTTCCTGCCTTTGTTTTGTTCAGGTTGTCGAATTGAGGCATGTGAGGTGATTAAGGGACTTGATAGTTTAGATACAGAGAAACGATTTTCCCTGTTTTGGGGAATTCAAAGCAAGAGGACATAACATTCAATTTCAGCAAAGCCGTTCAAGGGTGACGTCAGGAAACACTTCTTCACACAAAATTTCGTAAAAATGTGGAACCTTCTGAAAATTGCTACTGAAGCTTAGGATCAGCTGAAAGTTTCCGATACTGAAACTGGGTACAAGTTTTTATTGTTATTAAGATGAAAGATATTAAAGGATTATGAAACCACAGTGGATAGATGAAGTGAAAATAGGGACCAGTCATGAGTTGAACACGATTGACGGAAGAAAAGTGTACTTATCTTCCTATGTTCCCAAATTCCTCATCTAGCAGCAAACAGGCTTTCAGATGATCACCGCTCAGTACATTCCTCTCAGCATCCCCTTCTCTAAGTGGAACAGACCCAGACACAAAAATAATCTGATGCATCTTCTTTAGGCCTTAAGCGAACAATTTCACATTTCCTACATGGAAACCTATCTGATCGCAGCTGCATTATCTACAGCTTCACCCAACTTGATGGCGCCAGTTTACTTCCGCAAGAACCAGGAGGCTCCTGTCCTCATTACAGCTTTGGTCCAAACACGGAGCGGTTGATTACAGAGAGCGGCACCGGGGAAATATTCCGAATGTTGCTATTAAACAGAAGAGGGTGAAAAAACATCAAATTGCATCTTCTCACTTTCGGACAATTGGCTTTTCATCCGTTGTCACAATAGAACAGCCAATACACATTGGTCACCCTGAACACTGAGGTGCATTTCATTGCAGTGAATCAATATGAAGACATTCAGCTCCTCCAATCAGTTCCACCTTTCATTTAGATCATGTCTGATTTCTACATCAAATCGATCTGCCAGCCCTAGTCTCATAACTTTAATGCTCACGCCCAACAATAATCTACCAGCAATTGTAGCAATCTTTAGGTTCCAACCAGCTGTAATCGCGGATCTAGACAGGAAAGGCTTTCTACTGTCAGCCACCAAATAGATGGCTGAGCTACATTTCAGATCTTTAGCCTGGAGGATTTCATGATTCCTGCGTTTAAAAGAGATGAAATGATGAAATGGTCTACACCGTGGGTCATTTTTCTCCTCAGTGAAGTAAAATTAACTTCAGTTAAGAATAGGGGAGCAGCCACTGCAACCCTTTCGACAGAGGGATGAGGTCGCCCACGGCTTGCTCACCCTTAACAGGGTGAAGCAGAACATTTCCATCCGGGAAACTTTCGCCTGTGAAAGTGAGTACGATAACTGTTAGAGAATGACATCCTCTGTCAAGTTACTGACGGCTGAGTGGATCTGTCCTGTCAACTACATTAGTGTTGATTGTGAAATTGTCCATTCACTTTAAACGGTATCACTTCTGCCCGTACGATAAGCTCTCAAAACTTCCCCTCCGCTGCCTCTTACAAAAAATGTCACTGACCCAGCAGTAACCCAACGTGCTCTCTTCTACACCCACACATTGAGGATGCCGAGGCTCCTACTATCACTGCACAAAACACAGTTTCTCTCTCCACAGATGTTGCTTGAGTTGCTGACTATTTCCACAATCTTACATTCTTGTATTAGGGTGAGGGATGCAGGATCAGTTACTCTCTCCTTCCGAACTTCCCAGTACTTTTGATAGACTAATGCTCACCATCACTTTACACGAAAATATCCCTGGCTTCATTCCTGGCGTTAGAGAGACACAAAATGATGGCAGCATAGAGGGTGAGTATTTGGCCCTTGTTCCCTGTTCTAGTTCTCTGCAGGGAAACTCAGTTATTCAATGCCTCCGTAGCCTCTACATTACATTCTTCGGAAAATTATAGAATCTCTTCTAGAAGCGATTGTCGAATCTGCCTCTCAGGTAGAGCATTCCAGATCCTAACCACAGGCTGTCTTAAACGAAGTTCTTCCCCAGGTCCAATTGTGTATATCTTGCCAATCATCTTAAATCGGTGTGCCCTGATTCTTGGCCCTCCCGACAATGGAAACAGTTTCTCTCTATTACTCTGTCCAGACCTCTTATGATTTTGAAAATCCCCATCTAAACTCCTCTCAACATTTTCTTCTCTGAGAACAGCCGCAGGTTTGTTTTTCCAATCTATTCATCTCATTCAAGTTCCTCAACAATGAATTCATTCTTGTAAATGTTTCCAATGTCGCCACATTCTTTTTAATTTTGATAATCATTGTTGGGCACAATATTCCAGTTGAGACCGAACCAATGTTTTTTTTAAAGATTCTGCACAGCTGCCTTGCTTTTGTACTTGATGCTTCTACTGAAAAAAAAACAGGATCCCGGATGCCGTTTATTCAACTTAACATGAATTGACGTGCAAATTGCAGTCGATGAAAACTATAAATTACTTCTTGTTACTGAAATAGGCTTTAGAAAACGTGGTAATTGTTCATTGTGCTTGGTGATTTCTGTATTTGGAACCTCAGCCTCTCAGTTCCTCCAGGGTCACCAGCTTCTCACCAGATACACAATCGTCTGATACATCTTTCCGAGGTCTTAAGTGGATGATCTCACACTTCCGACATGCAAATCTTTCTGATCTCATCTATATTATTTATTGTGTTGCCCAACCTGATGGCGCCAGTTTACTTTCATCGGAACCAGGAGGCTCCTGACCTCTTTACAGTTTGGGACCAAACATGGAGCGGGGGATTCCAGAGAGCGGGACCGAGAATGTATTCCGGATGTTGATGCTCAAACAGGGAATTGTTGATGTGTGACATCGAATTGTTATTTACCGAATACAAAAGTTCTGATAAGTTCACAAACTTGAAACATTAACATTTTAAAAAATCTCTCTCCGCAGTTAATGCCTGATGGGCTGAGTGTTTCCAGCATTTTCATTTTTTCTTTGAAGTGAACAACCGAGTCCGTGCTGGATAATTCTTTAATGATCTTTCAAAAATCTGTGCTGGGTCCCCTATTATTCGTCATGTATATGAACGTCATAGATGACTATGTGGGGGGTAGGATTAGTAAGTTTACGGACGACACATCGATTGGCCGGGTGGTTAACAGTGAGGTTCAGTGTCTTAGGCTACAGGAAGATATATACGGGATGATCAAATGGGCAGATAAGTGGCAGATGGAATTTAACGCTGAAAAGTGTGAGGTGTTACATTTTGGTAGGAGCCATTTGACAAGGAAGTATTCAATGAACGGCATGACAATAGGAAGCCCTGAGGAACAAAGGGGCCTTGGAGTGTGCGTCTATAAATCTTTGAAGGCGGAGGGGCATGTTAGTGGGGTGGTGAAAAAGGCATATGGGATACTTGCTTTTATCAATCGAAGCATAGATTAAAAAAGTAGGGAGGTCATGTTGGAATTGTATAGAACCTTGGTGAGGCCACAGCTGGAGTACTGTGAGCAGTTCTGGTCGCCACATTATAGGAAGGATGTGATTGCATTGGAGGGGGTGCAGAGGAGATTCACCAGGATGTTGATTGGGATGAAACCTTTTAGTTAAGAAGAGAGGTTGGATAGACTTAGGTTGTTTTCGTTGGGGAAGAGAAGACTGAGGGGCGACCTGATCGAGGTGTACAAGATTTTGAGGGGCATGGATAGGGTGGATAGGTAGCAGTTGTTCCCCTCAGTTGAAGGGTGAGTCACGAGGGGGCAATGAGTTGAAGATGAGGGGCAGGAAGTTTTGGGGGCATTTGAGGAAAAACCTTTTTACCCAAAGGGTGGTGACGGTCTGGAATGCGCTGCCTGGGAGGGTGGTGGAGGCGGGTTGCCTCACATCCTTTAAAAAGTACCATGATGAGCACTTGGCACGTCATAACGTTCACGTCTGTGGGCCAAGTGCTGGTAAATGGGATTAGGTAGGTAGGTAGGTCATGTGTTTCTCACGTGTCGGTGTAGACACGATGTGCTGAAGGGTCTCTTCTGCACTGTGTGATGATGTGATTCCTTGAAACCCTGCATCGTTATTTCTTTCTGCCTGTCCGCTAACTTTCAGTTGTATAATTTGGGCCTCTGCTCCTCCATAGTTGGCAACATCTCACCAATTAAAAACAAAACGAAACGAAACTCGTGCATTCGTGGCCTCAGTCAGATTATGGTTCATTGTGAATCCAACTGCCAAAGTATTTCTCACTCATTTAAACTATTTATGAAATTTGAAAAAAAACTTCTCCCACGGCTTATTGTTGTGCGTTTGCTCTCTCGTTCTTTGCTTTTCTTGCTACTCGTCCTTGTGATGTAAATCCACAGAAAGCAAAGAAGGCCAGGAGGAATGGAGGGAAAATCATGTTCCCTTTCATGATCCCTGTTTGATTTTCAATGCACTGAATATGATCAAGGTCTAAGGAAGTGAATCTAGGACAAGCAACAGCTGTCTTTTTACAGCTGGGCTTGTGGCGCAACGGTAGCGCGTCTGACTCCAGATCAGAAGGTTGCGTGTTCAAATCACGTCAGGCTCATGGCTCTTCACTGTACTTGAAGCTTTTGTCTGGGCACAAAGTTCATTGTGTCTGGATTCCACCGAAATGTTGAATTTCAAAACCATGATGAAAGTCATCTCTTCCGATTTTCCGGTTCAGTTTTCATTTTACATTGGAACAATGTTTCAGCGATGTGGGATATCTACTGTTTTTGCAATTGTTCCGTTACCCAGTATGAGAAGTAAAACACAAAGTGTCCATCATGGGGTTTAAATCCGCAGCTGCTTCCGTCCATATAGCTGCTTAGTTCCGTTAGCTAGAGTTGGTTATGTAAGCTATAATCGCCCGACTTTATTTTATCCATAAGTCAGGAGATTCAAACTCGTCCTTTTAAAGCAGAGCGACAGTGAGTTCAGTTAAAACAAATGTCTAAAAACAGCAGCAATTTCTTTCTGCTCACGGCATCCAGTTATAGCGACCTGCATTAAACAGCAGGAGCGGAAACCGCAGCCCGACACCCGCCTCTTCACATTAACGGGCAGCCTGAATTTCAGTTTTGGGATTTGAGAGAGAGCGGATGTTTTTGTGGAAACTGAAGTCACTTTTCCTGTGAATGGAGCCGGTTAAAGAGCCCGGGCCGGCCTGAGAGTCCCCGAGCCCGGGGTCAGTGGGAGCCTGGGGAGAGGACAGATCCCAGGGAAAGGGAATGAGATTAGAGAGAAGGAAGGTTATTGCGGGGTTGAGGGGACTGAAGGGTTGGCGACTGGAGGAATAGAAACGGGAGAGAAAATGGAAGGGGTTGTGGGGGACAGCATCTGTCAGAACGAGGAAGAGAGCGACGGAGGAAAAGAGGGAGGGAGCTAGAGGGTGGGCGGGAATCAGGGGGAACTTGCATTTCGCCAGCACATTTTGCAACCGCAGAAAGATCCAAAACCTCACAGCCAATGGGTGGGTATTTTGGGCAAGGGGGTTGATGGGGCGTCTTGGTAATTGAGATTCGTGCTTGAACGTGCACAGCAGGATCCCACAGGCAGGAACCTGATCAATATTTGGATAACCTGTTTCAGTGATTCTGGATGAGGGATTATTATTGATCCCAGGACTCTGGGTAAAACTCCTATTCTCTTGCTGTAAATAGCCTGGTTAGATTGTTCACATCCCTCCGAGTGGGGAAGATGGGATCTCGGTTTTAAATGTGGTTTATTACTGGATAGTGTCATATATCATTGTTACCCCTCTGTGGGTATTACAGTACATCGTGGTAATCGAGCCATGTACAGACATCATTACAAGCTATTGGACAGGAAGGTGAAAAAAAACATGGCTAATAGAATACAACTGATTGAACTCATTCTACAGTTATGTAAGATACTGTTTAGACCCCATTCAGATCATTGCGATGAATTCTGGACAACAAAACTTGAGGAAGAGTGAGAGGTGGGTGCAGCTGTGTTGCCACACTCAAATGGTGAGGACAGATTGCAAAACCTAGTCTTGTAATGCCTTGAAATTCGAAGATTAAGGGGTAATCTGCCTGAAATGTTTATGATGATTCAATGATTTGACAGGGTAGATAAGTAGAGAACATGACGTCTGTTGGGGGGAAGCCAGGCCAAAGGTACACAACATTAAAATTAGAACGAGAGAGATAGATTGAGCTAAAATACAGGCCAGTCGTGAGTTCATTAAAAGGCAGGGCAGGCATGAGGGAAGAATAGTTTACTTCTGTTCCTATGTTTCAATTTTCATAATCTTGGACTGAACAGGTTTTCAAATTATCACCCAGTCTGTACACGTTGCTTCTTAAAGTTAATTATTCCACCCCCTTTTCAGAAAGTAAAACTTAATCTGGAGGGAACTGAAACCTGTGATGAACCCAAAAAGGAACAAGCTAAAATTTATCTTTCAAAATGGAGATCGAGCCCTCGGAGACTGAGAACTACAGTTCCCAGGGGGTCGCATAGTCTAGTTCTGAAATGGTCACACATGCGCAGGTTGTTCTTTTAGCGACGTTGTTGGCATTGCGCATGTGCTGGTCGGCTCATTTTCTCGACTTCAGGCCGAGACACGGCCTTGCACACATGCGCATTTCGTTTCCTTTTTTCCAGGTTGGAAGTTACTTCTGCGCCTGCGCAGAAGTAAAAGAAGGTCCAAAAGCAAAACAGCGTGAAAAGGGGCGCAGGTGACTGAGAAGAGAGTTCCATTCTGATAAAAAAGTGCCAGAAAAAGCTGGACAGAGAGGAGGTACATGGAGTAGGTCCCAAAACAAAGGAGCAGTCCCAAACCAGGGACTGGTACAGAAAGAGGTCTCAGGAAGTTGAAGGATGAGGACAGGAATCTGAAACAGATCCTGTTCAGTGAAGATTGAGGAGCAGAGTCAGAGCCGCGCGGAGCAGACTTAGAACGAGCTGGGACTTGCAAGAAGCCAGAAAATCTGCGTAGACAGCCAAAGGTTGACCCTTATTATGGACCTTTGCAGCAATGTTGTTCTGTTTGGCGGGGCCTAATACCGGATAGTGTCCGTGTGGAAGGTGAAGTTTGAATGTGCGGATAGATCCAGGAGAAAAGAACCTTGGAAAGAGAGGCTGAAACCCTGGAGGTGGATCCTTCTTGAAGGTATCTGAGGGAAAGCGTCGTTTGGGAAAGAATACCAAAGCGAGATCTTCGAATGTGAAGATTGGAAACCCTTGTCAGAAATACAGAGTTTCATTGAGACCAGTTGCCTCACAGTCCGATGAGCAACTGGGGGATTAATGAGAAATCCCTCGAAACTTGGTTTCGGAGTGTGGTATGTCCGACTGCAGCTCACTCATTCAGCTACATGGACTGTACACTTGCCGCGAACGTTAGAGCATAAGATATTTTTGTAGTTTCTGTTATCTTTATGAATTTGTGTATATCAGTTAAGGTATAGTTTGGATGAAGGATCGGTGTAACGTACTTTGCCTTTCCTTCCTTAATAAATGTTTTATTATTGTGTTAAAATTTCATCAGCAGACTCCTATGATTCTGTTCAGTAACCATCCTTCACGTTTCTTAGCAAAAAACGTATACGATCTACCATATAAGGTTCCACCCTGGATCTGACTTACACAGCAGTAACATCAGCTGGGATCGTAACGTTTGTCGTGATAAGAGAAAAAAGACCCAACCTGTCACTCCTTCCGTCTCTGTCCACCAGGAATTTCTTTATTTCTTAATTATACTTCTTTGCATGAGATGTGGGCGTCGCCTGCAGGGCCAGCATTTTTTTGCTTTTCCCTATTTGCCCTTGAACTGTGTGGCTTCCTCGGCTAATTCAGAGAGCAGTTAAGGGAATAATATTGCTGTGGGTGGGGAGTTACATGCGGGCCAGACACCGACAGGGCGGCAGACTTCTGTATCTCAAGCGCTTTGATGAAATAGATTTGTTTTGAGAACAATTGGGTATAGTTTTATGGTCGCCATTACTAATATGAGATCACAATTCCATATTTACTACCTAATTGAGTTTGAATTCCATCAGCTACCATCACGGGATTTAAACACGTGTCCACTGAGATTAGAAACAAAAATAAAAATAGCTGGAAAAACTCAACAACTCTGACAGCATCTGCTGAGAGAAACACAATTAACGCCTCGAGTCCAAATGACTCTTCAGCAGAACTAAAGAAATATAGAAATGTGGTGAAATATAAGCTGGTTGACGGGGGGTGGGACAGGTGGAGCTGGATAGAGGGCCAGTGATAGGTGGAGGCAAAGAAGAGATTGCCAAAGATGTGATAGACAAAAGGACAAAGTGGTGTTAACGGTGCTGATATTATCTAAGGAGTGTGCTAATGGTGACATTAAGGGTAGAAAGCAGGATAAACAAGCGGCAGATAGCCCCAGCGGGGGTGGGGTGGGGCTAAGGTATCCAAATGGGCTAAAAGGTGGAGATAAAACGATTGATCGAAATAAATTTAAAACTAGGTGGGAAAATAAAAATATATTTTAAAAATATAAATTTGGAAAAAGGAGGATCAGAAAGGGGGTGGGGATAGAGGAGAGAGTTCATGATCTGAATTTGTTGAACGCAACATTAAGTCTGGAAGGTTGTAGAGTGCCTTAATCGGAAGATGAGGTGCTGTTCCTCCAGTTTGCGTTGAGCTTCACTGGAACATTGCAGCAGGCCAAGGACCGACATGTGGGCTTGAGAGTAGGGTGGTGTGTTGAAATAGCAAGCGGCAGGGAGGTCTGGGTCATGCTTGCGGACATACCGAAGGTTTCAGATTTCCAGCATCCGCAGTATTTTGCTTTTGTCCATGGAGATTAATCTAGGCTTCAAGATGAGGAACACAGTGACATTGTGGTCCAGCCCTGTTGTACACCAAAGCAGCGCGTTTAGCTTATGTTTGAGCCGCTTCACGGAGAGATTGGAATTTTTTCCAAAGCATTTTATTAAACCCATGAAATGGGTTGAGGCAAAGCCTTTTGTTCCAGTTGGAAACAAAATACAAAGATTGTACAAAATAACAAGACACTGCATTCTGAGAAAGAGCTCTGAAATGTTTGGGAAAAGAAGCAGAATCTTCAACTAACGAGGAAGACCACGGTTTTCAGAAAGTTCCAATCGATTTCTGTATAAAGCGACCGCAGGAGGACTCGAACCTGTAATCTTCTGATAGCATTACGCACACCGAAGTCAAAAGACTTAACCATTAGGCCACGCGGTCATTACACGGCCTAGTAAAACCGATACTGGTCCCATATGAATAAATATGTGATTGTATTTATTCCATAAATTCCAGAAATTAATCCACGGAACATTTAAACCACTCATTGAAGAAAGTCCTTTTGTCCATTTAACGAGTAATTTGATCAAATTTTCCGTCATGTTAAGGCGATAGCATCAGAGAGCGAAACTATTTCCGATGGCTGGGAATCCAGGAATCGTGCACGACAATGAAACTAAAATGCTGCAGGTGCTGGAAACTTGAAATAAAAACTTCTTCAAAAGCTCAGCAGGCCAGGCAGCATCTGTGGAGAGAGAAAAGTTTCGGCTCCGTTTGACTCTTCTTCAGAGCTGAAGAGAGGTAGAAATGTGATGGATTTTATACTGTGGAAGAGAGCGGGTGGAGCAATGGTGCAAAACAGAAGGTGAGGGATAGTGGGGACCTCAGCAGAGACTTGACAAGGATATCATGGTCACAAGACAAGGGGAGTGTTAAAGGAAGTGTTAAAGACTATAGTAAATGCTAATATGGGGCATAAAGGTATGATTACAGAACGTGTTAACAGCAGAACAAGGGTCAGCGCTCTCCGAAGGCAAATATGAGAACAGGTAACAGATGACCATGTAGGGGGAGGTGGTTAGAATTCATGGTCTTTGAACTCAATGTTAAGTCCTGAAGGCTGTAAATTGCCTTGCCAGTAGATGAGATGCTGTTCCTCCCATTTGCATTGGGCTTCACTGGAGCATTGCAGCAGGCCACAGCGGAAATGTGAGCCTGAGAGTAAGATGGTGATTTGAAATGGCAAGTGACCGGAAGGCGGGGTCATGCTTGCGGACTGAGCAACAATGTTCCGTAAAATGGTCACCCAGTCTGCGATTAGTCTCCACAATGCCGATGACCCAAATGCCATCTGAAAATCTAAATATAGTACATCCAATATTTCCCTTTATTCACAGTAAAGAAATTCAACAAACTGGTTAAAAATGATTCCCCTTTTCCCAAAACCATGTTGATCCTGCTGATTGCCTTGAATTCATCTAAGTGCCCTGTTATAACGTTTTTAATATTAGCTTCTAAAAATTTCACTACGATGGATGTTAAGCGAACTGGCAAAATGTTTCCTGCTTTCTGCCTCCCGGCCTTTTTGAATACAGGTGTTAAATTAAGTATTTTACAACTTAATGTAGCCTTCCCCGAATCTAGAGAATTTTGGAAAATTAACACCAACTCTTCAACTACATCACCAGGTACTTGTTGAAAATGTTGTTTCTGTCGGTAAATTACATTTCCATCACATCAGGTCACGGATTTTAATGAATGGGCTGATGTGAAACACTGCAAGTCCATGTGCAACATGTTTCGTCACGTTGTAAATAAAACATCGCGGAATAACCGGAAGATCCAATCATTGGATCGCATCAACATGACCATCACACAGACGCCTTAAACATTAAGCCATTTTCGAAGTAATGCGTCTTTTAATATGTTTTAAAATGCCAACTGACAGTACGAATTGATTTAATTCCACATGATTGGCGAGGTGCAGCCTCAAGCCGACGAGGCGGATGGTGCTGCTGATCTTCACCAGAACAGACAGTTAGACGGAACATTCATCATCATCAACCAGACCGTGAGAGAATTCAACAAAATAAAACGTGCGGAAAAACAATGAGAAATAACAAATCAATTCGATTGGAATGTAAAATATCGTTTAGAAATGAGGAACCATCGATGGAAAAGGAAAGTAAATTGGAATTCCCGTTATTTTATAGACCCGGGAGAGAAAAGAGGAACGGAGGGAAAAAATGTCGAAAGGAAGAAAAGAAATGATGGAGCTGCTCCCTTGTTTTCTGTTTATCCGGTCGCCAATCAATACTGAATTAAAACATGTAAAAAAAACTGGGTGAATTTAACGGAAAGTGATTTTAATCGCTGCCCGATTGCGCCTGGACTCTCCAATTGGATTTGTTGGACATCGCTGGACTTGAGCTCCAGAACTAGCTGCCCCCGCATCCCGCCCGTCCCCCCCCCCCCTCCCCCTACAGCCTTGCTGCTTCAGTAAAGAGACAGAAGAGGCATCTACACGTCAATGTGCACACAAATTCCGAGGCATGTTCTGTCCAGAAGAAGCAGGACAAATCCAACCCAGCCTAATACTGCTCCATTAGTTTATTCTTCATCATGAACAAAGTGATGAAAAGTGTCGTTGACCGTGCTATCACCACTTACTGCACTTACCCAGCAAAAACCTGCTCACTGACTCTCAGTTTGGGTTCCGTCTGGGCCACTCAGCTACTGAAATCATTGCAGCCTTTGTCCACACATGGACACAAGAGCTGAACTCAAGAGGTGAGGTGAGAGTGACTGCCGTTGACATCAACGCAGCATTTGACCCAGTGTGGCAACAAGGAGCCCTAGCGAAACTGAAATCAATGGGAATCAGCTGGACAACTCCCCATCAGGGGGAGTCAGGCCTAAAAGGAAGGAAGGTGGTTGTGGCTGTTGTAGGACACTCAGCTCAGTTGCAGGACATCACTGAGGGAGTTCTTCAGAGGAATGCCATTGGCCCAACAATCTTCAGTTGCTTCATCAATGAACTTCCCTCCATCATAAGGTTAGAAGTGGGGATGTTGGTGGATGTTGTGCAAAGTTCAGCACCATTCATTCATCAGATAGTGAAGCAGTCCGGACATATACAGCAATACCTAGACAATATTCAGGCTTGGGCTGATAAGTGGAAGATAACATTTGCGCTATTAATTTTAGGAAATGACCATCCACGACAAGAAGTAATCTAATCATCAGTTCTTGACATTCAATGGCAGTTCTGCCTCAGAATCTCCCACTATCAATACACTGGGGACTACCATTGACCAGGAATCGAACGGCACCATCCATTTGAATACCGTGGCTGCAAGATCAGAGGTCAGAGGCTGCGAATTCTGTTGAGTAACTCACCTCCTAACTCCCCAAAGCTGCTCCACCATCTTGAAGGCACAAGTCGGGAGTGTGACGGAATGCTCTCAACTTGCCTGGATGAGTGCAGCTCCAACAGCACTCAAGAAGCTAGTTACCACCCAGGGCAAAGCCACCCGCTTGACTGGCACCTCATTCACCACAATAAACAAGCATTCTTCCCACCACTGACGTACAGTGGCAGCAATGTGTACAAGAGGCACTACAGCAACTCACCAAGGCTTCTTCAACAGCACCTTCCAAACGCGCAGCTCGACCACCACGAAGGACAAGGGCAGCAAAATCATAGGAAGGCCAGCATCTGAAATTTCACCTCCAAGCCACACATTATCCTGAGATAGCACTTTTCCGTGGTTCCTTTACTGTTGCTGGGTCAAAATCCTGGAATTCCCTCCCAAGCAGCACTGTGGATGTAACTACAACACACTGACTGTAGCTATCACAACAGTATAATAATTCTCATAATGTTAAGCTTGCAAAAGCCACTTTGAATTCTACTGTTCAGGGTATTATGTTTGACTTGGCTGGATCAGTTTAAATCTATTTTTTAACGCTGCCTTAATGGGGGTATATCTGGAAGCCAGGTTAATTAGCGGATTTACAAGTTATTGTAGCAGTAATTTGTAGACCTATGTATGTACTTGAAATATTTTATTTTGCTAATAAATGTTTAATTTAGTTTTGAAAACACCTTTAGAGTCTTGGTAGATATAATACTACTGAATTCAGGGCACGCACCTTGAAATAAAATACAAATTGCCAAATCGTTGTGACCGAGTGATCAAGTTTCCTTTGTGGATTTGATCCGCTTGGCTCACACCATCTGCCGCGTCATAACAGTAGCGGATTAAGAAGGCAGCACACCCCCATCTTCTCAAGGGCAATTCAGGATGGGCAAAAAATGCTGGCCTATCCAGCGATGTCAACATCCTATGAACGAATACAAAAAAGTAGACGGCGGAGCTGTGAAATATTTAAAGGGAAAACTTATTCACAGATCTTCCTGCTTCCCTCCCTCTCAACCACACAGAACAGCAAACTCACGGAATCGTAACATACCCAGAGACGGAAAATTCAGAGCTAAACACATCAAATACACCTCCAAGGCCCCTCAGATCAAGTCATCAAGCTCCTCTGCTCTGATTCCATGAGAATTTAGTTAAAATATCCTCCTAACAAACGCGCTGTGGTTAAATCCCTGTCGAAGAAACTAACATTTGGATTAATTTGTGAAGTTGAGCAAAACGGGGCCGAATCATTTTATTTTCAGAAAGGTTTTCAGAATGGCTGTTTGAAATTGTCCCTTCTCATAAAGTAATTCGCTGCACAAATTTACAATTCAAAGTTGCCGCAATCCCCCACAACTTCAATCAACGATTCTTTTTGCGATTGCATTGGACCTGGAAACCGCTCTCTGCATTAATCTCACTGAACCAGAGCGTGACCACCTTGTATCTGTCAGCGTGGAGGTGACGGAGTTAGGGTCGCATTGGGCCACTTAAAACGAGAGTGGGGCACGACGCAAGGGGGAAGGGCGAGTGTTCACCGAGGTTTCTCATACATTCCAAAAGCGAAATAATGAAGATGCTGCAAATCTGAAGAAAACACAGAAAAAGCTGGAAACACACAGCAGAACTGGGAGCGTTTGTGGCGGGACAAACAGAGTGAACGTTTCAGGTCGGGATCCGTTTGGTTAAATTCATCCAGTTATTTCCATTCTGTTTTATCCGGTATTGAAGGGTTAGTGAAGAAACAGATAATAAGGCAGCAGTTTTACTTTTCATTTCTTGATTTTTTTTTTTCATTTTTCATCAGTTTCTCTTTTCTCTTCCGGATCTATAAAACGACGAAGATCCAATTCAATTGGCTGTTTCCGATATATCAATCGAAATTCAACATTTCAATCCAATAGATTTGTTGTTTCAGGTTATTTATCGCTCTTTGTGTTTTATTGTGATTTAATCTCTCGCGGTTTGTATGATGATCAATGTTACATCTTACTGCCTGTTCTGGTGAAGATCAAAAACAGAAACGACATTTCCAACATTGCACATCTGGCTGCACAGTCGGAACCGTTTTCACGGACAGGACGGGCCTCATTCTGCGCTGTTGTAAATCTAAGAGTTTATGTTTCCCTCTCTCTGGCCAAACTGCACAAACTTTATTCTCCTTTTATCTTTACTGATTTCCAATACACCATAGGCTACCGCTTTTGCTTTTTTCCTGCGTTTCACTGGATTAAAACGAATGACAACAGTAACTTTTTCCATTGTTGATCAAAAGTAATCGATGTGAAACGTGAACATCGGTTTCACTGTCCGTGTTACTGCCTGAGATGCGGAGTAATTGCCAAAATGTCTGATTTCCCAATCACGATGTCCAAAGATGTTTGGTCGACTCTAGGTGGCATTGAAACGATTCCTTAGTTGCATCGGGGGCACGTTACCGGCTGGCTCGTTGGTCTAGGGGTATGATTCTCGCTTAGGGATCTTCATCGTGTGAACTTGCGAGAGGTCCCGGGTTCAAATCCCGGACGAGCCCTGCTTTTTTCAAATTCTAATTGCGGAAATCAGATCGACATTTAAACACCCTGGAAGTTCATTGCAGAGAATACTTCACTTCAGCGGACGGGAAGAAAATGAACGCAAAGCCTCCTCGTGTCATGGGACCCTGAATTCATCCCACTGCACCAAATGCAGCAACTCCCTCCTTGCGGAGGCAGGCACGATGCCCAATGCAGTCACTTGCAATTTTGCCTGAACGAACATACAGAATGGCATAGTTTGATTTTTTTTTTCGATATTTGAGCTGTTTTCTAGTATTTGTGTTTCAGCAATCCGGTTCAGGGGAAATTAACAATCAGGACATCTGGGCAGGACTAAAATTGTGGAGCAGCAAAGTGTTTCACTCCCCGTATTACAGCCGGAGCTGAGCTGGAATTGTTCATTGCTGTCTTTTCACTATAACAATGTAAATGGGTGACTGAAGCACTTTGATGGCAATCAACATCTATATTCATTGAAGCGGGTCATCTCCGCTGGCTCTTTGGTCTAGAAGTGCGATCCTTAATTAGGGATTTTTGTTGAATTGGTTTGCGAGAAGTGAAGGGTTCAACCCCCAGCCAAACATCATTGTTTGTGGCTTTTGGTCCAATATGTGGGCTGTGTAAGGAAAACAATGAAGAGCTGTGCTCTAGAAGGTGGGATTTACTGAAATCGGGAGCAGGTTTGAGAATCCGGGTCGTTATTGCTTAGAATTTATCCACACTGCACATGTGGGGAAAATAAACACAGGCTTTATAAATGTTTGCCTATGTAATCTGACTCTGAAATTATCCCAAAACAGCAATTCAGGCAACCCCATGCTTGTGGGTTCAGGTTGCAGGCTGATGAGTTCTGTTGTAATATTATCTGAAAGAACTGACAGAGCTGGTAACCCCGCAGCTTGGTTTTTATTTGACCGCATTTACATTGTATTCCAAGAGTTTCACTGAGGAGAAAATGGGCCTTTATGTGGTTCCGCAATCTCGTTCAGAGGGAATTAACAACCAACATGTAGCTGTAAGTAAGAATTTCCTTGCAGACATTAACGTGTTCCATCCCGCGCTCATATTCACATTTGAAAATGATCAGTGTAACCAGCTCCCTTTCCTCGATGTGCTATTTGAGAAATCCGCTAAATGAGTTCTCTGCTACTGTCTACCTCAAGCCGACCGTCACTGTTCAGATTAGCGCGGGTAGAAAATTGGCAGCTGGCAGAAAACAAAGAGTAGACATAAATGGGACATTTTTTTCTGTTTGGCAGGATGTGACGAATGGGGTCGCGCAGGGGTTTGTGCTGGGGTCTCAACTTTTTACAATTTATATCAATGACTTAGATGAGGGTAGGCAAGGCATAGTAGTTAAAATTGCAGAAGAAACAAACATAGGTAAGTTGCGAAGAGGACATAAGAAGATTGTAGACGGATATAGATAGGTTGAATGAATGGGCAAACATTTGGCAGATGGTGAAGTTTTTCGGTTTGGCACAAAGATTTAAAAAAGCGGAGTATTATTTAACGGGGTACGCCTGCAGAATGCCGATGTGCCGAAGGATCTAGGTGTTCTAGTTATCGATTCACAGAAAGTTAATGCAGGTACAGCAAATAATTGTGAAGGCTCGTGGAATGCTACCCTTTGTTACGAGAGGAATTGAACATAAAAGTAACAATGTTATGCTTCAATTATAAATGGTATTGATGAGAGCACATCTCGAACACTGTGTGCAGTTTTAGTCTTATTTAAGGAAGCAGGTAAATGGGTTGGAGGTGGTACAGAGGAGGTTGACTGGATTCATAACTGCAATGAGCGGGCTGCTTATGAGGAAATGCTGTACAGACTGGGCTTGTTTCCACTGGAGTTAAGGAGATTGAGGGGTGACTTGGTTGAAGCATATAAGACCCTGGATGGTCTTGAAAAGGTGGACGTGGAAATGATATTCACTCTTGTGGGTGAGTCCAGAACTAGGAGGCACTGTTTTAAAATTAGGGCTCGCCATTTTAGGACAGAGATTAGGAGAATTTGTTTTCTCTAAGACGGTTGTGTGACTTTGGAATTCCCTGTCTCAGAAAGCGGTAGAGGCGGGATCACTGAAATTTTTTAAGGCAAAGGTACAAATTTTCATGTTAGGTAAGAGAATCAAAGGTTGTTGGAGGTAGATGGGAATGTGAAAATCGAAACACACGCAGAGCAGCCATGATCTTATTGAATGACGGAGCAGGTTTCCGGGGCTGAATGGCCGACTTCTGCTCCTATTTCGTAAACTCGCATGTTGATATGTTTGACCAATCAGAGTTGACTTGCCTTTTTTTGGAATTAAAACAAAAGCTTTGGATTAACTGTTTCTTGGTGCATTGTCTATGGCAACGCCTTAACCATTCAGATTCCACATGCCAGCCAATCAGCACCCTGTTTATCACATAGTTTTCAATGTTGTTCCCTTTGAAATTTGGCGTTCGTGTGTCTGTCCTGATAAGTGCAAGATAAAAAACTTCGACAGCATGTCTCCTGTTTTTTATCAGAAACATTCAAGTTCTGTGCCACCAAGTGGCTATTTACCTTAAAACTAGGTCTTGTGGTTACTGACCCTTCTGTCACTGGGTTAAGAAAAATGTTCTCCTTATTTAGTCTATCAAAATCATTCATCATTTTGTGCAACTCATTACTGTTTTGTCGACATAGGCGACATCAGGAAAATGCAGGGAACACTTTAAGATTGAAGTAGAATGTGTGTTTATCCACATTCAGGCTATTTCAACACCGTGCAGTCGTAAACCCGACCAAGGAGCTTTCCAGGAGAGGTAACAAGCAGCATTTGATACCGAGCCATATATTAGACCAGGTGGCCAAACACTTCATCAAAGAGGTAGATTTTAAAGAGATCGTTAAAGGAGAAAGGAGGGCAGGGAGGTTTAGGGAAAGAATTGAAGAGCTGATGGTTCTGACAGCTGAAGGCCCGGCCTCCAATAGTGGAACAAGGAAAAGCGCGAATCATCAAGAGACCGGAATTAGATTCAGACCGAGTAAGGGGATTGTCTGGAATTGGACGCGAAACTCCAGCCTGACAAGTGAGGAATCTACCCCCGACCCTCCAATATTCTCACTGTCGCTCACCCTATGTGTCCAGTTGGAAAACATTCTGAAGCAGCATGTAACCTGACAGGGAACCCGGGATAAGCCTCCACTGTCTGATCGAAAACTGCAACAGGAGCTGATCATTACAACTGTGAGAGCCGCGTGGTGATGGTGTTGGTCTTGACATCCAGTGGTGTAGGGTCACATCGGCCTCATCATGTTATTGTTTAAAGGTGTCTCCCAGAAACAGTCTGGAGAGGTGACAGGGCAGTTCTGAGAGGCAGTGTCATGCTGCATGTCACTATTACCAACTGGCTGCTTATGGACAGGTTGGAGTCTGCCTGAGGGCTGAGCAAACTGACTGCGTTCGAACAATTCTCAATGTGTTTTGGAGGAGTTGCCCTGGGAATCTGATGATTCTGCTCAGTGGTTCGGAGAGAAATCGAACAGGGACTTGAGTTACCATCGCCAACAGGCATTAACGAACCAGTTTCTCATTTAAACCACAGTCATGGAGTTATAGAGTTTAACAGCACGGAAAGATGCCCTTCGGCCCATCGTGTCCGTGTCGGTCATCAATCCCCTATCTACTACAATCCCATTCTCCAGCACTTGCCCTTTCTCCGGTACATCGATGACTGCGTCGGTGCCGCTTCATGACCTCGTCTGGACCTGGAAAAATGTTTTAATTTTGCTTCCAATTTCCACCCCTCCATCATTTTCGCATGGTCCATCACTGACACTTTCCTTCCCTTTCTTGACCCCTCAGTTTCAATTTCTGGTGATAGACTGTCCACCAATATTCATTACAAGCCTACCGACTCCCACAGCTACCTCGACTACAGCTCCTCACACCCCGCTTACTGTAAGGACTCCATCCCAGTCTCTCAGTTCCTTCGCCTCGGTCGCATCTGTTCTGATGATGCCACTTTCAAAAACAGTTCCTCTAACATGTCTTTCTTCTTCGTTAACCGAGGTTTTCCACCCATGGTGGTTGACGGGGTCCTCAACCCTCTCCGGCCTATCTCCTACACATCCGCCCTTGCACATTCCACTCCCTCCCAGAACCATGATAGGGTCCCCCTTGTCCACACTTATCACCCCACCAGCCTCCGCCTTCAAAGGATCATCCTCCGTCATTTACCCCAACTCCAGCATGATGCCACCACCAAACACATCTTCCCTTCAACCCCCCTGGCGGCATTCCGTAGGAATTGTTCCCTCCGGGACACCCTGGTCCTCTCCTCCATTACCCCCGACACCTCTACCCTCACATCACGGCACCTTCCCATGCAACCACAGAAGGTGCAACATCTGCCTCTTTAATTCCCCCCTTCTCACCGTCTAAGGGCCCAAACACTCCTTTCAAGTGAAGCAGCGCTTCACTTTAACTTCCCTCAATTTAGTCTACTGCATTCGCTGCTCCTAATACAGTCTCCTGTATATTGGAGTGACCAAACGCAGACTGGGCCACCGCTTGGCAGAACACCTTCGTTCTGCCGGCAAGCATGACCCAGACCTCCCTGTCGCTTGCCATTTCAACACTCCACCCTGTTCTCATGCCCACATGTCCGTCCTTGGACTGCCACAGTGAAGCTCAACGCAAACTGGAGGAACAGCACCTCATCTTCCGACTAAGCACTTTACAGCCTTCCGGACTGAATATTGATTTCAACAATTTCAGATCATGAACTCTCTCCTCCATCCCCACCCCGTTTCCGATCCCACTTTTACTAATAATTTATAAATCTTTCTTTTTCCACCTATTTTAAAATTTATTTCAATCTTTTGTTTTATCTCCATATTTTAGCCCATTTAGATCCCTTCCCCCACCCCACCCCTACTAGGGCCATCTGCCACTAGCCTGCTTGCTGCCCTTTATGCCCCCATTAGCACATTCCTTAGATAATATCACCGCCGTCAACACCCCTTTGTCCTTTTGTCTATCGCATCTTTGGCAATCTCTTCTTTGCCTCCACCTATCACTGGCCCCCTATCCAACTCCACCTGTCCCACCCCCCTCTACCAGCTGATATTTCACCTCATTTCTCTATTTACTTAGTTCTGTTGAAGAGTCATTCGGACTCGAAACGTCCACTCTATTCATCTCTGCTGATGCTATCAGACCTGCTGAGTTTTTCCAGGTATTTTTGGTTTCCTTTCGGATTTCCAGCATCCACAGTATTTTGTTTTTGTCCTGTATGCTACGTCGTTTCAAGTGTTCATCTAAGTGCTTCTCAAATGCCGTGAGGGTTCCCGCCTCTACCATCCTTTTAGGCAGTGAGTTCCAGATGCCCTCCACACTCTGGATGAAACAAAAATCCTCAAATCGCCTCTGTACCACTTGTCCCATACCTTAAATATATGCCCCCTGGCATTGATCTCACAAAGAAAGGAAGAACTTCCTCCTAACTGCCCAATCTTTGCCCCTCATAACTTTGTGCACCCCAACCAGGTCGCCCCCTCAGCCTCCTCTGCTCTCAGGAAAACAACCCTATCCGATCCACTCTTTCTTCATAGCTGAAAGGCTCCAGCCTAAGCAACATCCTGGTGAGTCTCCTCTGCACCCTTTCTGGTGCAATCACATCCTTCCTATATTATGGCGAGCAGAACTGCGCACTGTACTCCAGCTGTGGCTTAACTAGCATTTTATACAGTTCCAACATAACCTCTCTGCTCGTATCGTCAATGCCTCGACTAATAAAGGCAAGTAACCCATCTGCCCTCTTAACCACCTCATCGACCTGTCCTACTGCCTTCAAAGATATTGGAAATGCACAACAATGTCCCTCTGATCCTTTGTGCTTCATAAAGTCCTGTCAAACATCGTGTGATCCCTTGCCTTGTTAGTCCTCAAAAAATGCTTCACATCACACTTTTCAGGATTAGGTTCCACTTACCAGTGTTCTGCCCATCTGGCCAGTCCGCCTGTGTTATCCTGTGGTCTAAAGCTTCCCTCCGCGCTGTTTACCACACCACCAATTTGCTTGTCATTTGCAAACTTGCTGATCATACCTGCTGTAAGTCGGTGGAGCAATGTGAGATTAGCGGGATACGAGCTTGGGACATTATCCAGTCTGTGCTGGGGGACTGCTGGGAAGGAAGTTGTTTTGTCTGCTTATCCAAGCGGAATGTTGGGGGTAGAGCGGCGGTCAGAGCCCGAGGGGAGGGTGAAAGCCTTTCACTGAGTTTCAAGGTTGTAAATCAGATCCTGGAAGTATTGCTGCTGTGTTCCCAGGAGGTGGGGTCTCATTTTTAGAGGAAAAAACTTACATCAAAACTGACATGTCGGGCGTTGGAATCTGCTCTGCACCGATTAAATTCATTTCATCTTTGTTTCCCGTAATAAACAAGAGTTGTGAAGCAAAAAGCTTACATCAAGGACCGGTCATTGAAGGAAAAAAGAATTGGAGACGCGGGACGTTAGAACCTGCTCAGCACCGATTCACGTTAACTCAATATTGTGTCCTGGGATAAATAAGTGGTTTGTTGCTGTCCATTACAAAAACAAATAGAATTCTGAAGGGTCTGGCCAGGAACTTCACAGTTTCCACTATTACATCTCTCAGCATCGTCAGCTGCATCCCATTAAGTCCTTGCGACTTACCAACATAAAGTTCAGCCAGTCCGTCCAGTACCTCTTTTTAAACAAGAGTTAAATATAAAAGAAGGCAGTTGTAAATTGTGGATGGAGAAAATGAGCACTTTTGTTGAAGAGGATTTACAGTAGAAGAGGGAAACCTTTGTGATAAAGAAGTCGGATCATCAGAAATAAAAATAGCAATAAGTGGAATGAAGGAAGCGGGGTGTCCATGACTGATTGCTGAATTTCACAATATTCTTTTAATAGAGATTGAAAATCCATTTTTCGACGCCTTTAAGGAAATTAACATTGATGGAAGCCTATCCTCATCTATAATGCATCATATGTTAGTTAACAAGAATTATGTGGGTAGATGTGATTTAAGAATTGGAGGCATATGCCATTATAATAATGATTATAAGATCCTGGTGAGGGCTAGGGAATAGTTTTGGGAAGAACAGCAAGACCTTGGAGAGCGTACAGTGGAGATTTACTGGAATGGTATGAGCGGTGAAGGATACCACATGTGGATGGACTGGGAAAAAACTGCCAGTGTTCTTCTTATCACAGGGAACGTTAAGGGGAGATTTAGTCTAGGTATTTAAAATCATCCCAAATATATTCTTTCTTATACAATACGGTTTACCAATTGACAGAATGTTTGACAACCAATGAAGAGTACATACACTCTGCAAGCTTTTCTATTGTCATAATTTAATTTGTCAGGAAATGTTTCACATTGGTCCATTCCAAACAGTCCCTGACCTGATGTGATAGAAATTCCTTTCACTTACAGTTTCAACTGCATTTCCAACATTGCGCACCAGGCTGCTCATTCAGAACCTTCTTACCAACTTCTCATGGATGGAAAAATGGTGTGAGACTGTGTTCTAAAACTCAGACAGGTGACCAGGTGACTGAGAGTTTAAGGTGCTGGATTGCTAATCTATTGTGTTTTGCATAAATTTGGTTCCAATCCAATCCTAGTTGTTAGTTTGTGGATATTATTAATTAATTGTTGCTTCCTGTTTTGTTACATTTTGAATGAAATAGAACTGAAATCCGTTGTTTGTCAATATCTCACTGGAGATCACGGATTTGTTCAGACTTCATCAAAACTGAGACTGACAATTACAGTTCCTCACCCAAATTATACTCGAATGATTATCAGACAGGATTCATGAAAGGAGGCAATGGAAAAAGTTAATGACGATGGAGCAGAAACATAACATAATCCATGGGGAACACATTTATGTTGAAATTTGCTTGATGAGTTCAATGAGTGAGCAAGTTTTAGCAAATGAACTTTAAAGTGATGGGCTGTCTAATTAATCCTATGAAGGATAGAGCGGATTGTTTATTTTTGTGGTGAGATGTGGGAAAATGTGGAGGAGCAGGAAGCTATGTACAGACATCATTAAAAGCTAGTGGACAGGAAGGTAAAAATACTGTAACAATGCTAGTAGAATACAAAGGATTGGAGCTCATGCTACAGCTTTATAAAACTCTGTTTAGATCCCATTTACATCACTGTGTTCAGTTCCGGACAACACACTTCAGGAAGGATAGCCTTCGAGTGGGAGCAGCTGAATTTCACCAGAGTGATACCAGACTCAAATGATGACGGATTTCAAAGACTGGTCTCGTAATGCCTTGAATATCGAAGATTAAGGGGCGACCTAACTGAGATATACATGATGATTAAATGATTTAACAGGGTAGATCGGGAGGAACTATTACCTCTGGTGGGGGAAGACCAGAAGAAGGGGACATAAGCTTCAAATTAGATCGAAGCCTTTCAGGGGTAACTTCTTCACACAAAGGGTGGTGGAAATAATTAATTCTCTCCCTCAATCAAGCGTTAAAGCTGGGAGTCAATCAACAATTTCCAAACTGAAACTGTTGGCTTTTGTTTGGTAAGAACTTTAAGAATTACAAAACAAAGAGGGATAGACGGAGCTAAAATACAGACCAGTCATGAGTTCATTAAATGGCAGAACAGGCATGAGGGAAGAATACTTTACTTCTGTTTGTATATTCCGATTTCCATAATCCTGGACCGAGCAGGTTTTCAAATTATGATCCAGTGTGTACATATTGCCTCATGAAGTTAATTCCTCCACCCCCTCTTCATAAAGAAAAAACGAAATCTGGAGGGAACTGAAACGAGGTGTTAGCCTTTGTTGATGCCATTATTCTCTCAATATTGACAGTCTCCAGTCCTGAACTAGAATTCCGCACACAACTCAACCCCGAGTAAATACTGCAGATAATTAAATTATCCTCTCCAACCTGCATTTCCTAGATTTTACATGCTGCCAATCCTTTGATCAATATTTGGGAATTTAAATCCTGAAACGTCTGTCTGTTAACCCAATTCTGTCGTATTTTTTTCAGCGGGGCGGAATTAGAATCCAGTTGTTTCCCTCTCTGTTCATATTCTCTCAGTGTCGACATCCCTCACTGATTGGACGGGAAGTGAGTTTGTATTAATCCTGTGATGGACAAACCTGCTCCATGATACAAGCATTTTCTGTGTCTTTTTAAAAATTTCAGCTGATAATTTCTCATTGAAACACAGGAAATCATGAAAGTTTCCCGGCTCATGCATACTTTTATGAGCTGATGAAACAAAATAAATCCAATTCTTGCACATAATGAATTCAGGCAGGAGGAGGTGCCTGTCTCGCAATGATCAGATATTGGATCTGATGAAGAAAGTTTTTTGAAGGGCGATGTGTTCCTGTGTGAAGCCGGGAAGGGGTTTGGTTTTCCACTTTAAACTTTGATCCTTCAGTTAGTTCTTTGTGTGCAGCAGTTTCTGGTGGTGTTATTGAGTCAGGAAAGTTGGTCAAGACAGTGGGAGAATTACCCGCGCTCCTTTCAATAGCGCGGGGGAACCTTCATCAACATCAGGGCCCAATTTAATCATCTCTTCAAAAACCTGCTTCCAGTTGTTGCTCAGGGTGACATTGAGCTGGGACACTGAGGTTAGTGACTTAATGAAATCAGTTCTTCATACAGAAAACATTAGCCCCTCACACATTCTGATCAATTAGACCCTCTATCCTTTATTAATGATTCATTTGTTGTGATTTTGAGTGCCACCCGAGTTGAGTTTTAAGTCAGATTTCATGTCTAATTGAGCAAAACCGAAACTGGTTAAGGGAAAAGGAACATACACTTTCTGTCAGAAAGGGGCAGCTAATTTGCACAGAGGAAACTCCCACAAACATCAATGTGATCATACTTCGGGCTGTTGATTGATGGATAGATATCAGCCAGTACTCGGGACGGGGATAACTCCACTGCTCGTGTGTTTGCTGCTGTAGCACCATCCGGTCACTTACAATAAAATGAGAGGCTGGACGGTGCTTTGTTTTAACGTCTCTTCTGAAGGACAACTCCTCCCTTAGTACTGGAGTGTCAGCCTTCCTTGTTACAAGAAAATTCCGTTCTGGGATTTGAAGAAAGACCTTTGTTTTTCAAAGGCGAGTGTGACCAAGTCAATCCCAGTGAAAGAGTTTAAAAAACCGCCCGATCCACAGCTACATTACTGGGGCAATTATGATGTCATCCCCTGGCAGGTCACATGACAGCTGGAGCCACAAGGCATCACAGCCAGATTTGTGACTGGATCCAAACCCAAAATCCTGTCTCCATGACATCTCAAATAAAGCTGTCGGATGCTTGAAAACACAGCAGTTAAACTTTCTGCCTGATGATGAGAGCGACTGTGACATTTACAAAACTAAATCATTTGATAAATAGTTCAAAAACCATCAAGTTTGAAATCCTATGAGGAAAAGTCAAGTTATTATTGAGAACTCTGCTGAGAAAGCTTCATTGGACAGCACAGAAATCAGGTGAAGAGTCTGAGTAAATCGACACCAGCGAACAAGTCAGCATCAAAACTGAATCAACTCTTGTGAAGATCAGTGAGTAAAAGCTGAGAGCTCCGTTCACCATCAGCTCATCAAGTAGATGTATTGTCTGGATAAAGCATTCTGTTTCGAACAGGATTTATTGAACCGAGGCACGTTATTGCAGAACAAATAAGTCACTTCTAGATTTTCCTTTGAAAACATAGAACCTAGGAGCAAACTTCCAGTTTGTTGATATATTGAATTCAATTAAACTGGAATTACAATGCAAATGAATTCATATTCAAAATCAAACCTAAATTTCAGGTAAATTACGTGGAACAATTAAATTACAAACAAGAACTCAAGAGATCTGTGAGCTCAAACACAGAGAGAGTAAATTTCAGAGTGCAGGCTTAAAAATTTCAATTTTTTGCAAATGAGGGTTAAGTGCAGAGGGGGAAGGAGCTGCTGTGTAATTTTAACCGAGATACTGCAACAAAAGTACAAGAGGGAAGGAGTGGAACTCTCTAAATAACCAGAACTTTAATTAAATAGACAACTCATTTCAGTGAAATGTTGGGACAGCTGAGAGCTGTTGCCTACACATCCTGTGCTCTGTGGGTTCTCCAAATAAGATTGATGATAATCGTCAGATTCATAATACATTACAGAACCAAGCAGAATACAGAAAGTGCAGAGGGGAAATGGAAAAAAGAAATTAGATCAGAAGAGAGAGCGAATGAGAAAAGATTTGCAGGTAACAACCGAAAACACAGAAGATTTTTTTACCAGCATAAGGGCAGTCACTGAAAGTGGGGCTGATTTGGAGATCCTGTGCGGGGAGAGGGCATGGCTGACGTACTAAGTGAGAACATACAAACAAACTAATTAGCAGCAGGAGTAGGCCACTCAGCCCCTCGAACCTGCTCCGCCATTCAATAAGACCCTGCCTGATCTGATTGTAACCTCAACCTCACATTCCTGCCTCCCCCCAATAACCGTTCATCCCCCCGCCCCCTTGTTAATCAAGAATCTATCTAGCTCTGCCTTTGAAATATTCAAAGACTTTGCTTCCACCAGCTTTTGAGGAAGAGAGCTCCAAAGACGCTCGACCCTCGGATAGAAAAGAAATCCTTAACTCTGTCTGAAATGAGCGACCCTTTATTTCTAAACAGTGACCCCTAGTTCCAGATTCTGCTAGAAGAGGAAACATGCTCTCCACCTTCACCCTGTCAAGACCGTCAGGATCTTAAAGGTTTGAATCTAGTTGCCTCTTACTCTCCTGAACTCCAGGCGATACAAGCCTAAACTGTTCAACCTCACCTGAAAGACAACCGGCCCATCCCTGGTATTTGCCTCGTAAACTTTGCACTAAACCTGTCATCACAAAACAAGCGGATGCTGCTAATGTCATTGGTGGGGAAATTGGATAGGATGAAAATAGATGAAGTGGAAGCTATCACAAGGCTGGCACCGCTCACAGTAGAAAAGCTGCTCGATCCACATCGGATACACCTTGGATTACTGAGGGAATGAAGGGTGGAAATAGCGGAAACTCGAGCCACAATCTTTCAATCCTCCTTGGATATGGGAGTGAAGCCAAACAACTGCAGATTGTTCATGTTACATCCGTGTTTAAAATGGAGAGGGATAAACCCAGTAACTACAGAGCAGTTAGTCTCATGCTGGTGGTGGGGAAACGTTTAAAGACAATAATCCAGAACAAAATTAATTGTCACTCGGTAGAACATGAGTTGATAAAGGATAACCAGCACAGATTGGTTAACAGAAAACCAGCACTGAAATACTTAATAAAGCTCTTTGGTGACGTGTCAGAGAAGATTGCCCAGGGAAGCGAGGATGATGATGTGTGTCTGGACTTCCAAAGGGATTAAAAGAGTCCCACATAATGAACCTGTTGGTAAAATTCCAGCAGCTGGGATTAAAGGGACAGCGACAGCATGGATACAAATTTGAATAAGGGACAAAAAGGGTAAAGTAGTGGCGAGCTCTGAAGAAGAGTCATACGGACTCAAACGTTAACTCTGTTTCTCTCTACACAGATGCTGCCAGGGCTGCTGAGCTTTTACAGCATTTTCTGTTTTATTGTAAATTTTAATAACTTCCAGCCTATATTCAAGTTTGCTGATAACACTAGGTTAGGTGACATGGTTAGTAGCGTATATGGGAGCAGCAAGTTTCAAAGGGTCATTGACAGATTCAGTGAGTGAATAAAACTGTGGCCGGTGGTGGTCAACATTGGGAAGAGTGAGGTCATCTACCTTGAACAAAAAGAAGATCCAGGAATTTCCTAAACAGTGAGAAACTTGGGACTATGCCGGAGGAGCCGAGAGTGAGAGCTGAGTGAGACCGGAGGGTGGAGAAAGAAAAGCAGCAGAGCTGCTCGGGAGCAGCTGCGAGGGAGAGAGATGGAGAGAAGAGTGAGAGTGGCGAGAGATAAAGGGCTGAGAGGAAGGGGCTGTAGCAAACCGGCCAAGTTCAAAATATTCAATGCTTTAACTCACAGGAAAGGAGGTAACTGGTTAGTTTGTGCCGATTTCTCTGTTTTTCTCTTTCTAAATTAGGACATTGATTGAAACTAGGAGATGAGAATTATTTTTAAAAATCAATCAGGGTAAGTATAACAGTAAGTGCGAGTGTAATAACTGGAGTCAATGGGAATCATGGGGAAAACTCTCTGCTGCTTGGAGTCATACCTACGACAGAGGAAGATGTTTGTGGTTGCTGGAGGTCAATCATCTCAGCTCCAGGACATCATTGCAGGAGTTCCTCAGGGGAGTGTCCTCGGGCCAACAATCTTCAGCTGCTTCATCAATGACCATCCTTCCAAAATAAGGTCAGAAACCTGATGATTGCACAAGGTTCGACACCATTCACGACTCCTCGGATACTGAAGCAGTTCATGGCCAAATTCAGAAAGACCTGGACAATAGCCAAGCTGAGGAGACAAGTGGAAGAAACATTCATGCCACACGAATTCCAGACAATACATAATATATTAATTATATATATATAATATATATATATATATATAAATATATTTATATACATACACACACACACACATATATATATATATATATAATGGCTTGGATGAGGGAAATTAATGTACTATGGCCAAGTTTGCGGATGACACAAAACTAGGTGGGAAGGCAAATGGTGAGGGTAATTCAAAAAGTCTAAGAAGGGGATATAGACAGGGAAATCTTGTTAGATTATTGTTTTAGAGTTCCTTCAGAATGTAAGCAGCAGGGATAATAACGGGGAGCCAGTTGTATTCCAAAAGACATTCTATAAGGTGCCACATAAAATGTCACTACACAAGAAAAGAGTATATGTTGTTAGGGTTCATATATTAGCATGGATTGAGAACGGGCTAACTAACAGGAAAGAGAGAGTCAGGATAAATGGGTCATTTTCAGGTTGGCAAACTATAACTAGTGGACAGATACAGAGTTCAGTGTTAAGGCCTCTACCATTTACGATCGATGTTAATAATTTGGATGATGGTACCCACTGCATGGTAGCAAAAATTGTTGATGATGCAGAAATAGGAATCAAAGCAAGTTGTAAGGTGGATACAGAGAGTTTGCATAGATATGTAGATGTTCAAGTAAGTGGGGATAAAATGGCAGATGTAGTACAATGTAGTAAAATGTCAGGTTGCCCACTTCTGCAAGAAGCATAGGAGAGAGGAATATTACTGAGATGGAGAGAGACTGCAGAATCCTGTGGTACAGAGGGATCCTTGTACAAGAATTAGAAAAAATGTTTAGATGACATTGCAGAATGCTGCAGTACAGATGGAAATGGGTGACGCTGCAAAAGAATCATTGAAAAAAAGTTAGCATGCAGGTGCATCAAATACTTAGGAGGGCATGCGGAATGTTGTTCTTAATTGCAAGGGGACTGGAATAGAAAAGCGGAGAAGCCTTGCTGCAACTGTTCAGGGCATTGGCGAGACCACACCTAGAATAATGGGTGCTGATTTGGTCTGATTACTGAAGGATGGACATACTTGCATTGAAGACATTTCCCGAGAAAGGTGACTGGGATATTCCCTTGACTGAGGGGGTTTTCTAA
The DNA here is from genome assembly GCF_964194155.1 of Cetorhinus maximus. Lineage (NCBI taxonomy): Eukaryota > Metazoa > Chordata > Chondrichthyes > Lamniformes > Cetorhinidae > Cetorhinus > Cetorhinus maximus. The sequence goes on from NC_135909.1 coordinate 19,639,494, forward strand.
TGAGGAAGGGTTGATCAGGTTGGATCTAGACTCACTGGAATTTAGTATGACTTAACAATATGGTAGTGAATGAGCATCTGGCAATGAGGGACCGCAATATGTTAGAGACAGACATTCAGTTCGAGCAGAAAGGTCACATACATGCTGGTTATCACCTCAAGTAAGGCCAATAAGGACGGAATGAGTGGTAATCTGAGCACGTTAAATTCCAATCAGCTATTAACAGGTAAAACAAGACACGAAACAATCATAGGCACTCAAATAATAATAATTTAGTGTAATCTGTACCTAATGCAAACCCGAAGGAATGAATTTTTTATGATAATTATGGTTACTTATTCTTATGGTTAATGTTATTAATAATGGGGACGGTATTCCATAAATTAAACCAGTGATTAAGAAGGAATGACAATTTCTGTCCAGATAATGATGAACTGTGTATTTGGTGCGATGCTGTCTCCGCTATACTGATAGTTTTGTCCTTCTCGGTGGTTCATGTCACAGGGAGGACGCTGCTGTTCAAATAAAGATGACGAATTACTGCAGGGTGTCCTATAGTTCGGAAAACCTGCGGCTAAGTTCCCCTTCGAGTCACTCATCATCCTGACTTGTAAATATATCGCCGTTCCTTCACTGTCGCTGGGTCAAAATCCTGGAACTTCCTTCCTAACAGCACTGTGGGTGTACCTACACCACACGGAACGCAAGATTCAAGAAATCAGCCCACCACCACCTTCTCAAGGGCAACTCGGGATGGGCAAAAAATTCCGGCCCAGCCAGCGAAGCCGACATCCCGTGAATTAACTTTAAAAAATATGACCTTGACGATATTGTTTCCATCCAAGAAGATTTTTTTTTCTATTCAGGTAATCATACAGAGATAGTGAATAGGAGGTTCTTTGGGAGGGATGGGCTGAGGGAAAGGGGAAAGCATTGGCTGGGATGTGTTTGCAGCATTTACAGCTTGAATCCATTAATTTTTGCACTGGAAAGAAGAAACTGATGAAATAACAGACATGATTGTGGGCAACAGAAAATGTTCCCTTTGGGCATTAATAAGAATGTAAATAGCAGAGGATGGTTTCGATCCATCGACCTCTGGGTTATGGGCCCAGCACGCTTCCGCTGCGCCACTCTGCTGCTTTGTCTTTAATGTCAACTGTTCCATTATGGTGTTAAAGTGTTTCACATGTTTAGAATATAGTTCCTGCTGTGGAATTGTGTTCTCTGGTGTTGAGAAATGTTCTTTGTTGTTGTGTAAAATGCTTCCCTGCAGTACAAACGTGTTCCCGGTTGTATAAATATGATGGCCGAGCCAGCGAATCTCATATCCATTGAATTTAAAAAAAAGTTCAGCTCTGTTGCACTTCTCAGCTCTGGCCAGTAGATGTCAGCACACTCAGAGAGCGACAGAACAGACAAGAACCGTTCACATTTTATTGGACGGCGAAGGGAGGTTTTGGAATTACTAACGGTGGAGATGACATTTCATAATATTTTGTTTTACCAAGCAGAAGTTATAATGTTGTGCTGAAACCGTCAGACCGCTGTTTTGTATTTGAGAGTGAGATACATTCTTCACTGCCCTTTTGTGGCCCATTTTGTGAACGTGGGATTCAATGTCTATGTCACTCACTGGTACTGTGTGAAACTGAAAGACATTCTGAAGCTGTCAGTCTTGGTTACTGTATGTGAGTGTGGAGACATTGTCATTGGAACTACCAATATGTTTGGATTCATTCTGTAACAGTCACTCTCTTGGACAGTATATTTGTGTTATATTCCATTCCTATCTGTATCAGTATTTTCTGATACTGAGAGAGGTGGGTTACATTCTGAAACTGTCAGTGGAACTGTATGTGGAAGGGTTTTGCTCTATCAGTCAGCATCTGGTGCTGAAAGTTAGTGTTGGAGTAATTCTGTGTCTCTCATTCTCTGGTACAATATACCTGTGTCATAGTCAGACTGCATATTGCATTTTCTGAGTATTGTATGAGTGTCTGGACACTTTTTGAGCCGGCCAGTAGAACTGCAGGTGTGCAAGTGTTTTGTTCTCAGTCACTTTCTGGTAATGCAAATGCGTTTGGGACTCATTCTGAATCTCTTAAAGGTGTGTGTGTGTATGTGTGTGTTTAACTCTATCAATCAGTACTTCTGTATGTGAACGTGGAAATTATTCTGAATCTGAAGTCTTTGGTGCCCTTTTTTTTATTAATTCGTGGGATGTTGGGTTCGCTGGCTGGGCCAGCAGTTATTGTCCATCCTTAGTTGCCCTTGAGAAGGTGGTGGTGAGCTACCTTCTTGAACCACTGCAGTGCATGTGGTGTAGGTACATACTCAGTAGTATTCAGAAGGGAGTTCCAGGATTTTGACCCAGTGACAGTGAAGGAACAGCGATATATTTCCAAGTCAGGACTTTGAGTGTAGTATCCACTCTGTATCTGTTACATACATGTCAGACTCTCGTAACGTCTGAGCGTCAGATTCAATACAGATCTGTCAATAACACTCTGCATCTGTGATATTGTAAAGTAAGTGAGGGAATCATATGTTTCTTTCATCACTTGGTTCCGTTAGTGAGCATGAGATTCATTCTGTATCACGTCTGTCAAACTTTGGTATTATAAACAATTGTGTGGTTCAGTTGGTGTTTTTCAATCATTGGTAGTGTATGTGAAAGTAGAATTTACAGTGTGTGTGTTAGTGTGTGGTCTTCCATTTGTATCCGTCAGCATCTGTTACTCTATGTGATGCTTGGACTCTTTCTAAATCTCTCAGTGGTACAATTGGTGTGTCATATTTCTTTAGTATCACTCAGATTCAGCTATTGTGAGTGAGTGCAGTGAACAGCCTGTATCTTTCAGCATCTGGCACTGAAAATGTGCCTGAGAATTATTCTCTGCTTCTGTGTGAGTGTGGGATTCATTATATAACCTTCAGTCTCTGGGACTAATTATAAGTTTGGATTCATTCCACATATATTTCCAGCAGAAAAAAAGGCCACTGATATGGTAGGTTTAAAGCAAACAATGTGTGTCAGCTTTGGCTGAGTATTAAATCTTTGTCACTGTGAACACAATTGTGAAAGATAATGTATCCTTCAATCTGATCCTGGAGTGGTCCGCCAATGTAACTCCAGTTTGTACGAAACGATTCGATATGTGGCAATTGTGTCTGATTCTGAGTCAGAATTTCCACACAAATGCAAAATGGAGCTCAGTCCTGAATTGGTAAAGTATCTTTAATTTGACACTGTGTGAGGATTGAGAATTAGCATGTAGTTTATAGCGCAATTCATACTCATCAAATTAATATTGTATCTCAGTTTCATAATCAGGGTGAGTTTTAAATAGAATCTGAGTTTGGATCTCAGGTTATACTTACTTTCAGAATATCTCAAACTGATAATGCACTTGAGGTTTGGATTTGCATCTAACGTATGTGTCAGGACAACCTGTGGGAATTAATACTGCAATTTATAAACTAATGATGTGTGCAAATATTGGACCGGTGCTTAACATGAATCTCAGTGTACATTATTAAGGTTAAGCCTGTAAGCTTGAAACTGGAAACATGCATCAGTTTTATTGGACATTTAGTTTGTAGCTGAGGATGTAATATTATGGGATTGGCCTGGTGCAAACTGGATCGTGGGTGAGAATGTGGACTACCCGTCTATGGTACTGAGTCGAGGTAACATGGGAACAACGTCTATCTCTCCTGCACTGTTTGATTGATGGATGGAAAGTGTGACTCTGGAACTATTTCTGCTGTCTGAGACTGTGAAATTGATGTCCTGTCTGTGTCTCTGCGCTCTGTCAGTGATAATGTACGGACTGTGTGGGAGGAGCTGGCGGGAATCTTCATTCTAGCTTGGCTGGAGGAAACACCATATTTATTCTGGTTCCGGCAATTATTTGCCTGTTGGAAAAAAGTCTATTTTAGGACTCAAGTACAGGTGAGGTGGAAGATACAGATTCCATCAGTTTGACCTCCATAAATAATCATTGCGAATGTTTTGAGAAACTTTAGTCAGGCTCAAGCTCTGATTGGTCAGTCCATTCTTAATCCAAATCTTCTACCAATCGGAGAGCCAGGTAACAGGAATTGGAAGTGCCGATTGGTTTATATTTTATTGGCTGATAAACTCTAAAAACCCGCCAATTTGAGGGGGGAAAAGATAATAGCCGAACGCCTTAATTTCCAGTCAATTTTAATCTCACACTTTCGGAGCTGTAATATTGCATTTTGCGTCACAGAATCCTGGCGGTATTTTAGGAACAGATTAAATTTGTCAATCTCTTATCTGTAACCGGCGGTAACAAAGCAGCGATTTAAAACAGAGCCAATCTCAGCTCACTGGAAACGCAATAACATAGGTTACCAACCGACTCCTTCACACAGGCTTCATCGGGACAGAGAGAAACGGCTGATTTCTGATCCTGTCCCCTGAAAGCGGCCGGGAATGTTACAATCGGAAGAGCGGAGCGCTCCAGCAGCCACACGCTCAGCATAGCTGCTCTTTCTCAGGAGCCTGTGAACTCGGCCCGCGGGGAGCTGCAGTCCAGCCCGGGAGGAGCGAGACTTGACTTTGGCTTTGTCCTGGGCTCTACAGCCGGTCTTTCTACAATCTTACACACACTGACACCACGAATGAAGAATTCCTCCCGCACTCACCCTTCCCCGATCTTCTGGGGAATGCAGTCGGCCACTTCTGAATGGTCAATGTGTTCGGAATCTCATTGGGTGGCTTTTGTAACCAATCAGAGAGCAGCCTATTTCACCAGCTTTCAAATACCAATGAGAAAATGGGCCGGAGATTGACTGAACCAAACTGGCAGAGCTGAAACAGGTTTTCAAATTGAAAACAAGAGCCAATGTATTTATGAATGGCTGAAAAAAAGAGACATGTCAAAGCTTTTCCTTCTGCAGTCAACAGGACACTCGCAAGAAAACCAATATAAGGAGAAGATAACAATTTATACTGATAGAGAATATACTTTAGGGTGGAAAGTGACGGTCTTAGGCCCGGTCATGAGCTTGTGTGATACACAGCGCGAAATGATCTGAGCAGGGTAGCCATTACCCTGCAGGATGCCTTTGATGAGCCCGGTTTCAGCATCAAGCTTGCACGGTGAGCAAATGGCTCGGGCCCTGTTTACAAGGTTGCCGATAAGACCAATCTTACAGAGCGTGGGACTGTAAGAATCCCAACGCGTATATTGACCAGTGAAGGTCGGCTTGCGGTAAACCTGCTAGAGAATCCTCTGGAAGATTTCTCAACTAGTGTGTCAAGGGAGGGGAGTTATTTTGACTGCTCCATTTCATAGGTGAATTTGAGCGCAGGATGGAGCCCATAAAGACATGTAAGGAAATTGTTACATGCAGCTGCGGATTTAAATATAGCAAACGTATCATCCACATATCGGAAATATACGAGAGGGAGGAGGTGATGCATCTTTCCATCCAAGACTCGAGTTTTACGATCGAAAAACGTGCGTGACGAAAACGTTAGAATTATTTTATTTCGTTAGTCATTGATTTTCTTGTTGGAAATCTCCCCAAACTTTCTATTGCTCTTTTTCTCATTTTGGAAACCACAGAGATTAACTCCACGCGTCCGGAATTGTGGTCTGACCACGGGTAAGGCTAAAAAATACGCCGCTGCTGCGATGGCCGGGAATCGAACCCGGGTCAACTGCTTGGAAGGCAGCTATGTTCACCACTATAGCACCATCGCACATTTCTGCAAATTACAGTCAGCATTTATAGCACCGCGAAACACACTATATATTTGGCATTTTGTGTCTGATTGATAGACTGTTTTGCAATAACTCTCACCATGTTCATTGACACCAACACCCATCTAGGACCCTCCACCCCTGCCTGTCCCTCCGTCCCCACCCCATCTTCCAATCCCAGCCCCGGCCGTGTATTCACTATACCCCCTGACCTTCCCCTCTCCGACGCTGAACGTTCAGTGCTCAGCAAAGGACTTAGTTTCATACCCTTACGCCCTCACCTCAATGAATGTTGGGCTTGGCACGATGCTGAACTCTTCTTCCGCCGTCTTCGTTTCCGTGCTCACTTCTTTGAATAGGAGTCCTCCCCCCGTTCAACGAATCCTTTCACCCACCTGCAGGATTCTCCCTCCACCTGGACCCCTCCCTCTGGATTCTTACCTTCTCTTGATCTTTTCATTGAGAACTGTCGGCGTGATATTAGTCCTCTCAATTTCTCTGCTCCTCTCACCAATTCTAACCTGTCTCTCTGAACTTACAGCACTCCATTCTCTCAGGTCCAACCCCAACATTGTCATCAAACCCGCTGACAAGGGTGGTGCTGTTGTTGTCTGGCGCACTGACCTCTACCTCGCGGAAGCTGAGCGTCAACTCACAGACACTTCCTCCTACCTCTACCTGGACCATGACCCGACCACTGAACATCAAGCCATTGTTTCCAGGACTGTCACTGACCTCATCTCCTCTGGATATCTTCCTCCCACAGCTTCCAAACTGATAGTCGCCCAACCTCGGACAGCCCGCTTCTACCTCCTACCCAAAATCCACAAACAGAACTGTCCCGGCAGACCGATCATCTCAGCCTGTCCCTGCCCCACGGAACTCATTTCTCATTATCTTGACTCCCTTCTCTCTCCCCTTGTCCAGTCCCTTCCCACCTACATCCGTGATTCCTCTGACACCTTACGTCACATCATCAATTTCAAGTTCCCTGGCCCCAACCGCTTCCTCTTCACCATGGATGTCCAATCCCTCTACACCTCCATCCCCCACCAGGATGGTCTGAGGGCCCTTAGCTTCTTCCTTGAACAGAGGCCCGAACAATCCCCATCCATCACTACTCTCCTCCATCTGGCTGAACTTGTTCTCACACTGAACAATTTCTCCTTTAACTCCTCTCACTTCCTCCAAATAAAAGGTGTGGCTATGGGTACCCGCATGGGCCCCAGCTATGCCTATCTCTTTATGGGGTATGTGGAACATTCCTTGTTCCAGTGCTACTCCGGCCCCCTCCCACAACTCTTTCTCCAGTACATCGCTGATTACTTCGGTGCTGCTTCATGCTCTCGTTGGGACCTTGAAAAATTTATTAATTTTGCTTCCAATCTCCACCCCTCCATCATTTTCACGTGGTCCATCTCTGACACTTCCCTTCCCTTCCTTGACCTCTCTGTCTCAATTTCTGTTGATAGACTGTCCACCAATATCCATTACAAGCCTACCGACTCCCACAGCTATCTCGACTACAGCTCCCCACACCCCGCTTCCTGTAAGGACTCCATCCCATTCTCTCAGTTCCTTCGCCTCCGTCGCATCTGTTCTGATGATGCTACCTTCAAAAACAGTTCCTCTGACATGTCCTCCTTCTTCCTTAACCGAGGTTTTCCACCCACGGTCGTTGACAGGGCCCTCAAACATGTCCGGCCCGTCTCCCGCGCATCCGCCCTCATGCCTTCTCCTCCCTCCCAGAAACATGATAGTGTCCCCCTTGTCCTCACTTATCACCCCACCAGCCTCCGCATTCAAAGGATCATTCTCCGCCATTTCCGCCAACTCCAGCATGATGCCACCACCAAACACATCTTCCCTTCACCCCCCCTGGCGGCATTCCGTAGGGATCGTTCCCTCCGGGACACCCTGGTCCACTCCTCCATCACCCCCTACTCCTCAACCCCCACTTATGGCACCTCCCCATGCCCACGCAGAAGATGCAACACCTGCCCCTTCACTTCCTCTCTCCTCACCGTCCAAGGGCCCAAACACTGCTTTCAAGTGAAGCAGCATTTCACTTGCATTTCCCCTAACTTAGTCTACTGCATTCGTTGCTCCCATTGCGGTCTCCTCTACATTGGAGAGACCAAACGTAAACTGGGCGACCGCTTTGCAGAACTCCTGCGGTCTGTCCGCAAGAAAGACCCAAACCTCCCTGTCGCTTGCCATTTTAACACTCCACCCTGCTCACTTGCCCACATGTCTGTCCTTGGCTTGCTACATTGTTCCAGTGAAGCCCAACGCAAACTGAAGGAACAGCACCTCATCTTCCGACTAGGCACTTTACAGCCTTCCAGACGGAATATTGAATTCAACAACTTTAGATCTTGAACTCCCTCCCCCATCCCCACCCCCTTTCCGTTTCTAACCGCTCCCTTTTGTTTTTTCCATATATAGATTTTTCTTTTCCCACCTATTTCCATTATTTTTAAATATATACTTGTAATGCCCTGTCAGTCTTTCCACCCCACCCCCACTAGAGCTGTACCTTGAGTGTCCTGCCATCCATTCTTAATTAGCACATTCTCTTAGATAATATCACCACCTTTAACATGTCTTTGTTCCTTTGTCTGTGACATCTTTTGATTATCTGCTCCTATCACTGCTTGCGTGTCCCTACTACCACTCCCCGCCCAACTTCTCTCCCCCCCGCACCCACCTTAAACCAGCTTATATTTCACCCCTCCCCTAACTTTACTCAGTTCTGCTGAAGGGTCATGAGGACTCGAAACGTCAACTCTTTTTTTCTCCGCCGATGCTGCCAGACCTGCTGAGTTTTTCCAGGTAATTCTGTATTTGTTTTGGATTTCCAGCATCCGCAGTAGTTTTTTGTTTTTATTCAGAATAATTTCCCGGCCCCGCTCTCTGGAATCAGGTCTGGCAGTATCTCTCGCGAAGAATCAAACATTAACTCTGTCCCTCTCTCCACTGATGCTGCCAGACCTGGAACAGGGCGAACGTTTCGATTCCAATGTGACTTCTTCGCCAGTTCCGGGAGGCTCTGTTTCACTCGCCGCAGATGCTGCCGGAGTTGCAGAGTTATTTTCAACAGCTTCTTTGTTTTTATTTCAGAATGTCAACAAAGCCAGGCCATTCAGGAGAGACTTTAAAAATATTGTTTCACGCAAAGATAGAGGTGTGAAACTGTCTTCCCTAATAAGCAGTAAATGCTGCCTCAATGAATAATTCCAAATCCGTGAGTAATAGTTTTTTGCGAGGCAACAGTATAATAGGATATGGAATCAAGGCAGTTGGATGGAGCTAAGGCACAGATCAGCCATTGTCTAACTGAGTGTTGGAACAGGAAGGAGGGACTGAATGACTTTCTCCTGTCCCTCCACAGAGACCCGGAACTCTGGGCTCAGACAATCTCTTCAGGATCTGTCTCCATGGATTCTCGTCATTCTAGACTCGGGCACTCGCGTCAGGATCACACTTCACAAATAATCACTGACATGATCGGAATCTCCCGCTTTTATTGCTATATTTTCAGCTGCAGTACTTTTAAAACTCCTGTTTTATAATTAGAGTGAATTTTACTGTTTTTATAAAATGAACAACATTGAACTTGCGCCTAACACAGGGATCCAGGCAAGGATGGAAAGTCCAACTTAGAGTGAGTGAAGAAGAGTCTCTGAGGTTGAAAAGTGCACCGATGTCTTCAACATCTCAGGAGGGCTCGTCCGGGAATTGAACCTGACAACTCGAGCAAACTAATTTAAAGAACACCCCTAAATGAGAATAATACCACTAAAGACTGGAACAACGAGGCAGCCAGGGACGCTACATCAACCAAAGATAACTTTCATTGTCTCCCAAATCCTTTTAACCAACCTGTCACATCACAATTGTTAAGTCAGAAAATGCAAGAGTTACACCACAGCTCAGGTAGTGACAGAGAATGTGAAACTGGGTCCATGTCTCACATCGATGACCTTTCACCAGAACTGGGAAAAGTTAGTTTTGTAATTAGTTGTAAGCCTGTGTAAGGAAAGAAAAAAAAATCAAAAGCGACAGCCTGTGATATTTTGGAAGCCGGTTAAAAAAATGAGAAAATAGTTTATGCTGCATGGCCAGAGAGAGGGAAACATAAGCTCTTAGATTTTCAACAGCACAAAATGAGGCCCGTCGTGTCCTTGAAAACTCTCTGTAAGATCAATGGAACAAGTAAAGAAACAAAGGATGTTTCTGGAGGAGGAGTGAATGGCAGATTGATGAACAACTGCCATCCGAAAATAAAAACACGAGGAAAAGGAATCTCGAAATAACCTCTGTAAACAGGAAAAGCGAAGTCAAAATGGAGCGCGGGAGGGAGGGAGAATGGGTGGGTGGGTTGGGGACACTTTTCCAGAGCGATATTGTTGATCTCAATGATCTCACTGGAAAGCTGTAAAGTGTCTAATTGAAAGATGAGGCGCTGTTCTTCGAGCGTACCTGAGCTTCATAGGAACATTGCAGGAGGCCGAGAGCCGAGTGATCTGCGGAAGAGCCAGGCCGCCAGTCATTTTGTTTCACCAGCTTGACTGTGTGGATGAGTTGGGTCGAGTTCCTGCTGATTTACCGGCGGAACTTGGGTATCAATTCTGTCACGAGAAACTGACACTCCGACACCTTCTGTCCAAAGATACTCCAACTCCAACATTTACTGTCCTACTGTGCCCCTGAGTCACATTCTGCTGAGTAATTTATTTCATTCCTGCTCAAATCCCTGATTGTTAATTCCCTCTGAACCGGATTGCTCAAACACAAGAAAAGGCTCAAACTCGTCTCAGTGTAAATACCACAATACAGTTAAAGTGTGGATAAAATCAAACTAAACTGCGGGACTCCAGTTCTGTCGGTTTCTATGTTCTTTCAGGCACGATTGAAACCGACTGATTTCAGCATCAGGATCAATCCAGATTCCCGTTACATGGACAAACCTTCTTTAACATTTGCGTTCATTTTCTTCACGTGTGTTGCAGTGATATACTGTCTGTAATGATTTCTCGGGATCTTAAACATGCTCCTGATTTCAATAAATGTCACCATCTCCAACGCAAAGAAGTTTGAAAAACCTCTTGGACAACGCACCCTGATCCGGCCAAATCAAAATCAAACTGTGGGACTCTCAGGCTGTGTTTAAACTTAAGAAAGCCTCTAGGACTGAGGTAATGGCAATCAGCACGTAAATGCATTGAATGGGTACATTAATGCTGATGAACTTCCAGCAAACTCTAGTGGACTCACTTCGGTGACTCTTCATGCTCTGTTTGGACCTGGAAAAATATATCAAATTTGCTTCCAATTTCCACCCCTCCATCACATTCACATCGTCCATATCCAGCACTTCCCTTCCCTACCTTGACATCTCTGTCTCCATTTCTTGTAATAGACTGCCCACCAATATTCAAATCCAGCTCACCGACCCCCACAGCTACCTCGACTACAGCTCCTCACACCCTGCTTCCTGTAAGGGCTCCATCCCATTCTCTCAGTTCCTTCAGCACCTTCGCATGTGTCCCGATGAGGCAACTTTCCAAAACGGCGCTTCTGACATGACTTCCTTCTTCCTTAATCCAGGTTTCCCACCGACTGTGTTTGGCCGTGCCTTCAACCATGTCCCGCACATCTCCCGCGCCTCTAGTCCTCACACTTTCCCCTCCCTTACAGAACCACGATAGGGTCCCCCTTGTCCACACTTTCCACCCCACCAACCTCCATATTCAAAGAATCATCCTCCGCCATTTCATCCAACCCAATCGTGATGCCACCACCTTCCCCTAATCCTCCCAGACCACCTCCACCCCCCCACCCCACCCCCAAACCGTCAGCATCCCAGAGGGACCATTCCCTCGGGGACAACCTGGATCACTCCTCCATCACTCCCAACACCTCATCCCCTTCCCATGGCACCTTCCCATGCAATCGAAGAAGGTGCAACAATTGCCCCTTTACCTCCTCCCTCCTCACCATCGAATGGCCAGAATACTCCTTTCAGGTGAAGCAGGGCTTCACTTGCACCTCTTCCAATTTGGTCAACTGCATTCACTGCTCCCAATGCGGCCTCCTCTACATTGGGGACATCAAACCCAGACTGCGTGACCACTTTGCGGAACACCTTTGGTCTGTCTGCAAGCACGACCCAGACATGTCTGTCACTTGCCATTTCAACACACCATCCTGCTCTCATGCCCACATGTGCCTCCTTGGCCTGCTGCAATTTTTCAGTGAAACTCAGCACAAACTGGAGGAACAGCAACTCATCTTGCGATTAAGCAGTTTACAGCCTTCTGGACTTATCTTGAGTTCAACAGCTTCAGACCAGGAACTCTCTCCTCTATTCGCACCCCCTTTTAGTCCCCTTTTTTTCTAAATTATTTTTAAATTTTTATCCACTTAGTTTTATTTTTATTCGTTTATCCACAACTTAATCCGCTTTTTACACCCTTCTATCTCATTTTCTAACTTCCTATTCCTCACCACCGACCCCACCCCCACCCCATCCCCCAAAGGGTCCCCTGTTGCCTGTTCCATGTTGTTCTTTCACACAATGCTACCCCTGTTTCCTATTATCACATTCTGCTTTCTGACCTTTACACCACTATCAACACCTTTTTTTTAGCCCTTATTGCTACCATCAAAATTGCCTTTGTCCATTAATTCATGGCACCTTTGTCAATCTGTCATATTTTCCCTCTATCGCTGACCTTCTATCCAGCTTCACTTCTTCCACACTCCACACTTTGACTATTGGGCTCCCTCCAGAAGTTGCATAGTTACAGAAATTAAATCACCACTCAGTCCCTTCATTTAAACCAATGACTGCTTCTTTAAGGACGCTCTTCATTCCGATTTATAGAGTAATTTGATGGAACATGCGAACAAGGAGCAGGGGTTGGCCAAGAAGTTTTCTGATGTTGCAGGGATGGGGTCAGACTGAGAAACCATGCCTGACGGTCGGGAATACAGGACGGCGAGGCAGCGACAGATTGAGACAGATTAGACAGTGAGAAACAGCTTCTCTTTGTGCAAGGCACAGGTTTTAAATGAATCAATGGGGACATGAGGATTCATCTTCCCTGGTGAGTGGTAAGGATCGGGAATGCACTGTCTGGGGCAAGTGGTAGAGGCAGGTTAAAATCGGTGCTTTCATAGTGGAACTAGACAACTGCCTGAAGAGAAAAGTTTACATGGCTATGGAGAGAGGGCTGGGGACTGGGATAGCTGAATTCCTGTTGAAGAATCTCAGGACAGACAAAAGGCCGAATGGTCTCCTTCTCTGCTATAACTTTTCCACTTGTACGGGTGTGAGGTTCTCTCTGCATCACTTTGTCGCTGGAACAGTATTTGAGTGTGGAATTCATTCCCCATTTGTCGGTCTCAGTGGATTAATTCTTTATCGCTTTGTCCGTGGGACGGGATTAGTTTTCGGGATTTATCGGGGATCTGTCAGTTTCTGATGATGTGCCTGTGTGTATGATTCATTCTGTATCATTCTGTCCATTGAATACTGTGAGAATGTGCGATTCAATGTGTATCAGTCAGTGTCTCGTGCCACGCCTGAGTTAATGATTCATTCTGGATCTCTCTGTCTTTTACTCTCAGTTTGAGTGTGGGATTCAGTACGTGTCTGTCAGTCCCTGAGACACTTTGCAAATCTGGATTCATTTAACCCAGAATATATCTCACTGAAAGTGGGCCATTTGTTCTAACAGGTAAACTGCCCGACAAGATCCTCCACCTAGAATACTTCATGTAACATTATCTGTTTATCCCTGAAATTCATTCTCCCTCCTAGACTTATCTAGACTTCTTTTAAATGCAGTTTATCTAATCGTCTCAGTTGCTCCAGGCGATAGTTGGCCTGTAACTGCTGCCGATTCAATGGGAATAAATTAATTAATCATGTTTTCTAAATAGTATTTCATTTTTGTATTTCTATGTCTGCCTCATCACATCACATCACAAATTCCTCACATTGACCTGTTTCTGTGACACCGACAATGTGAGTTTCTACCGCTCTGTTGCGGCCAGTAGATGGCAGCACATTCTGATATAGTGAAGTTGAGAGATCAGAGACAATCGAGAAGACTTGTTCACATTATTTGGGAAGGGACAGTTTTAGAAATACTATGAGAATGGAGATGACCGTTTCTTATATGTATTTTGTAACAAGCAATAGTTATCGTCTGTTCCTCGATACGATGATGACATCCACTCAGGGCCGTGAATTTCTGCCATGGGTCTTCATGTGAGTGAACAGGTCAATTCTCGGTCCACAGATCTTTGGACACATGGGATAGGATGTCCCAAGAGGTAGTGAGATCCGGAGTGCAGGATTTGCTTCCTGTCACTTCTCCTCAGCTGCCGTTCTGCCTCGTGATTGAGACCTTGTGACTCAGAGTGTGCTGCATCTTGTGGGATAAGTTTTGGTCATTTTGAATGATGAGAAGCAAGTTCCTCGCAGTCATTAATATGAATGCTGCAGCGCTTGAATTAACGTTTCAGAGAATCTTTGAAGCGTTTTCTTTGTCCTCCCCTGGAATGTTGGCCATTGAAAGTTGAGGAAACAGGACCTGGAGGGTGCGACACTTTTCGTCCATCCGGACACAGTGTGCAGTCCATCCAAGTTAACGTTTCAGGAGTTTGGCCTGAATGATTGATGAGCTGCCTTCAAGAACGCCACTACAGTTTGTTTGGCAGTGTTCCCATGGAATCTGGAGAGTGTCGCGGAGACATTGCGGATGGAATTTATCCAACACTCTTATGAGTCGCCGATGCACAGTTAACTAATTATTACGTTGCATTCGACCTGTCAGCCGTTTGACTTGTGTGTAAGCGAGATACAGAATTATTGGCCCTTCTCCACTCCATTATTGCTGCATTCAGCCTCCCAAAATCTTTCATAAGTTTAAAGACCAATATGAGACCACCCCCCAGCCTTCCTTTTTCAAGAGAAAAGGTAGACATCCTGATAATTATGTCCTGTCTGTTTACCACTTGTTTATTTTTTCATGGAATATGGGCGCTTTTTGCTAGCCCAGCATTTGTTGAGCATCTCACATTATCCTTGAAATTACAAGTGAAGCAAATTACTGTGTGTCTGGAGTCACATGTAGGGAAGGGCGGATGATTTCTTTCCGTAAAGGGCATTCGTGAACCGGGTGGGTTTTTACTACAATCGATGATAGTTTCATAGCCGCCATTACTGAGCCTAGGTTTCAATTCCTAATTTAGGAAATATTTTAATTTAAATCTGCTCTGGTGGGATTTAGACCCGTGCCCGCAGAGATTAACCTGGTCCTCTGTATTGTTAGTCCAGTGACATCAGATTCAGCTAATTCAGATTCATGCGAAGATTGCAATTATCCCAAAACATTTTATTAAACCGATTGATGCAAAGATTTTTGTCCCAGTTGGATACATCAATAACTTCACGAACCTGATCAGATATTGTGGGTCTGTTAGGAACTACACAAAATACAAAGGTGAGTTAGAAACTAATGCACAAATTAACAAGAGCAGAGAGTGTGAGAAAGAGCCCTGAAATGTTTGGAAGGAAACGCAGAACCTTCAGCTGACGAGTGAGACAGCGGTTTTCAGGAAGTTAAACAGATTTCTGCATAAAACGACCGCGGCAGGAGTTGAACCTACAATCTTCTGATAACATCAGCCAATAACACAAAAGTCAGACGCCTTATCCATTAGGCCATGCGGCCAGCTCACACGCGTCGCCTTGTGGCCTCCCCTCTAACGTTGCTAAATTCCAGAAAATAAACCACAGAACAGCCCCTTCATATCAACCATTACCAAAGGAAGCCGTTCTTCCCGAATTAATGAGCAATTTTATCGAAGTTTCCGACATTTTAAGAAGATAGTGTCAGAGACAGAGACTTCTGCGAATTTTGGAATGGGGGAGGGGGAGCGGTAGGGGTGTGGGTGCGTTGGGGCGCAGTGAAAAAACACATGACGTTTCCTGTGTGAAATTAGGAAACATCTCTCTCAGCAAAGGGGACTGGAATTTCAGAGATCCCATCGGGAAACAGCACTTTAATTTTAAATCTCAGTTTGGTAGATTTGTATTCATTAAATATATGAAGGATCAGTGAGAAAATGGGTATTTATCTGTATTGGAAATTTGATCTTTGAAATATTATTGAAGACATTGAGTTATGCATTCACTGCAATCGAACCCAGGTTTCTGTGATGATAAATAAGAATTCTACTCCTGAATTACCAAACATGCTGAAATCAATTTATTTCCCTTACTACAAGATCACTGCCCTAAAACAGAAAGCAAACTGAAAGTAACCTGACCTCGAAGAAAAGAAAATAATTTAGGGACTGTAATACTGTAACAAAATAGGCAATTTATATGTCGACGTCGAGAATCTAATCCGAGTTTCCCACGCCCTAGTGACGCATTGTGCTCCTGAACCAGCAATGCACAGGTTTGGACGAATTTCATAACTTTCAAACTATTTCCTAATCTGATTATCAAAGTATCACTTCCCTTATCATTGATCTACAGTCCCTCATTGTTCAAATCCCACGTCTGGCTTTCGGTATTTTTAATCACTCCACAGACAGAACTGTCAAGAGGGTTTAGAGAAAGTAAATAAAGATGAACTGTTCCCACTGGCGCAAGGGTCAGTAACCAAACAGGGCAGATTTTATTTCATTCAAAAAGGATCCAAAGACAACGTGTGGAAAAGATTTTCTCGTATTAAATTGTTAGTATTTGGGTGGACTGCCTAATAGGCAGACAAACCCACGACTGTTACCATCTAGATGGGCATTAATTCGGGAAGAACGGCTTCCTTTGGTAATGGTTTATACGATGGGGCTGTTCTTCGGTTTATTTTCTGGAATTTAGCAGCGGTAGAGGGGAGGCCACGAGGCAGAGGGTCAGAGAGCTTCAAAACGTTGCAGGAGAATGATGACATGTTAAGACGATAGTGTCAGAGAGAGAAACTTCTGCGAATTTCGGAATTGGGGGAGGGGGTGGGGTGTGGGGGCGTTGGGGCGCCGTCAAAAAACATGACATTTCCGGAGTGAAATTAGGAAACATCTCTCAAAAAAGGGGACTGGAATTTCAGAGATCCCATCGGGAAACAACATTTTAATTTTAAATCTCAGTTTGATAGATTTGTATTCATCAAATATATGATGGATCAGTGAGAAAATGGTTATTTATCTGTATCTGAAATTTTCTCCTTGAAATATTATTGAAGGCATTGAGTTATGCATTCTCTGCAATCGAACCCAGGTTTGGGATAAATTAACTTTTACACTTCCCTTATTAGGATAAATTAACCGTCCAATTACATGAGCAACAGTTTCTTCATTTACTCCACGTGTTTTGCAGTGATAATTTCGCTATAATGGCTTCTCAGGTTATGAAACCTCGCCCCGGTTTAAGTAAAATCCGCCTTTTCGCTCGCAAATGAATTTGGATTTTAAGTGACGACACACGAGGACTCGTCCGGGATTTGAACCCGAGAGGCATAATCATTTAATGAAAATCCCGAAGCGCGAATCATACCTCTAGACCAACGAGCATTCCACAGGTAAGCGAGATAACCGCTATGTGCATTCATTGTCCTCCAGAGTGCGTCAACCGTCCTTTTGGGTTTCTGTCGTAACACCAGAAAACAATTAAGAATTACACCTCATGGCAGGCAGCAGCGTGGACAGTGAAAGGGTGTTCACGTTTCAGGTCGATGACATTTCATCAGAACTCAGCAATGCTAGAATTGTGATCAGTTTTACACTGTAACTCCTGACACCGAGCTGGAACAGGAACTCGGCACCCACTCAGTCTGCCGGTGCGTGCGCCGCTCCTCCCACCGCTGACATCCTCGTTGTTCAGCCGTTGACCGTCGCCCACTTGCTCCCTCCCACTCACTCCCCTGCTCCCGAATGCCAGGTGCCCTGACCCCAGGCACTCCCCGCCTCGCTCGCTGCGCTACACGCCGACCCTTATGCCGCACCGCTCGCTACCCGACTACCAAGCCCCTCACCTCCCACTCGGCACCTCCCTCCTGACCCCTGTCGCCGCCCATCTCACCACAAGAACTGAGGAGATGGTGACAAGCAGAACAGCAAATGAGGCGGTGAGGGGTAGGGAGCAGGCTGGAGAGCGGGAGGTTACTGAGGCGCCGAGCAGTCCGGCAAGCGAGACGGTGAGCAGGACAGGGACAGCAGTGCCGAGAGAGGCACACAAGAACAAGAACACGAAAATCAGGAGCAGTAACAGGCCATTCAGCCCCTCGAAGCTGCTCCAGCATGGCTGATCTGAATGTGGCCTCAACTCCACTTTCCTGTCTGCCCCCCATAATTCTTTACTCATTCCTTTGTCAAAAATTTCTCCAACTCCCCTTGAACATTTTCAATGACCCAGCCTCCACTGCTCTCTGGGGAAGAGAAATCGACAGATTAATGTGCCACTGAGAGAGAAAGGAAATAAATTACCTTCTGTCAGTCTGAAATGGGAGAGCCCGATATTTTTAAACTGAGTCACCTGATTGTAGAGTCCCCCACAAAAGGAAACATAGTATCAGCAGCCACCCTGTCAAGTCCCCTCAGGATTTTATATCTTTCAATGAGATCACGTCCCATTCCTCTAAACTCCAATGGGTAGAGGCCCAACCTCCTCAACCTTTCTACATAAGAAAACCCTCCCAGTTCAGGAATCAGTCGACTGAATCTCCTCTGACCCGCTGTAATGCAATGATATCCTTTCTAAACTAAGGAGACTAAAACTGTACACAGTCCACCAGAAACTGCCTCACCAACTCACCCAGTCAGTCATGTATTCGCTCATCCACAGTCAATGACTCGATATTTAAACTACCAGAATAAGGCAGCTAATGCTGTAAAAAGGGGCTACGTCCTTTCGTCCCATGACTCTGCCGCTGGGTTTAGATGGCGGAGTTAGATAGGGGCGGGGCTGTTCATTTCTCTGACATCAGGACGGCAAGATCCCTGGAGAAATGTGCAGGAACATCGGGGAGGCAAAATCTTTGTGTGAGGTGGTAATTGCTGCTGACCGGGAAATGCGGATTATTGCATCCTGTGTAAACTGAGCGGAGTTGATTCAGTGGCGCTGGTTTTCACCATCCAGCCCGCCAGTTTCCATATTCAACACATTATCCTCCGACATTTCCACCACAACCAACATGATATGACCACCAAAAACACCCTCCCTTCTCCTCCACAATCACCATTCCAAAGGGGCCATTCACTCGGCGACAGCTGGTGCTCCCCCAGTACATCTTCCCTTTTCTAGGGCACAATCCCATGCAACTGCATAAATTGAATCTCTTCTTTTACCTCTTCCATTCTCAACATTCAAGGCCCCAAACACTCTTTCCAAGTTTAACAGTGATACACTTGTCCTGCTTTCAACTTAACATAATGTATTTAGTGTTAACAATATGGCCTCCGCGACTTGATGAGGCCCCACAGACTGAGTGACCGCTTTGACAACACCTCCTTTCAGTCCGCAAGCCTGACTCCGACTTTCCTGCCACTTGTAATTTCAATTCGCCACCTTGCTCCCACTCTGACCTTTCTGTCCTTGGTCTGCTGCACCGTTCCAATGAAGATTAATTCAAGCCCGAGGAAGAACACAGTCACCTTTCAATTCGGCACCCTACAGATTTCAGGACTCACACTGAGTTCAATATTTTTAGATTAAAAACTCTATTTCCAACTTGTTTCATGTGTTTTTTGCTATTTCGTCTTTTCCGTCATTCTCTAATCTTTCTCATTGCAATTGAACGGCTGCTATCCAGCCATTCACACCTCATCTGGGCCAATCGTTTGTTTCTTTGTCTGTTCCCTTTGGCTTTTGCCCCGTGATACTTTTTTTTTGTAATTTCATCTCTCCGGGCACCTACACCATCACAGACCTGTACTTTTCTTCAACCTCTTCCCAGCCCCCGACTCTTTCACTTGTTCAAAACCTATTATATTTCTCTCTTTCCTCAGTTCTGCTGGAGTATCGTTAACTTGAAACATTAATCCGTTTTCCAATTACAGTTGTTGCTGAGTGTTTCCAGCATTTCCTGTTTTTATATCATAGTAAGCTCCTTGCCTGATAACACAACCCTTTAAATTTAATAATCTGGAACTGGTAACAAACCACATTTAAACAGACATAGTCATACCTGCAAATCAGTTTCGATTTCTTGAAAGAAGACAATATTTTACCGTTTCCATTCCGCGCCCACGGGATCAATTCTCATGCCAGCTTCTCACGCCCTTCATGCCCCACAGGATGTAGGACTGATTTCTATCCATGAATCATAGAAGGATACAGGACAGACAGAGGTCATTCCGCCTGTGCTGGGTGTTTGGTTGAGCGATATGATTACTCCCACATCCATGCTCCCTCCCCATATTCCTGTATTGTATTTCCTTTCAGGTATTTCTCCAAATGTCTTTTGAAAGTTATTATTGAATCTGCTTCCACTACCCGTCCAGAAAGCTTCCATTTCACAACAACGCTCAGTTTAAAATACATTCTCCTCATCTCTCTCCTGTCTCATTTGCCAATCAGCGTCAAACTGTGCCCTCTGGTTAGCGGCCCTTCCGTTAATGGGAACAGTTTCTCCTGATTTACTCTATCAAACTGGTCATCATGTGACCACCTCATGGCAGAAGTTTCGCAACGTGAAACAATTGGAGAAAATTCGAGGAAAATTTTGACAAAATTGATTCCGAAACTTAATTTATCCAAATTTGAACAATTTCAAAAACAGCACTGCAATTGAATAAAACTTTCCAAAGCTCTTCAAAGGAGCTCAGTCAAGCAACATTCGACACTGAGTCATAAATTTGGGCAGCTGAACAAAACCTTGGTCAAAGGGATGTAATTTAAGAGGGTCTTAAGCTGGGTGGGGTGGGGGTTGGCAATTGGGGGCGTTTCTAGAAGGAATTGCAGAGCGAAAGGCTCAGACAGATAGAAACGTGGCAGCTGATGAAACAATGAAAAGTGGAAATGAATAAGGGACCAAGTTTGGATTCAGAAAGAGAAAGGGAAATGTCTGGGAATGGAACTGAGAATCCAGTCTGGCAAAAGTGAAATCTACCCCTGGACCATTAATATTCACATAGCCGCTCATTCCAAGTGTCCAATTGGAAACCTGACTGAAGGAACATGCAGTCTGACAGAGCGCCTGTGATAATCTAATGTCTGATCTGAAGCTGCAACAGGAACTGTTCATTCCAGCTGTGATAATCGTGTTGGCCTTGATGTTCAGGGGTGTAGACTCACAACATTCTTGTTCCGAGCTGTCTGTCAGAAACAGTTTGGAAAGATGACGGAGCAGTTATGGGAAGTAATGTTATGTTGCATGTCACTGATGCTCGTTGGCTATATGTCACCGAAAAACTGCATTGTTACGGCACAGAAAGAGGACATTTGGCCCATCATTTCTTCACAGGCTCTCCGAATGAACAACTCTTGAACCATTCCCCCTCCTTCTCCCCATTACCCTACACATTCTTCATTTTCAGATAACATAATAATTCCCTTTTGAATGATTCAGTTGATCCTGCCTCCATCACACTCTTAGACAGTGCATTCCAGGCCCTAATCACTCGCTTCAAAATAATAATTAAAAATAACTTCTGAAAACAGTTCGCTTTTTTTTACTAATCAAATATAATTTTCGATCCTATCACGAGTGAAAAGAATTTCTCCCTATCTACTCTGTCCAGACTTCTAATGATGTTGAACACCTCTATCAAATCTCCTCTTAACCTGATTTTCTGTGAGGGAAACAACCTTATCTTCTCCAACATATCCTCATAACTGAAGCTCCTCGTCCCTGGAACCATTCACGTGAATGTTTCCTGCAATCTCTCCAGCACCTCCACATCCTCCCTAAAGAGTGGCACCCAGAACCGGACACAATACTCTTGTTGAGGCCGAACTCATGAATTATACAAATTCAACATAGCCTCTTACTCTTGCACTCTATCTCTTTATCAGTAAAGCGCAGGATACAGTATGGTTGATGAAAAACTCTCTCAACCTGTCCTGCCACCTTCAATAATTTATGTACATAAACATCCAAGTCCCATTGTTTCTCCACCTCCCTTAGAGTTGTATCCTTCATTTTATATTGTGTCTCCATGTTCTACCAACCAAACCTCTCTCCATTGAACTTCATCTGCCACCTGTCTCTCCATTTCCACCAACAGCTCCAAGTCCATTTGAAGTCCTACACTATCCTCCACACTCTCCACAATGCTTCCAAGCTTTGTATCTTCTGCAAACGCTGAAATTTTGTCCTGGGCACAAAGGTCTCGGTCATTGATATTTATCAGGAACAGCAAAGGTCCCAATCCTTCCGCCAGGCCGAAAAACATTCATTTACCGCCAACCTCTGTTTCCTGCCAGTCAGCCAATTCTGTATCCTTGTAACGATGAAGCGGTTTTACTCCTTTTACCACCCATTTCACTGTTAGGTGGCGAATTTTCTTCTGCAAAGTGGTTCAGATTGGAAAGCGGGGAGTGACTGGATTCACCTGTACAGAAGGAGGTTGGTGACGGCAACTGAGAACATGGATGATCCAGCTGCTGATTTGCTTCAAACCTTTATCTAAAAATCGACTCTGGTGGGACTCGAACCCACAACCTTTGAATCCCTTAAATGAGAGCAGCTAGAAGTCCAACGCGCTATCCGTTGCGCCACAGAGCCAGACTCATCAAGGTCGCATTTGCTATTGACACAAGGGAATTTCTGACACTGCAGAACAAAAGCTTCAAAAGGTCAGCAATTTCCCACAATTGAACAATGACGACATTTCAAAGGCACACGTTACCTGTAAAGTGTTTTGGACGTCCTGTGGCTGTGAACAGAGCTATAGAAGTTCGAAAGAAATAACAATTTCCTTCAAAGAGACATCGGTTGGAAAACAGGGCCGACAAGTGGTGGCTGAATTTTTTTGCAGAGAAGTATGAAGTGATTCATTTTGGTCGGAAGAACACAGGGAAAAAAGACAAAATAAAGTTTACAATTCCAAAGACGGTGCCGGAATAGCGGGAAATGGTGTACATCTGCATAAATCATTGAAGGAGGCAGTGCAGGTTGAAAGAATTGTTCATAAAGCATACAATATCCTCGGCTTTATGACGAGGAACTTAAATTACCTCGATACATTGTAGCGGTAGGGGATATTTACCTTGGAGACGAGGAATCTGAGAGGAGATTTCTTAGAGTTCTTTGCAGTCCTGAGTCTTCTGGATAGAGGGTGGATGATGATTTGTTTCGGAGGTGTTGAAAATGCTGCTGAACATTGAGCAATCATCAGCGAACATTCCCAATTCTGCTGGAAGGAAGGTCATTGATGAAGCAGCTAAAGATGGTTGGGCCAAGGACACCACACCGAGGATCTCCCGCAGTGATGTCCTGGAACTGAGATAATTGACCTCCACAACAACAATCATCCTTCTTTGTGCTGGGTATGACTCCAACCATCAGAGAGCTCCCCGCCCCCCGGCCCACCACCAGCCCCGCGCCTGCCCCACCCCGCCCCACGATTCCCATTGTCTCCAGTTTTGCTGGGGCCCCATAATGCCACACAGTCAAATGCTGCCTTGATGTCGAGGGCAGTCACTCTCACCTCACCTCAGGTGTTCAGTCTGTGCGAAAAGCCGGCGGGGCAGGAGGTTGTTTTGTTTGCCCACCCACTCTGAATGTTGGGCTTGAGGTGTCGATCAGATTCGGAGGGAGGGTGACAACATTTCACTGAGGTTCAAGGTTGCAGATCAGACCTTGGCGGGATTGCTGCTGTGTTCCCAGGACGTGGTGTTCTCATTCTTAGAGCAACACGCTTACACTGAGGACAAGTTGCTCCATTTAAACTTAAATGGAGTTGAGGGATGTCAGAATCTGTTCACTTTTATTCACTTCTGCATCCTGGAGTAACAAAGTGGTTTGTAACTGTAAAAACAAAATCAAATTCAGAAGGTTTAGTCCAGTACTTTCACAATTTCCACTAATACAACCCTCAACATTATCAGATGCATTCCATTTGGTCCCACTGACTTATCAACATTAAGCACAGCCAGACCTTCTAGTACCTCTTCTTTAACATGGGTTACATGTAAAATAAGTAATTTGCAAATTGTCGATGGAGGAAGTGAGCACTTTTATTGCAGAGGGTTTAAAGGAGAGGAGCAAAGCAATTGTGCTGAGGAAGTATGATTGTGCAAATAAAAATAACAATAAGTGGAATGAAGAGGGCGGGCTGTTCATGGGCTGATTGGAGAATTTCATTAGGGCTTATTCTTTGGAGATTATAAGGCCATTTTTCCACATCCTTATGGAGACTAATGTTGAAGGAAGCCTGTCTTCATCTATAAGGAATCATTGGCTTAGTTTATAAAAATAACGCAGATAGATGGGATTCAAAGAATTGGAGGGGTATCACGTTGTAATGTGGAATATAAGATTTTGGTGAGGGCTCGGGAAAACCTTTAGGAAGAACACAAAGACTCTGGAGACCGTGCAGTGGATATTTACTGGAATGGGATTAGTGGTGAATGATTAGGTATGTGGGTGGACTGAAAAATAAAAACTGGAGATGCTCTTATCAGAGGGAATGTTAAGGGGAGTTTTAGTACAGGTATTTAAGATCAGTCCAAGTATTTAGGATCAGCCCCGGTCTTTGTTTCTTATACTCATTGAACAATATTTTTTCCCATTGATTGAACGTTTGAAAACAAATGAATAGATAAAAAAAAATAATTCATCACCAAATGTCACTGTTCCATTCCAAACAGTTCCTGACTCGACGTGATAGATTTTTAGTTTTGTTTACAGTAACCGCATTTCCAACATTGCACACCTGGCTGCAATTTCAGAAGCTTCTTGCCAACACTTCACGGCTGGAAAAAAGGATACGAGACCATGACTTAAAGCTAGGATCGGCTCTGAGGGGATGTTAAGATGAGGGATTGTGAAACCATTGTGCTTTTCACACGTCGGTTCGAATCAAGTTATTGGATATTTTTAGTTAATTGCTTCTTCCTGTTTGGGTAGGTTTTGCATAAAAAAGGCCTGGAATCGGATGCTTGTCAATGTCTCACTGGAGATGACAAGTGGCAAGTAACATTCACGCCACACAAGTGTCAGGCAATAATCATCTCCAAAAAGTGGGAATCCAAACATTGTCTTGATGTTCAATGGCATTACCATAACTGAATCCCCCACTATCAACATCCTGGTGGTTACCATTGACCAGAAACTGAACTGGGATAGCCATAATGGCTATAATACAAGGTCAGAGGCTAGGAATCGTGAGGGGAGTAACTCACCTCCTGACTCCACAAACCCTGTCCACCATTTACAAGGCACAAATCAGGAATGTGATGGAACACTTACCACTTGCCTGGATAAGTGCAACTCCCACAACACTCAAGAAGCTGGACACTGTCCAAGACAAAGCAGCTCGCATGATAGAGACCAATTCCACAAACATTCACTCCCTCCGCCGCCAACGCACAGTAGCAGCAGCGTGTACCATCTACACGGTGCACTGCAGAAACTCACCAAGGCTCCTTCGGCAGCACCTTCCAAACCCTCAACCACTACCATGTAGAAGGGCAAGGTCAGCAGATAGATGGGAACACCGTCACCTGCAAATTCACCTCCAAGCCACACACCACCTTGACTTGGAATTATACCTCCGTTCCTTCACTGTCGATGGTAAAAACCCTGGGACCCCCTTCCTGCTAGTACTGTGGGCGTACCTACACCACAAGGACTGCAGCGGTTCAAGAAGCCAGGTCACCACCACATTCTGAAGGACAGTTAGGGATGGGCAATAAATGCTGTCCAAACCAGCGAAGCTCACATCCCTGGAATGAATTTTTTTTTAATTGGAAATTTTCAGACTTAATCAAAATTGATACTGAGCTATTACAGTCCTTTCCCCAGATTTTATTGGATTGATGAAGAAATAGGATTCAGGAAAGGGAGCAGGACTTTTCCTTCCCTTTCACTCTCCGGATTTACAGTGGCTGAAAGAGCAACCGGAAAAGTTAAAGGTGATGGAGCAGGAAAAAAATAACATTGACCTTGCGGAAAACATTTAGTTTGACATTTTCTTGATAAGTTCAGTGAGTGAGCAAGTTTTAGTAAATGACGTTTAAAATGAAGGGCCATCTAATTAAACCTATGAAAGATAGAAAAGGTTGTTTATTTTTGTGGTGAGATGCTTGAAACTGTGGAGGAGCCGAGAGAGATGTACAGACATCATTAAAAGCTAGTGGACAGGAAGGTAAAAATTATGCCTAAGGCTAATAGAATACGAAGTACTGGGTTTATTAATCCTGTGATGAACAAACCTGCTCCGTGTTACAAGCATTTTCTGTGATTTAAAAAAAAAATCAGGTGACAATTCTTCATTGAAATACAGGAAATGCTGTTCAAACTGTACTTTCATGAGCTGTGAAACAAGAAAATCCCAATTTCCGCACATTTTGAAGCCAAGCGGGAGGAGATACCTGTTTCTCAATGATCTGATATTGGAGTTGATGAAGAAGGTTTTCTGAAGATCAATATGTTCCTTTTTGAAGCCCGGGAGGGGTTTGGTTTTCTATATTAAACTTTGGCCCTTGAGTAAGTTCTTTGTGTGCAGCTGTTTCTGGTGGTGTTACTGAGTCAGGAATGTTGGTCAGGGCAGCAGGAGAATTCACTGAGCTTCTTCAATAGCGCTAGGCAATTTTTCATCACTTCAAAAACCTGCCACCAGTTATTGGTCAGGATTACACAGAAGTGGTACACCGAGGATATTTACTTACAGAAATCAATACTTTACAAAGAAATAATTACTTCTTGTCATGAAAGTATTATAGTTTTCATAATATTTTTCTGGCTTATTGTGAAGTAATTTTATGGGGTAAGTATAGTTGGGTCTTTCTGTGTGTAATGTAGTTACATTTGGAGTCAAGTAGACTGATAGTTTAAACTCATCCAAAGAAGTTAGGTTGAATATATTGTCTTCCATTCTTAATTCCCACTAGAGCTGTACTTTGAATATCCTGTCTTCCATTCTTAATTAGCACTTTTCTCAGACAAAACACCTCTTTGACCCTTTTGTCTGTGACATCTTTTGATTATCTGCTCATCTCCATAATCACCACACCCTCGATGTCTCTCTCTCTCTCCCCCCCCCCCCCCCCCCCCAACCCACCTTAAACCAATTTATATTTCTCCCTTCTTCTAACTATGCTTCAGTTCTGCCGAAGGGCCATGAAGGCTCGAAATGTTAACTGATTTCTTCTCCGCCGATGCTGCCAGACCTGCTGAGTTTTTCCAGGTAATTCTGTTTTTGTTTTGGATTTCCAGCATCCGCAGTAGCTTTTAGCTTTTTGTTTTTATAAAGAAGTTAGGTGCTTGACATGCGAATGAGTAAACATGGAAGCTGGGTTAGCATGTAAGGTGTGAAGGGAATTTGCATTTTTGGATAAAGGAAGGGATATTTGCATTTCAAAGGGATCTCAGTCAGTTTACAACTAGCCAGATAAGCAAGGCTAAGGAATATGTTTATTTTTCCCAAAGGTTACTGGAAATAGTGGCGACATGGAAGTTTTTTCTATATTGTGAACAAGATACAATTTCAACGACATATGGGACTTTAGAATTTACATATTAAAAAGAGAGAAACATACATAAAGGAGAATGAAAGGTTATGTTGGAAAAGGCCATTTAAAAGCTAACAGGAGTGTGTGAAATGGCCTCAATGAAGCCTCCGGCATTTTTACGTAAGTCTGCTGTCGAACTAAATGGGAGTTGGAGAAAAGCCAAAAGGCATTCCACTGTCCAGGGTATTGTGTTAACTTGCTGAGTCTGCTTTAATTCTAAAATCTATTTCAGACCTTCAAAGGAGTGTAACTAGGGGGTCAGGTTAATGAGTAACTTGAGAGTTATTATGGCACTATTTGTAGTCTTATGTATGTGCTTGACATCTTTTACTTTTAATAAACATATTAATTTCATTTTTAAAATTTCTAAATGTCCTGTCAGACCTATTGCTCCTGAATTCAGTGCATGCATCTCGTAATGAATACAAATTGCAAAACCTTTGAGATAACACGACCAAGCATCCCTCGTGGATTTGGTCCACCTGGTACACATCATCTGCCATGTCATTACAGTCCCTCACACACTCCGGTCAATTAACACCTGAACTCTTTATTGCTGATGGATTTCTTGTCATTTTGAATCCCACCTGAGTTGAGTTTTAAGTCAGATTTCATGTTTTCTGGAAAATAAAACTGATTCAGGGAAAAGGAACAGGCACTTTCTGTCAGAAAGGGGCAGTTAATTTCTGCACAGGAAACACCCACAAACAACAATGTGAACATGCTTTGGGCTGATGATTGAGTGCTCGGGGGCATAACTCCACTGCTCGTGTGTCTTCGGCACAGCGCCATGGGGTCACTTATGATAAAAAAAGAGGTTGGGCAGGACCTTGGTTTATCATCATTATTTGAGGACAGCACCTACAATAGTGCAGCCCTCCCTCAGTACTGTACTGGAGTGTCAAACTTCCTTGTTACACACAAATTCTGGCACGGGTTTTGGGGCCATACACTTATCTTTCAAAGGCAAATGCGACCAAATCAGCCCCACTTAAAGTTTTTAACAAATCGCCCAATCCACAGCTACAGGACTGGGGCAATTCTGAGGTTATCTCCTGGCAGGTCACGTGACATATGAGGCCATAATGCATCACCACCAGGTTTGTGACTTGATTGAAACCCAAAATATTATCACAATAACGTGTCAAATAAATCTGTCATCTGCTTGACAACACAGCAGTAACACCTTCTGCATGACCATGAGGAGAGCTAGGGAGACATGCACAAAACTAAATCCTTTAATAAAACAGTTCAAAAAACCATTTAGACTGAAATCCTGTGAGGAAAAGTGAAGTTATTTTTCAGAACTCCGCTCAGAGAGCTTCATTGGACAGGAGAGAAATCAGGCGAAGAATCCGAGGAAATCGACACCAGCGAACAAGTTGACATCAAAACTGGATCAACTCCCATGAAGATGAATGAGTAAAAGCTGAGACTTCAGTGCAGCATCAGTTGACCAAGTAGAGCTGTTGCCTGGATAAAGTATTCTGACAGGGTTTATTGAACTGAGTGGAATAGACAGATCTTTGCAGATCAACTCAATTATCTCTAGGTTTTTACTTGAAAACTTCCAGTTTGTTGAAAGATGGAATCCATATAAATTATAATTACAGTACAAATGAGTTGATAATTCAAACACAAAGGTTACTTTCAGGTAAGTTAAGTGGCACAAATAAATTACATCCAAGAACTCGATTGACCTGCGAGCTCAAACACAGAAAAAGTAAATTGCAGAGTGAAGATTTTATAATGTGGGTTTGTTGAAAGTGGGAATTAGGTGCAGAGGGGGAATGAGCTGCTGTGTAAATTAAACCGAGAGACAACAGCAAAGATACAAGCCGGAAGGAGGGGAACATTCTAAATAACGAAAACTTTAATTAAACAGGCAGCTCATTTCAGTTTAATTTTGGGAAAGCTGAGAGCTGTTGCCTACACATCCTGTGCTTTGTGGAAAATCCGAAAACAGGCTAATGATAAATGTCAGATTCATAATAAATTAAAGAACCAAGCAGAATACAGAAAGTACAGAGGAGAGCTCAAAAAGGAAACTCTAACAGCAGAGGGAGTGTACGAAAAAAGATTAGCAGGTGACACTGAAGACTATTACCAAGAAATGGGCAGTCAATGAAAGGGAGGCTGTGGGGGCAGAGGAGATGGCTGAAGCTCTAAGTGGCAGGAGAGATTAAATGACGAAAGAATTGGTGCTGCAAGGCAAAAGGGAGAGGTAAAGGAACATGTAACAAAAGCAGAGATGTGTCGAAAAGTGGTGCAAATGGAAAAATGAGGAGCAGATGCCATCTGAAAGCAAAAAAAAACGACAGAAAAGTGATTTTAAACCAAATGTGAAAAAATAATCAAAATAGGGACAGAGGTTATAGTACAAAGAACGTTAGAGATTGGAGCAGCAGTAGGCCATTCAGCCCTTCGAGCCTATTCTGCCATTAAACACGATCATGGCTGATCTGATTGTGGCCTCAACTCCATTTTCCTGTCTGTCTCCCACAACCCTTGACTCCCTCGTAGAATCTAACTCAGCCTTGAATATATTTAATGATTCAGCCTCCACCGCTCTCTCGGGAAGATAATTCAATGACTAACGATCCTTTGAAAATAAATTACTCCTCATCTCCATCGTAAATAGGGGACCCATTATTTTATAAACTATGCGCCCTAGTTCACACTGCAATTGTAATTCTTAGCACAATTGGGATTGTTTATTAAGTGTTGTCCAATTGTGGAATGAGAGTGTGGAGTAATGAACTGCCTGGTGGAGTATATAGTAGGGTTTGCCCTCATGGTTCACTGTGTCCACGTATACATGGGCTACCAAAGACTCAGAAAAGAGATGTCCCTTTACATCCTATCTCATCTCTGACTGATTCTTCACAAAATGAATTGGCCAAATGGTTGAATGAGTTGCTACAAACAGTTCTGAGCGAGTTTTCCCCATACATGGAGCAGGGTTCCTTCTCCTTTGTGAAGCCCATACAGGACTTGCATATCAATAGCAATGGTGTGTGCATGTGCGTGTTGCTTGTTTGACATTGCTAGCCTCTTGATTAAGGTGCCGTTCAAGGAAGCCATTCACATTTGAACCACGTCATTAATTCATGATGATCTAGTCTCACTGCCATTGTCTGAATTTGTATTCATTGAACATATGAACTCAACAACTCATGCAGTTGATTTCAGTTTTAATGACACCGTGTATGCCCAAAGAAATGATGTTGCCATGGGATACCGTCTAGGCCCAGCTCTTGTAAATATCTTTGCCCATTTCCACGGGAAACGTGTCTCCAATGAAATGACCCCTAACATCCTATCCCTTTCATGTCTCTGATACATTAGTTACACATTTTCTATATCTGCATCTGCAGCTACATGTAAAAAAAAATCCTGTGATACCTTAATGGGCTCTAACTTGCTCTCTTCTCATTGAAATTGACCAGTCAAATGAGCCCCCTTTCCTCAATGTACTACTTGAGAAATCTGCCAATGCGTTCTCTACTACTGTCTACTGCTAGCCCACCGCCACTGTTGGGATTCCTACAGTTCCATGCGGTATAAGGTAGGTCTTATCGCCAAACTGATAGGTAGGGACCAGGCCATTTGCTAATCATGCAACATGATGCCAAATTCAGGCACTTCAAAGCTATCCTGCCGGATAATGGCTCACTCGATCAAATAATTGCTCACTGTATATAACACAAACTCAACAATGGGCCTAAGCCCGCCACTTTATTTTCTGAATAGTGTCCAGTCTACCTCAGATAACACTGGAATGGTTCCGGTATCTCAAAAACGTGAACAACTAATAAAACTACCCGTTTCACAATGCTACTATGCAGTAGCAACACGAGTGGCATTCTCCACTAACAGGATGCTGCTGTCAAGACTAAAACAATGTTCTGCCAACAAGACAAATAACTAATGTTGTATATGAATTTCAGTGTCAGTGTGATGTGAGGTCTGTGGCCATATGACCCAATGACTGTTGGATCATATCAAACAGCTTAGGCCTTCAGCTGTTCACAACAGGCAAAGTACTGAGCATACTCACCAAGATCCTGCTTGAAAAGCTCAGAACATAGTATCCAACATTGGGTGTGATTTCACAGAAGGACAATACTTACTGACCAATCCTGATTGTGCTAAGAATTACACGAACATCGGTTACGATCCCGGCTGATGGTAAAACTGGATAAGTTCCCAGAGTGAAACCTGGCTTGATAGAACCCAACATGTGTAGGATGTGAGAAAAGAGAAGAAATTCACAGGTGTTTGCTCATGAACTTTGAACACAAAGAGTAAAATATTTATTAAAACAAGAAAAACAAACTACATTAACCAGACAAAACAGTCAGAAAGATCTCAATACAAACAAAAGAAGGTGATTCAATTTCCCAACATTCCTTTGCCTAGCAATATCTTTACAGATGGATAAACCAGTGAAGAGTTACCACGGGTTTGTCACAAAGGCTACTTTCTTGGGACTGGCACACGTGCAAACTGTTTTCTTCTGGTGAATTCTTGAGCATTTACTTGATCCTTCTCAACCAAGACTTATCTCACCCAAAATAACTGCACTTGATACTCACTGTTTCAGTAGCAACACCACCAAACTGATCATGACAATGAATCCAATAACTGACTCTGCAGTTAACTATTGTCCCAGTAGCCTAAGAAAAACTTGGTGGACAATCATTCCCTGATTCCTTCCCAGGGAAATGCCTGGAGCAATCAGAGTCGACTTGGCTGTTTGAAATAAGACAAAAGCTTGGCAGTTAACTCTTCCCTGTTGCATTCCCATGCCAATGCCTCTACCAATCAGCAAATATTTGTCAACGAATCAGCACCCCCTTCTCATGCAGTATAAATTTTTGTTCCCTTTGAGATTTGGTATACTTGTATCTGTTCTGAAAGTTAATGTCTTTTCAATGAGTTATTTAAGGTTTGTTAACATAATATGAATTACATTACTTAGCTTAGGAAAAGACGGTATTATTTGTTGTTGAGCACATATACATAGAGGTTAGCTGGGAAATACGGTTGTGAAGCAGCAGAGCTGTGAGACTAAACAAGTAAATAAAATCTCTTGATAAATACAAACTCTGTGTCTTGGCTCAGCTTCACCAACTGGTTTGGATCCCATTAACACTGAAGAGGGAAAGACAAAAATTTTCAACATCATGTCCCTTTTTTCAGGAACACTCACGTTCTGCATTCCTAAGCAACAATTTCTACATAAATCTGTTACATTTCTAACCGTTCCCAGTTCCAATAAAATGTCATGACCTGAAGCCACAGGTGCTTCCAGATCTGCTGTGCATTTCCAGCATTTCCTGTGTTTATTTCAGATTCCCAGCATCCAGAATATTTTGCTTCTATATTTCCATTTTTTTATCGGTTGTTACTGTGGGATAAATTTTATATCTGCCTGGCCCTTGCACTGTGTCTGTGTCGGATATGAGGTGTACATGTCGGTCTCTAACATACATGTGTGCCTATGGAAAAGGACTGCCTGTGCAGACAGTTTCTACCCTGATCCTTACAACTCCTCTCACACCAAGTGAGATCAGACAGATACAGGCTCCCTTGCACAGATACAGAAAGATGTCACACAGACACTAGCATTAGTCTAATTTTGGGCACCAAACCTTTGGAAATACGTGAGGGTTTTAGAAAGAGTGCAGAAAAGCTTTATAAGAATGGTTGTAAGGATGAGGGGCTTTAGTTACATGGAGAGATTTGAGAAGATGTGGTTACTCTCCTTCAAAAAGAGAAAGCTGTGAGGAGGTTTGGTAGAAATGTTCAAAATAATGAGTGTTCTAGACATAGTAGATAATGATAAAACGGTCCTGTGGGCAGTAGGCATCGATTTATGGTGGTTGGCAAAAGTACTAATGGAGGAATCAGGAAAAATCTTTTTATGCAGGAAGTCATTAGGATCTGCAACTCACTGCCTGAGAATGTGCTAGAGACAGTAGAAAGTGGGTTTGTCAAAAGGGAATTGGATAAGCACCTGAAGGGAAAAGGTTTGCCAGGCTGTGCTGAGAGGGCTGGGGATCAGAAGTAGCTGAGTGGCTCTGGTGGAGAACAACAACAGACACGAAGGGCCGAATGGCCTCTTGCTGTGCTGTAAGTATTCTAAGCGTGTATGTATTTAATTGCAGGATTCATTCTGTCTCACTATCTCTCTGGTAAAGGATTTGAGTGTCTGATTCATTATGTATCTGTCAGTCCCTAGGGATGTGTGTGTATGTTTCACTCTGTATTGCTGTCTCTAGTACACTGTGTGAGTGTGAGGTGAATATACTTCATTGGGCCATCTGGTCGAATTGGTACATTATTCCACAAGATACTCCACCCAGAATACTTCATGTACCATTATCTGCTGATCCATGAAATCCATTCTCCCTCCTATACTTACCTAGCTTTCCCTTAAATACAGCTGCGCTAATCGACTCAACTGCTCAAGGCGACAACAACTTTCAAATTCTACAGATTCCATAAATTATATTGAATTTTTTAATCGGATTTAATACTCATATCTCTGTGTCGACCCTATCACATCCCATCACTTATTCCTCACATTGGCCTGTTTCTGCAACACCAACCAGTTCATGTGAGTTCCCTCCGCTCTGTTGCAGTTCTCGGTTCTGGCCAGTAGAGGTCATCACACTCTGCTAGGTCGAAGTTTACAGATTAGAGATGGACACAACAGGCAAGAATTGTTCACATTGTATTGGGAGGGGAAGGGATTTATTCTGTATCTGTCACTCACTGGTGCTTTGTGAAAGACACTCTGAATCAGTCAGTCTTGTTTACCGTATGTGAGTGTGGATAAATTCTCTGTGGAACTGTAGGTGAATGTTGAATTCATTCTACTTCTGTTGATATCTGGTACAATATATCTGAGTCACAGTCAGTCTGTATCTTGCATTTCCAGGTGCTGCATGAGTGTTGGGTCACGTTTTGAGCCTGGCAGTGGAATGGTGCGTGTGCAATGGATGTGTTCTATCAGTCACTTTCTGGTATTGCAAGTGAGCTCGGTACTCACTCTGAATTTCTTAATGGTGGTGGTGGTTTGTGAGTGTGCATGTATTTCACTCTTTGCCAGTCACTGCTACTGTATGTGAATGTGGAAACCATTCAGAATCTGATTGTCTCTGGCATTCCTGGGAGTGAAGTTTCAGACTGCACTTGTTATTCACTGGAACTGTGTATGAGTTTGGCAGGCATTCTGATCTGTCACTAGGGGAGTAGGTGAGTGTAGGATTCATATTCCAAATTTCATTGTCTGGCAGTCTATAGGAACTGGGCATGATTTTGTACCTGAATGTCTCTGGTGTTGTTTTTGAGCGTGACAATCATATATATATCTGTCAGGCTCTCCTAATGTGTGGGTTTAATTCTGGATCTGACAATGGCATTCTATGTCTGTGGTATTGTTATGTAGTTTGGGAATCACATGTGTCTTTCATTCCCTCGTGCTGTTTGTGAGCATGAGATTCATTCTATATCTGTCATTCGGATTAATTCTGTATCTGTCAGTGTCTGCTACTGTATGAAATTGTGCGATTCAATTGGTATATTTCATTCACTAGTATTGTATGTGGAAGTGGATTTATTGTGAGTTTGTGCGTGTGTCTGTGTGTGTGTGTGCGTGTGGACTTCCATTTGTTTCTGTCAGCACTTGTTACTCTATGTGACTCTTGGACCCTTTCTACAGTCTCTCAGTGGTATCATTGGTGTGTCAGAAAACTTTTGTATCATGCACACTCAAATATTGTGAGTGAGTGCAGTGAACAGCTTGTGTCTCTCAGCATCTGGCACTGAACATGTGTTTGAGAATTATTCTCTATCTGTCAGTCTCTGGTACTCTGGGTGGGAATGGGATTTATCATGTAACCTTCAGTGTCTGGGATTGTTCGTAAGATTGGGTTAATTGTATATAAATTTCCAGCACAGCCACAGGCCACTAATGTAGTCAGCTTAAGCAAACTATATGTGGGAGTTTTGGCGCAGTATTAAATCTATGTCATTTTGAACACAATTGGGAAAGATAATGCATCCTTTAATCTGATACTGGATGGGTGTGCAAGTGTAACTCAAGTTGTACTAATCGATTTGATCTGTGACATTCAGTCTGATTCTGAGTAAGAACTTTGACATGAACGTAAAATGGAGCTCAGTCTGGAATTGTTACAGTATTTCCGTTTGACACTGTGTGAGGATGGAGGATTAGTATGCAATCTATAGCTCAGTTCATATTCATCAAATTGATATTGTCTATTTTAGTTTCATAATCAGGGTGAGTTTTAAACTAGAAACTGAATTTCTGTCTCAGGTTATCCTAGCTTTCAGGATATCTCAAACTGATAATGTACTTGAGATTTGAACTTGTATCTCAGATATATGTCACAACACATTATGGGAATTAATAGTGCAATTTATAAACTCATGGCATGTGCGAATACTGGACTGGTAATTAACATGAATCTCAGCGTGCATCATTAAGGTTTAGCCTGTGAGCTTGTAACTGGAAACATGTCAGTTTCACCTGATATTTAACTTGTAGCGAAGGCAGCACTATTGTGAGACTGACCCAGTGAGAATTTGATAGTGGGTGAGAATTTGGACTGGGATTTATGGACACTCCAGTCTGCGGGTGAAATGGATACTACGTCTATCTCTCCTGCTCTGTTTGATTCGTGGATGGAAAATGACTCAGGATGTATTTATGCTGCCTGAGACTGTGAAACTGATGACCTGTCTGTGTCTCTGTGCTCTGTCAGTGATAATGTACATACTGTGTGTGAGAAGGAGCTGGCGGGAATCTTCATTCCAATTTGGCTGGACGAAACATCTCATTTATTCTGGTTCCTTCAATTATTTGCCTGCTGGAAAAAAGGATATTTTAGAATTCATCTACAGGTGAGGTATAAGATACTGATTCCATGAGTTTAATCTCTCGATCAATAATCATTATGAATGGTCTGGGAAGTCTGGGAAGAGTGCCCTCTGCAATTACCGTCGCCGTGAAGCAGTCTCGGAAGAGTTTCCTTAAATTCGGTCAGTGGTCAGGGACAGGAGGGTGTGACTATGAGTGGCACAGGTAGAGGAATCCAGGAAGTAGCACTGCAGGAGCCTCAGTCCTTGCCATTAACCAACAGGTTCGAGATTCTTGCTCCCTGTGTGGACAAGAGCGGGGACTCTAGGGAGGATGAGCAAACTGACCATAGCACCATGGCACAGGGAGCCATTCAAGTGGGGGGAGAAAAGAGAAATGTAGTTGTACTCGGGGATAGTATAGTTAGAGGAATGATACTGTTCTCTGTAGCCAGGATTGAGAGTCCCGAAGGCTGTGTTCCCTACCTGGTGCCAGGGTTAGGGATATCTCATCTGGGCTGCAGAGGAACTTGGAGTGGGTGGGGAAAGATCCAGTTGTCGTGGTCCACGGAGGCACCAACGATAGAGGTAGAACAAGGAAAGAGGTTCTGCTGAGGGAATACAAGCAGCTAGGGGCTAAATTAAAAAGCAGAACCAACAAGGTAATAATCTCCTACCTGAGCCACAAGCTAATTGGTATCGGGTCAATAAGATTAAAGAGGTGAATGTGTGGCTCAAAGTTTGGTGTGGGAGAAATGGGTTCAAATTCATGGGACATTGGCACTAGTACTGGGGAAAGAGGGAGCTATTCCATTCGGATCAGCTCCACTTTAATCAGGCTGGGACCAGTGTCCTGGCGAATTGTATAACTAGGGTTGTAGATAGGGTTTTAAACTAAATAGTGGCGGGGGCTGGGGTTCAGTTGCATGGAAAGAGAAAAATCAAAGTTTAAGGAGAGGGTAAGAGTGCAGGTTAGTGACGAGGCTGATTGTTCCCAAGAAGTGAAAGGAAGGGACAGAGTGTGTGAACACCATATTGCACCAAAGAATCATAAAAGCATAGGGACAATTGAGAACAGGGCAAACTTAAAGGCTTTGTATCTGAATGTGTGTAGCATTCAGAATAAAACTAATGAGTTAAAAGCACAAATAGAGATAAATAGGTATGATTTGGTGGTGATTACTGAGACGTGGTTACAGGGAGAACAGGATTGGGAGCTGAATATCCAAGGGTACTCAGTGTTTCAGAAGGATAGGCAGGAAGGAAAAGGAGGTGATGTAGCATTGTTAGTAAAGGAAGAGAACAGTGCTATAGTGAGGAATCAAATAGGCACTGGAGAGCAAGATGTAGAGTCAGTGTGCGTAGAAATAAGATTTCATGCATGAATTGCTGAAAGCTAGTATACAGGCTCAGCAGGTAATAAGAAAGGCAAATGGATTTGTGGCATTTATTGCTAAAGGAATAGGGTATAAGAATAGGGAATTGTTGTGGCGACTTTACAAGGCATTGGTGAGACTGCACCTGGAGTACTATGCACTGTCTTGGTCCCCTTACTTGATGAAGGATGTATTTGCATTGGGAGCAGTTCAGAGGTGGTTCACTAGATTGATTCCAGAGATGCGGGTCTTGTCATAAGAGGAGAGATTGAGCAGTTTAGGCCTAAACTCGCTGGAGTTTAGAAGTGTGAGAGGAGACCTAATTGAGGTATATAAGATGCTAAAGGGGATAGACAAAGTAGACATGGAGCGCATGTTTCCCCTTGTGGGGCATTCTAGAACGAGAGGCAATAGTGTTAGGCTGAGGGGTGATAGATTTAAATCAGGGATGAGGAAGAATTACTATTCTCAAAGGGTTGTGAAACAGCTGAATAAATTTAAGGAGGAGATAAACAGATTTTTAATTAGTAACGGGTTGAAAGGTTATGGGGAGAGGGCGGGAAATTGGAGTTGAGGCCGAAATGAGATCAGCCATGATTGTATTGAATGGCGGGGCAGGCTCGAGGGGCTGAATTGCCTACTCCTGCTTCTTGTTCTTATGTTCTTATGAATGGTTTGAGAGGCTGTAGCCAGATTCTAGCTCTGATTGGACAGACCCTTCTCGATCCAATTCTCAACTAATCAGAGAGCCAGGTAGAAGAAACTGTAAGTTCTGACTGGCTTATATTTTCATATTTGAAAAGCCTGCCAATTTCAGATCATGTGTGGATAATTCTATTTCCAGCAATTTCTGGTACTGAATGAAACTTTGGGATTCATGCTGTACCTTCTAATTCTGTGACTTGTACATGAGAGAGGTTTGTTCTGTATCTGTCAATCTCCATTTTTTTTATGTGATGGTGGAATTAATTCTCTATCTGCTAATCTTGTACCATGTGAGACTATAGGATTCTCTCTGTATCTATCATTTGCTGAACTGCATGTGTGTGAGGGATTTATTATGTATCTGTCAGTCTCTGTTTCTGTATGCAAGTGCTGATATCAACCTGTACTGCCGAGTCTCTGCTCTGCTCTGTGGGTGTGGTCACATTCACTGTCTGTCATTGTTGTGTGTGACTGTGGGATTCATTCTGTGATCATCAGCCCTTGGGACTCAGCCAGTGTGAGAGTCAGTCTGCATCTCTCCATCTCTCATCCATTGTCAGGTTAATTCTGTAACTGACATTCATTGGAGCTGTGTTGTTATGGCCTTAATTCTGCATCTGTTAGCCTCTGGTTTGGGATGTGGATTTAGGACATATTCCATATCTGACAGACTCTGGTGCTGAATGTGACAATCAATTTAACTTTCTATCTGTCAGTCTTAATGCAAAATAATTTGTAATTGTGTATCTGTCTGTCTATGGTACTGTATGTGAGTATGGGATGAATTATGTACCTGTCAGTCATGGAACTGAATGTGATTTTGTGACCCATTCCATCTGTCTGTCCCCAGAATTACAAGTGAATGTGGAGCTCATTCGGAAGCTGCCAATATCTGGAAGTGAGTTTGAGGTCAGTTCTGCAGTCATCTGTCTTTGACTACATGTGTGCTTCATTCATTCTGTATGTAACAGTCTCTGGGCCTGTAACCAAATGTTGATTTCTCTCTGTATCTGTCAGTTGTGGGACTGTGTATGAGTGCAGGATAAATTATATGAATGTCATTCTCTGATACTATGTCAGTGTGGGATTCGATTTGCTTCAATATATCACTTGTGAAATAAAAAAGTGTTCTATTCCGTGCTTCCTTTCAGTTACCTGTAAAGTGCAATATTGTTGCATTCAATCTGTATGTGTCCAAGTCTTGTCTTGCATTTGGATTTATTATTCTTTCTGTATCAGTAGGTCCAGGGTAATTTACATGAGAGGGAGATTAATTGCAACCGTAACATCTGTGAATGTGGCACTCAGGCTTTTGCTGTCCATATCTGGAAATAATTGTGTCACTGATGTTGATTTTACTTTTTTCTTCATCTGTTAATGTCTGTGAATGAGATTTGTCTTCTGCCTGTCAGTCGGTGGCACTTTAAATGACTGCTTTTGGTCTGTGCCTTATTGTCTTTATCTGTGTGTAGTCCTGTGGGGTTTCTTTTCTACATTTTAGGGTTTGGTCCTCTGTATAAAGTGGGATTAATGCAGTGTATGTCAGTTTCTGGTGAGTGTGGACATACCTCTGTATTAGTCAATCTCTCAAACTGAATGTGAGTGTGCATTAATTCAGTTTTCATCAGCATCTGGCCCACACTGAGGGTGGGAATCATCCAATATTTGTCAGTTTCTGGTATTGTATGTGAATGTGCTGCTTCATTCTGAGTCATTGCCTTGTAAAGGGTGTGTGTGGGGGGTTTATTTCTACCTGTCACTGTGCAATACCGAATGGGATTATGAGCTTCATTCTGTATTTTTCAATCTCTACTGCTCGATGTGAATGTGTTTATTTTTGGCCGTCAGTCTCAGGTACAATAAGAGACTCTGGAATTTATTATACCTTTGCCAGTCTCTGATAGGGTATGTGACAGTGGGCTACATTCTACATCTTTTACTCAATGGCAATGCAAATGAAAGTAACTTTAATTCTGTATTTGTCAATCCCTGGATTAAATGTGTATTTGGAATTTGTTGTTCTTTTGTCTGTTTCTAGACTTTCATGTGTGTGTGGGGTTCATTCTCGATCTATGTGTCTCTGCCATTGAATGCAAGTGTGGGAGTTTTCTGTATTGGTACCTAACCTGCATCTCAGGCATGATCTACAGGCTACATTCAGTAGTTCTGTGTGAGTTGTGCAGTGGTATTAAATT
The DNA here is from genome assembly GCF_964194155.1 of Cetorhinus maximus. Classification (NCBI taxonomy): domain Eukaryota; kingdom Metazoa; phylum Chordata; class Chondrichthyes; order Lamniformes; family Cetorhinidae; genus Cetorhinus; species Cetorhinus maximus. Next base: position 19,680,103 of record NC_135909.1, read on the forward strand.
TGTATCTGTGAGAACAAATTGAAGTGATAATATTCGCATCAATCTGATGCATGGTCTATTATGTAATTCCTGCAGTTTGAAAAAAACGGAATTCATACTTTAATTGTATATTCTAGTCTAACACTTCGTCAGATTTTGGAACTGGTATTTAATGTGTAGCTCACTCTACATTCTGTGGTGCTTAGTAGCAATTCATCCTGCATCTTACACTAAGGTAAATGTTGTCTGATGTAGTTAATAACTGGCCAAGGTGACTCCGTGTATTTAAATCAAATAGTGGCTGTGCTTTTGCCCTGGGATTGATGTACCTAGTCCTCAGGTGTACTGGGTTGGAGGGAAATGGAATCAACTTCCCCATCCAATGATCTTTTTTACTCTTATATTGAAAGGGCGCCTCTCAACCTTGGGGTCTATGTCGGTCTCTATATGATATATTTTGGCCTAAAGACCTGGCAGTATCTCTGGGCTTTGTGAGTGATATTGTACTTACTGTGAGTTGGAATCATCACGCTACACTTTTCCTTGTTTCGAGGAATCATCCGGTTCCTTCAATTCTTTCCGTACACACAGAAAACATAACTCCATTACCCGAAGAATAGATGAAGTAGAAGATACAAAAGTGATCAATGTATTTTAAAAATAACTTATTATAATGAACAATCAACAAAGCAAAACTAGCAGCATATCAGTGTCTGACCCCATCACGGTACTGGAGCAATCTGTTTCTGCTCATCTGCTATTTTGAGCGGTTTTACAACAATTTAATGACATTAGAAACAACCTGTCCTGTGCACTGCTCCTTGAATTAGACTATCCGATGGAGGAGTGACTTTCGCAAGAGTCAGGTTTCTATTTGCTGCTCCCTTTCAACTAACAGTGGACCTGGAAACAAGCAGGCACAGTTTTAAATGTCTCTTTCACACTTCTCACCTGGTGCCTGAAATTGATCTTCTTTGTGTAACTGGAAACATTGTTACTGTGCGGCTATTTTCCCCGCCATTCTCTGTCCAATAACAAGGGACAGTGGGAGCCGGAACTAAGCCAGGAAGCTTCATTCGGGTTTGGGGAGAGAAAGCAGCAATGATCTTCAATGGCGAGTTCTTCTCACTCTGTCCAGACACTGCTCGAGAATGGCCTCTCCCTTCTCCCCGCTCACTCCATGTTCCGGGAGCAGCTCGTGTTCCAGGGAGCCCATTAAAAACAGCCGCCGCCTCCGCCTCAGCTGCCCGGACACTCAATGCCAATCTCTGAGCATATCTGCGGACGCGGCTCCAAACCGATGCGCTGCTTTAAGCAGATGCTGTTTGTTCACTTCCCTCTGGGGCGGTGATGTCTCCGATCGCTGCTGAATTAAACCCTATTCCGCTCACTGAGTAAATGACGCTCTCGGCCATTGTTGGGGGAGGGGTTGCGCATGCGCTCTTATCCTCATTGTGACGACACCGGGGAAGGGTTTAAACTGCGCATGCGCAGAACTCCGCGGCGACAATTCAAACGCTAAAATCAATGGGAATTTTCCCCATTTCAATCTCATCACAGAGAGAACAAAATCTCCGAACCTGTGTCGCCGCGGGGGGCAAGGGGCGTTGGGTGCGAGTGGACGTGTGGCGGGGGTACACTGGTGGGTAAAGGCCGCTTTACAACATCAATTTTAACCCGAGATTCCCCCAGACAGCTTGTAAAATGCTGGAACCGTGTGTGTATGAGGATGGTGATGTTACTGAGGATGATTCCTGTTTTAGTATAGACTGTGTTTAGGTCGGAATATTACTGAGTGTTAATTATAACGAGAGCATATTTCAAAGCCCCGGGTTTGCGGAAACTCCTGACTGTGAAGCCCAGGTCTGTCCGGGTTTGTGTCTCGGTTCCATTGGTAATAAACGGGTTGAAATTGGCGGTTGCAGAAACTGGAGGAGGAGCTGAAAGATCAGGGGCTGTTCTCTCTCTGTCTGTCACTCCGGCTCTCTCCCCCCTCCCGCTCTCTGTTTAATCTTCACTCTGTCTCCTCCCCTCCCTGCTCTCAAACCGCGTTTTTCAGTCACGTCGGGGCGGGCTCTTTAAAAGAGGAACGTGAAGCAGCTCGTGTCTCATATTCTGCAGCGATCTGAGTGAAGAATCATCATGTCTGGCAGAGGGAAAGGAGGGAAAGGACTGGGGAAAGGCGGAGCAAAGCGGCACCGCAAAGTGCTTCGTGATAATATCCAGGGCATCACCAAACCAGCAATCCGCCGCCTGGCTCGCCGTGGCGGTGTCAAGCGGATCTCGGGTTTGATCTATGAGGAGACTCGCGGGGTGCTGAAGGTTTTCCTGGAGAATGTGATCAGGGATGCGGTCACCTACACTGAACACGCCAAGCGCAAGACGGTCACTGCCATGGATGTGGTGTACGCTCTGAAACGCCAGGGCCGCACTCTCTATGGATTCGGCGGCTAAACAACTCGACCCTTTCTACCAGACACACAACAAAGGCTCTTTTCAGGGCCACCCACCACCTCACAGAGAGAGCAGAGACCTGGGAACGGGAGCTGGGATGGGCTGTTATCGGGAATGTTAGTGAGTGTCTGAAACAGAAAAAAGAGGACTAACGAAGAGTGAAACGGACTACAAACGCTAACTCTTTTCTATCCACAGAAGCTGTGAGACATACGGAGGTTTCCAGCATATTCTGTTCTTAATTCAGATTTCCGGCATCCGCAGTATTTTTCATTTATTTTAGTGCCTGATTTGTTCCGGGGTTCGGGGGGATGTGCTAAGTAACTCGATTTAATCGTTGTTTATTAACCTGGATGGCACATTCTCCACTGACGCTGAAAAGCCTCTCCACTACTTCACATATTCCAAATGTTTTATTCTCGGTGACACCAGCCGTTCAATGCGTCAGTGGAGTTGAGGTTACAATCAGATCATCCATGATTACACTGAATAGGATCAGTTCGAAGGGCTGAGTGGCCTCCTCCTGCTCCGAAACTCAATGTTCCCACGTCTGTTCGTGAAGTTACGGACACGGTTTGGGAAACTGAACAGTTTCAGCTCAGCCACTCGGCGACCTGGAATTCCCGCAGTCTGAGCCGGACTCTAGCTCTGATTGGTCACCGTCTTCTTTGTCTAATTCTTAACCAGTCGCAGAGTCATGTGGATGAGGTCGAAAATTATGATTGGTTTATTTTTCTTCGAATTCGAAAAGCCCGCCAATTCCAGTGTTGGAATATACAAGATAACCTTAATTTTCAGGCAACAATTTTTAATCTCTCACTTTATGATCTGTTATATTGCACTCCCTGTCACAAAATCTTGGCGCTATTTTAGGAACAGTCTGAATTTGTCAATCTCCTTTCAGGAAATGGGATCTGTCAGGCCGGGAACAGCGGGAGAATCGAGCCGGTCCCTTTCCCCGCTCATTATCGTCATGATCTGCCCAGAAAGAGGGCAATGGGAAGGGGTCTGAAGCCCCCAGCACCGGTTCCATTTTATTACCCACTCCAGACCTCGAAGCGAGCGGCGATTTTAAGGTTTGGTTGTGCTGGAGGGAGCAATAGACAGTCCTTCAATTTTTGCCTGCGAAATCCAGCACTGACTGTACACAGTTCACACAACAGACTGGTGTTTCTGTCCAAAAATGTGGAGGTTCACCAGGATGATGCCGGGTTTAAAAATTGTCGGAATAGGTTAAATGAACAGGAATTTCATTCGGGTTAGGAAATAATGATTTGCAGTGAAAATTTTTAATTTTAAAAATGGAAGAACAAAGTCTTCTGATGTCGAGGCGGTAAACAGCTGGAAATAAAGGCGGAATTTTTCAAATGAGCGATTAAAAACAACTCGACCAATGGAGACCTGAGTTGCCAGGGATTAGTTCATTGGTTAGATTTTGGATAAAACTGCCTGGGCGTAAGGCTGCAGCCAATTACTGTTCGGGGCGGTTCCTCACAGAGTTTAAAAAGGCGAGTTGCAGTGCAGTTTGTCTTAATAGTTCTTGCAGCTGACATTGTGGTGAATCGGTTCAGAAAATGGCCAGGACCAAGCAGACAGCGCGCAAATCGACCGGAGGGAAAGCTCCCCGCAAACAGCTGGCTACCAAAGCGGCCCGGAAGAGCGCTCCAGCAACAGGCGGCGTGAAGAAGCCTCATCGCTACAGACCCGGCACTGTGGCTCTGAGGGAGATCCGCCGCTACCAGAAATCCACCGAGCTGCTGATCCGCAAACTGCCCTTCCAGCGCCTGGTGCGAGAGATCGCTCAGGACTTCAAGACAGACCTGCGCTTCCAGAGCTCGGCCGTCATGGCCCTGCAGGAGGCCAGCGAGGCTTACCTGGTGGGGCTCTTTGAGGACACCAACCTGTGCGCCATCCACGCCAAGCGAGTCACCATCATGCCCAAAGACATCCAGCTGGCCCGCCGCATCCGCGGGGAACGCGCCTAAAACCCGGATTCAGCACCAAGTACAACAACGGCTCTTTTAAGAGCCACTAAATCGACACATGAAAGAGCTGCGATCTCCTGTTTACAAATCCAGCACTTAGACATTGCTTAGATACATTTCACTAAGTTGCAACAGTTTATTTTTTGTTCTCTACAAACCTATTTTGTGGGATTGACAATCACAGACGATGCAGTTGTAAATTGTAGCGCAGATGGTGTCTTAATTTCAACAGAAAATTGGGACTGCGGTCACCTTAGTGCTCTAGGATACTTACAATAAATGGCGACGCTGATAATCTATTAAATACTGCGAGCAGACAACAATCCCGGGCAAAGGGTGAGCTGCGGGTTACAAGTCAGTGCCCAATAAAGGCAACGCCCTGAGCAACAAACGTGTATCCCTCCGGTGCACATATATACCATAGAATATCAAAGAATTTGCATAGCACAGGAGGCCATTCATTCCTTTCGTGTCTGCCTTTGCTCTCCAAATGAGTGTTATGACCTAAAGCTTCCCCCCGCCCCCAGGTCTGGCAGCATCTGTGTGGGGACAGAGTTACCGTCCCGAATCGGCATTACGCTTCATCAGAGCCAGAATGAAATGAGTTCACACAGTGAGCAGCCCTTTCAATGATCCTGTGAGTGGCTCTGAAAAGAGCCTTTGGGTTATTAGATTAAGGAATGGCCGCTTCACTTGGTCTTCGAGGCCGCAGCGGCGCTGGTTTTCTTGGGCAGCAGCACGGCCTGGATATTAGGCAGCACCCCGCCCTGAGCGATGGTCACCCCTCCCAGCAGCTTGTTGAGCTCCTCGTCGTTGCGGACGGCCAGCTGCAGGTGTCTGGGGATGATGCGGGTCTTCTTGTTGTCCCGGGCCGCGTTACCGGCCAGCTCGAGGATTTCAGCCGTCAGATACTCGAGCACAGCAGCCAGATAGACCGGGGCTCCGGCACCCACACGCTCAGCATAGTTGCCCTTTCTCAGGAGCCTGTGAACACGGCCCACCGGGAATTGCAGTCCAGCCCGGGAGGAGCGAGATCTGGCCTTGGAGCGAGCTTTACCGCCGGTCTTTCCTCTTCCAGACATTTCACAATCTCACAAATACTTTCACAAAGAATGAGGAAATGCGCTCGCATTCGCTTCTCTTATAGCTTCGGGAGGAATGGTGCTGCGGGCATTGCTGATTGGTCACTTTGTTGCTGCATCTCATAATGTTGTTCACATCACCAATCAGATATCTACTGAACTCACCAATCCGGAGACTCTACGGATTAGGGCGGAAAATTACGGCGCCAAATTTTGAGATTCCAACTGATTTTTCTTTCAAATTTTAAAAGCCCGCCAAATTTGTAAAAAAAAAGCCAAAAAAAAAACGGACGAACATAGTACTAATTGGATAAAAGCAAAATACTGGTGATCCTGGAAATCTGAAACAAAAATACCTGGAAAAATTCATCTGCGGCGAGGAACAAAGTTGACGTTTCGAGTACTAATTGGAAATGGTTATTCAGTATTTAGTATTCGAATGTTATATTCACTTCATCTCTCTCTCTCTCTCTTTCCCTGGACTACATTTTTTTGTATATTTCAGTTTTTGATTTTCTGTCTGGGTTTATGTGTATCTGAAAACAAGTCGAAAATAACGGCGCAAACTTATGGAATGTTTGTTTTTTATTCGACATCGAAATTACCTCCGATATATTTATAAAACAAGAAATACATTTCATATAGAAAATCCAGTTAATAGTGAACACGGTCTGACGACAAAGTTTTACAAATGTCCTTCCCTGATGGGACTATTTCACATTTTATCCTAAATTCCAGATCCGCTTTAAGAATCCGGCATCAATTCGAGATAATCTCGATCCGTCATGAAACCTACTAAGCAGCCGGCTGAAAGTGCCATTTACATCGTTCTGCTGATAGACGGTATATTGTAGATATTTGTGACAGCCAAAATTGAACATACTTGGAGTAAATTTGCCAGTGTTTAGACTGAAGGTTGCTACACAACCGGTGCTTACAGGAAATGAACTGATCGATTATGGAGGCCAAACTTGAACCAAATTGGAAACTGAATCATTTACGTTCTATTCGCTCTCTCTCCAAAACCAGGGAAAGGGGTCGAATATGACGCGTCTTAAAACAAAGCGCAGAGGGTGAGCGGCAAGTCATTAATTTATGGGGCATCATTAACGAGACCCAACAATTGAACGAGAATTAAATCTACATTCACGTGAGGGAGAGGTCGAGTGTGTTCAGTTCTGCCGAAGGGTCATAAAGACTCGAAACGTTAACTGATTTCTTCTCCACCGATGCTGACAGACCTGCTGAGTTTTTCCAGGTAATTCTGTTTTTGTTTTAAAACTACATTACCGAGAATCTCTGATTGAAACGTGATCAAAATAACAATTTCACAATTCGAAATGCTTCATAGCTAAAACATAAATTTAGAAGTAATGTAATGATATAGCTTTTTCAGAGAGATTGTGGGTGGCTCTTAAAAGAGCCGTTGTGTTTTGAATCAGTTCTGGGGTTTTACTTGGAGCTGGTGTACTTGGTCACCGCCTTTGTCCCTTCCGACACGGCGTGCTTGGCCAGTTCCCCGGGCAGCAGCAGGCGCACGGCGGTCTGGATCTCCCGGGAGCTGATGGTGCTGCGCTTGTTGTAATGGGCCAGGCGCGAAGCCTCACCCGCGATGCGCTCGAAAATATCGCTCACGAACGAGTTCATGATGCTCATGGCCTTGGAGGAGATGCCGGTGTCGGGGTGAACCTGCTTCATCACTTTGTAGATGTAGATGGCATAACTCTCCTTCCTCGACTTTCGCCGCTTCTTGCCGCCCTTCGCTACCGGTTTCTTTAAGGCTTTCTTGGCTCCCTTCTTGGGAGCTGGTTTCTTAACATTTCAAACTCTTTCGAGTTATCAACAGTCACAGATTGCAACTCTTTCGAGTACAATCACAGTTCTTGGTTTCCGGGAGTGGGACACGAACCCACAACCCTCTGATTCAAAGGCGAGGGTGCTATGAACTGAGCCACAGCTGACACCTCCTTGGGAGCTGGTTTCTTTTTTTTTGTAAAAATATACTTTATTCATAAAAAATCTTCAATCACATTCAAAACCATTTCAAAAACAACATTACAAGGGTACAATCCAGGTTAAACTTTTACAAAATGTATCAGCAGGTGCATCAGTACAAACAATATTACAATCATTTACAGCCTTTCATTTTGATCTGTACAGCCCGAGGGGCTCTAAACAGTTCCCAGTCTCTCGGTGCGCTGTGGTAGAAAGGTCTTAGACAGCGACCCTTCCCCATTGCGCCTTTGTGGCAGCTGCCCCAAGCTTTAGTGCGTCCCTCAGCACGTAGTCCTGGACTTCGGATTGTGCCAGTCCGCAACAATCGGTCGGGGACAACTCTTTGTGCTGGAAGACCAACAAGTTTCGGGCAGACCAAAGTGCGTCTTTCACCGAGTTGATGATCCTCCAGCTGCAGTCGATGTTTGTCTCGGTGTGTGTCCCTGGGAACAGCCCGTAGAGCACAGAGTCCTGTGTCACAGAACTGCTCGGGATGAACCTCGACAGCAACCACTGCATCTCTCTCCAGACTTTCTTTGCAAAGGCACAATCCACAAGGAGGTGAACAACGGTCTCTTCCCCACCACAGCCACCTCGAGGGCATCGTGCAGAGGGGGTGAGACTCCTGGCGTGTAGGAAGGATCTGACGGGGAGGGCCTTTCTCACCACCAGCCAAGCTACGTCTTGGTGCTTGTTGGAAAGTTCTGGCGATGAGGCATTCTGCCAAATGACTTTGACAGTCTGCTCGGGGAACCATCCCACAGGGTCCACCCTCTCCTTATCCCTCAGGGCCTCTAGGACGTTACGTGCTGACCACTGCCTGATGGACTTGTGGTCAAAGGTGTTTTTCTGCATAAATTTTTCCACCAGGGACAGGTGGTACGGCACGGTCCAACTACTTGGAGCGTTCCGCGGCAGCGTGGCCAGACCCATCCTTCGCAACACCGGGGACAGGTAGAACCTCAGCACGTAGTGACACTTGGTGTTTGCGTACTGAGGGTCTACGCACCGCTTGATGCAGCCACACACAAAGGTGGCCATCAGTATGAGGGCGATGTTGGGCACGTTTTTTCCCCCTTTATCTAGAGGCTTGTACATCGCGTCCCTGCAGACACGATCCATTTTCGACCTCCAGATAAAGCGGAAGATGGCTCGAGTGATCGCCATCGCGCAGGAGTGTGGAATGGGCCAGACCTGCGCCACGTACAGCAACAGCGAGAGTACCTCACACCTGATGACCAGGTTCTTACCCGCAATGGAGAGGGAGCGTCGCTCCCACATGCCCAGTTTCCTTTTCACCATAGCCACTCGCTCCTTCCAGTTTCTAACGCATGCCCCGGTCCCTCCGAACCATATCCCCAGCACCTTCAGGCCGTCAGCCCTGACAGTGAAGGGGACAAAGGATCGGTCAGCCCAGTTCCCAAAGAACATGGCCTCGCTCTTCCCACGATTTACCTTGGCTCCCGAGGCCAGTTCGAACTGGTCGCAGACGTGCATCAGTCTGCGCACCGACAGCGGATCCGAGCAGAAGACGGCGACGTCGTCCATGTACAGGGAGGCTTTTACCTGAGTGCCTCCACTGCCTGGGATCGTCACTCCTCTTATGCCCGGATCCTTCCTGATGGACTCGGCAAAGGGTTCTATGCAGCACACGAAAAGGACAGGCGAGAGAGGACAGCCCTGCCTGACTCCAGATTTAATCGGAAAGCTATCTGTTTCCCACCCATTGATTGAGACTGCGCTACTGATGTTAGTGTAGAGCAGTTGGATCCAATTTCGAATTCCCTCCCCAAACCCCATTTTGGAGAGCACATCCCCCATGTAGGTGTGCGATATTCTGTCAAAGGCCTTCTCCTGATCCAAGCTGATGAGGCAGGTATCCACACCCCTGTCCTGTACATAGGCAATCGTATCCCTGAGCAGCGCCAGGCTGTCAGAGATCTTCCTGCCTGGCACAGAGCAGGTCTGGTCAGGGTGAATCACCAATTCCAGAGCGTATTTGACCCGGTTGGCGATGACCTTGGACAGAATCTTATAGTCCACATTCAACAGTGAAATGGGTCGCCAATTTCTAATTTCCTCCCTTTCCCCCTTGTGCTTGTAGATGAGGGTGATGATGCCTTTCCTCATGGATTCTGACATGCTGCCGGCCAGGAGCATACTCTCGTACACTTCTAGCAGGTCTGGGCCGATCAAGTCCCACAGAGCCGAATACAACTCCGCCGGCAGGCCGTCGCTTCCGGGGGTTTTACTCTTCTCGAAGGACTCGAGGGCCTTAGTCAGTTCGTCAGGAGTTAGCGGTTTGTCTAGGCTCTCCCGCGTACTGTGGTCTAAGACCTCCGTGATAGAGGACAGGAAGGACTGGGAGGCCGTGCTGTCCGTGGGCTTCACGTCATACAGACCGGCATAAAAGGATTTGCTGATCCTCAGAATGTCGGACCGTGATGACTTTACTGAGCCGTCTTCTTCCTTCAGGCTGCTGATCACAGAGCGCTCTCTGTGTACCTTTTGGAAGAAGAAACGTGAGCACGTCTCATCCTGCTCCACGGAGCGGACTCTGGAACGGAAGATGATCTTGGAGGCCTCCGAGGCAAAGTGCGAGGCTTGCTGGCCCTTCACCTCTTGGAGCTCCTCCTTGACATCGACCCCCATCGACTGCAGCCGGAGCAGGTTCTGCATCTTTTCCTGGAGTCGGGACATTTCCCTCTGTTCCTTTCTAGCTTTCTGGGTGCCTTTGCGGATGAAAAACCTCTTGATGCTTCCCTTGGTCACTTCCCACCAGTGTGTCAGGGACTCAAAGAGGGGTTTCACGGTTCTCCAACCTTTGTAATCCCTCTTGAGCTCCTCAATGTTCTCTGGGGTCAGCAGTTGCACATTTAGCTTCCATGCCCCCCTGCCCACCCTCAGGTCTTCCTCCAAGTGGCAGTCCGCCAGTAGGAGGCAGTGGTCAGAGAAGAACACCGGCTTGACGTCGGTGGATCTGACTGTGAATGCACGGGACACAAACAGGAAGTCTATCCTGGAACGAATGGACCCGTCTGGCCGCGACCAGGTGTATCTACGCTGCGCTCCGTCTGCAGGGTTGCTGAAGACGTCGTGCAGCTTGGCATCCTTAACTGTTTCCATCAGGGATCTGGACGTAGCGTCCAATCTGCTTCCGGCCCTGCCGGATCGTCCAGCCGCATCGATGATGCAGTTGAAGTCACCGCCCAGAATGACCGGCCTGGAGGTCGCCAGCAGCAGTGGGAGCTGCTGAAAAACCTCCAGCCGCTCAGCCCCTTGTGCCGGGCCGTACACGTTAATTAACCGGAGTGGAGCGTTCTTGTACATTACGTCTGCTACCAGGAGTCGCCCGCCCACCACCTCCTTGACCTCGGAGACGGTGAAGTTGCCTCCCCGCAGCAGAATACCCAGGCCGGAGGAACGAGAGTCGTTTCCGCCCGACCAGATCAATGGCCCGTGGGACCACCATCGTGACCATTGCCTGTAGGAGCTGAGGTGCGGTATCGCACACTCCTGCAGAAACAACAGGTCAGCTTTGACCTTGGCTAGGTAGTCCAAGGTCGCAACACATCGCGTAGTAGATTTAATGCTACGCACATTTATGGATACAATCTTTAAACCCATATTAAAGCATTTATTCTCCTACCAAACCCACTGTCTCTGAGAGTCCCAGACCTTTAGTCTGCTCCTTCATACCCGTAGTGAGCTCAAATTCCTTCACTTTGGATGGGCTGAGGTAGATCTCCTTGGCCGTGTTCTGCTCCAGTGGCATCTGGAGGTTCACGTAGTGAGCGGATTTTGAGATGACCTTTGCTGGAGAAGCTTCTCCAAAACTCACCCCCTCTGGGGGGTTGCTGTTCCCAGCTTCCTGGAGCTGGGGTGCGATGATTGCCTCACTGCTCCCAGATTCCAGGGGCTGTGGTGCACTGGCCTCCTCAGGTTGCAGGCCAAGTTGGGGTGCGCTGGTCTCCTTGTTGTCTCCAATTTTCTGGAGCTCGGGTGTCTCGTCCTCCAACGCCCTGGAGCTTTGCCGCCTCTTCTGTCGGTGCCGCTCTGGCACTTCCTCATCCGAAGAGCTGCTGCCCTTGTCATCCGTGTCGGATGGGAGACGCCTCTTGCCGCTTCTCTGGGAAACGCCTTTGCTTCTTCTTCGCTCCCTCTTACTTTTCTTGTTCTTCACCGTCCGCCACTCCCCCTGCTGCTTTTCCACTGCTGCCTCCTCCTCCATTGATTCGCTGTCCTGAGGACTGGAAGGTTCAGGGGGTAGTGCTGTTGATTGGCTCTCTGTTGCCTCAATCTCTTTCTCCACCTTGTCTCTCTCTGTGTCCTCCTTTGTCCCGTTGAGCTCCCTGGGGGCCTTGGTGGTTGGAGTGACACGGAACATTTCTTCTGCTTCCCCGTGGTCGGCTTTGGCTGCCTGTGCGTAAGTACGGCAGCGTTTGGGGCAGGTCCTGTAGAGGTGACTTGCCTCGCCACACAGGTTGCAGCACTTGGCCTGTTTGCAGTCTTTTGTCTGGTGCCCTTCCTGTTTGCAGATCTTGCAGAGGGAGGCGCTGCAGTTGGCCGCCACATGGCCAGCCTTGCCGCATGAGCGACAATGCTTGGGTTGCCCAGCGTAGACCAGGTAGCCACGGTTTCCCCCGATTGCGAAACTGGAAGGAGGGTGGAAAATGGCTCCCTTACCATCGGTCTTTAGCGTGACCTTAAACAGGCGTTTGCCTGTCCAGATCCCCAAGTCGTCTCGAATCTCGGTGCCGCTCCCCACCTTATCGAAGTACCTGGTGAGGAAGGTGACCACGTCGGCGACAGGGACGAAGGGGTTGTACACATGCACCATCACCTCACGTTCCCGTTGCAACGGCAGAGAAAAGTGCGGCTCCGCCGTCAGGATCTTCATCTCCGGCAGGTCTCTCTTCTCCTCGAACACCCTCAGGAGCCGGACGCAGTCTGCCACTCGCTTGAAAGTCACGTCGAAATAACCACCTTTGCGGGAGTCGTGCAGGGTGAAGATCTCCGTAGCTTGGAAGCCGCACGCCTTCAACAGGATCCTTCTTCTCATCAACCATCGTCACTTTCAAACACAGAATAAAACAAACCCCTTCCGAGCGCCAATTAAATAGACAGTCTGACAGACCTATGCTAATGAGGAATGGGGAAACAATGATTCTGATTGGACATTTAAAAAAATACAACAGCCACTTATTTTGTACTTTTCTCTGATTGCATATTTAAAGACACCAATCAAATTTCGACTTCTCCACCAATCATTATCCCTTTTACTACAATCAGGAAATAAATTTTATCAGGATTCTCTCCAGTCCCAGTTTGTGAAGATACACCGGGAATTGTCGTCTGGTTGTTCGTGCGAGGGGCCCTTCTCCACAGAGGGACTGAACGGAAAAGCGGGATTCCTCCTGGAACTCTTGTAACGTGTGCGAATTACTCACTGGGATATTGTGTGAGTATGTGTGTGTGAGTGGTAGTGGGTTGAGGCTGTGGTACGTCGTGAGAGTGTAGAATTTATTCTGTACCTGTCTTTGGGAGTGTTTAAAACTCATTGTGCGTCTGTCAGTTCAGGATGAATGTGAGTGAGCGGGGGATCCATTCTCAATTTGGGAATATATGCAATTTTGGATGAACTCCGTATCTGTCACCTGCGGCTTAAATATGAGTGCAGGATTTATTCTGTACCTGTCAGTTTATTGAACTACAAATGAGATTCACACCGTGTTTCTCAGTCTCTGACACTGTAGATCAGTGTAGCATTGATTGTATATCTTTCAGCCTGTGCTACTATCCGAGTGTGCACTTTTCATTCACTTTCAGAGCCTGGGACTGTGTTTGAATGTGAGATTAGTGCTGATCCGCAAGGTGAGTGTGGAATTCAGTCTGTATCTGTCAGTTTCTGGTATTGAATGGGAATGTGAGTCATTGTCAATATCTGGGAGTCTTTTGAACATATTCTGCATCTGTTTGTCTTCAGTGCTGAATGTGAGATTACTTCAGTCAGTCAGTGATACTGTATGTGACTGTGGGATTAATTCTGTCAGTGATACTGTCTGTGAGAGTGGGATTAATTCAGTCATTCAGTGGTGCTGTGTGAGAGAGTGGGATTAATTCAGTCATTCGGTGGTGCTGTCTGTGAGAGTGGGATTAATTCAGTCATTCGGTGATGCTATATGTGAGAGTGGGATTAATTCAGTCACTCGGTGGTGCTGTATGTGAGAGTGGGATTAATTCAGTCATTCGGTGGTGCTGTGTGTGAGAGTGGGATTAATTCTTTCAGTCGGTGGTACTAAAATAGATATGAACATACGAACCAGGAGCAGGAGTAGGCCCCTCAGCAGCTCGAGCCTGTTCCGCCATTCAATAAGATCATGGCCGAGGGATAGGCAGTGGCAGATATTTAAAGGGATATTTCAGAATACACAAAATACATGCATTCCAATCAGAAGCAACAATTCCAAAGGGAGGTTATGTAGATGTTTAAATAAGAAATGAGTTAGTCCTATCGAATGAGCATTTCAGGAATTGAAAATGCAAAATAGGGAGATGGCGGATGAACTAAACAGGTATCGTGCTTCAGTCTTCACCATAGATTACACAAGTAATACCCTGGAAAAAGCTGTAAATCAGGAAATGGAAGAGAGGGAGGAACTCGTGGAAAATTACAATCACCATGGAAGTGGTATTGAGAAAATTGTTGGGGCGTCGGGCTGTGAAATCCCCAGGTCTGGATGGATTTCACCCCAAATTCTTGAAAGAAGTGGCTAGTGAGATTGTTGGTGCGTTTGTTTTAATTTTCAAAATTCCCCAGATATGGGGAAGGTTCAATTAGATTGGAAAATAGCGAACGTAACTCCTTCATTCAAAAAGGGAGGGAGACAGAAATTAGAAAGCTAAAGGCCAGTTAGCCGAACATCTGTCATAGGCAAAATGTTGCAAGCTATTATTAAAGATAGCAGGGCACTTAGAAAAATTCAAGGCAATCTGGCAGAGTCAACATGGCTTTGTGATAGGAAAATCATATTTCACCAATTTATTGGAGTTCTTTGATGGAGTCACATGTGCAGTGGATAAAGGGGAACCGGTGGATGCACTGTACTTAGATTTCCAGATGGCATTTGCTAAAGCTCCACATCAAAGGTAATTGTGGAAAATAAAAAGACCACAGTGTAGGGGCTAACATATTGGCATGGATGGAAGATTGGTGAGCTGATAAGAAGCAGAGAGTTGACATAAATGGGTCCTTTTTTGGTTGGCAGGATATGGTGAGTAGTGTGCCAGAGGGATCAGTGTCATTGAGTTAACTAGCACAGAAACAGGCTCTTCAGCCCATCTTGCCCGTGCCGGCCATCAAATCATTGCTGGGCCCTCAACTTTTTATAATGTATATAAATGACTCGATGAAGGGACTGAAGGAATGGTTACTAAATTTAATGATGGCACAACGATAGGTAGAAAGTAAATTGTGAAGAGGACTTAAAGAGGCTACAAAGGGACATAGAATGTTTGAGTGGGCAAAGCTCTGGCAAATGGAGTATAACGTGGGGAAATGTGAAATTGTTCATTTTGGCAGGAAGAATAAAAATGAAGCTCCTTATCTAAATGGTGAGATATTGCAGAGCTCTGCGATTCAGAGGGATTTGGGTGTGCTAGAGCATAAATCACAAAAGGTTAGAATGCATGTACAGTAGTTAATTAGGAGAACTAACAGAATGTTAACATTTATTGTGAGGGGAATTGATTTCAAAAAGAGGGAGGTTCTACATCAGTTATACAGGGCACTGGTGAGACCACATCTGGAGTCCTGTGTACAGTATTGGTCTCTTTATTTAAAGGAAACATTTAAATGTGTTCTAAGCAGTTCAGGGAATATTTATTAGACTAAAACCAGGAATGGGCCGGTTGTCTTATGAAGAAAGATTAGACGGGTTAGCCTATCTTTGTGACTGGAATTTAGAAGAGTAAGAGGGGATTAGATTGAAACCTTTAAGACCCTGAAGAGTCTTAACAGGTTGAATGTGGAGATGATGTTTCCTCTTGTGGGAGAAGCTAGAACTAGGGGGTCATTGTTTAAAAATAAGGGGTCACACATTTAAGACATTGATGAGGAGCATTTATTTCTCTGAGCGCAGTGATTCTTGGAACTCTCTTCCTCAAAAGGCAGTGGACGCAGTCTTTGAATATTTTAACGGTAGAGCTGTATGGATTGTCAGTTATCAAGGGGGTGAAAGGCTATCGGGGGCAGACAGGAATGTGGGGGTGAGGTTCACTTTAGCTCACTTTGCTTTCATGCCCTCATTTAAGTTGAAAATACTCGTCATGGATGCACTCATTTCTCCATCCAAAATGAGTGTAAAATTCAATCATATTATGAACGCTGTTACCTAGAGGTACCTTCACTATGAGGCTCTTATTTAATCCTGTCTCGTTACTCAATACCAGGTCTTGAATACCCTGCTCTCTGGTTGGCTCCAGAATGTGCTGTTTTAAGAAAGAATCCCAAAAACACTCTATGAACTCCTCATCTACGTTACGTTTGTCCATCTGATTTTCCCAGTGGATATGTAGATTGAAATCCCCCATCATTATTGCTGTACCTGTCTGACAAGCTCCCATGATCTCTTCTTTTATACTCTGTTCTACCGTGCAGGTAAATAGTCACCCGTCCCACAAGTGACTTCTTGCCTTTGTCATTTCACGTCTCAACCCAAACCTTAATCATCCTGGATTTCTGAATTTAGGTCATCCCTCTCTAATGTGCTAATACCATCATTAATTAACAGAGCCACCCCTACACCTTTTCCTGACATATTTCATTCCTAAGTATCACGTACCCTTCAATATTCAGGTCCCAAACTATGTCACCCTGTAGCCGTGCCTCTCTGATGGCTATCAGATCATTCTTATTTATTTATATTATCAGTTAATTTGTTACGTTTCAAATGCTACATGTGTTTAGATACAGAGCCTTTAGTTTTGTCCTTTTATTATTTCTGTAGCTACAAGGCTTATCTGCTGATTTACTCTTAGATTTATGCTATTTCACCCTTCCTGTCATGGTCTGTTTACCACTTCTCATATTAATACCTTTCTTTCTTGCCTTGTGTCTACTTTTTGAAAATGTGATCCTTTCCACTATTCAGTTTTAAACCCTCTCTACTTCCCTAGTTATGCAGCTTGTGAGGACACCAGCCCCAGCACAGTTCAGGTGTAGACCACAACGGTACAGAAAAATCTGAAAGAACACCCAAAACTGGTGCCAGTGGCCCATAAACTGGAACCCACTTCTCCCACACCAGTCTTTGAGGCTTGCATTCATTTCTCTAATCTTATTTGTCCTATACCAGTTTGAACATGGCTCAGGTAATAATCCTTTGAGGTTCTGCTGCTTAATTTTGTGCCTAGCTCCTCATACTGACTATGCAGAGCCTCCTTCCTCATCCTGCCCATGTTGTTGATCCCTACATGGACCATGATCACTGGATCCTCCGCCTCCCACTGCAAGTTGCTTTCCAGCCCTGAACGGATGTCCCAAACCCTGGCACCAGTCAGGAAACAGAGCCGTCTGGACTCTCGCTCTTTGCTACAGAGAACAGTGCCATTCCCACTCAATATACTGCCCCATACTACCACTACATTCCTTTTAATGTTCCCCCAACTTGAATGGCTTCCTGTACCACGGTGCCATGGTCAGTTTGCTCATCTAATCTGCAGCCACTGCCCTCATCCAAACAAGCTGGGAGAACATCAAACCTATTGGACCATTGCAGAGGCTCACACTCCTGCCCTCTGGGTCCCATTACCTGCCTCATTCGCAGTCACACCCTCCTGTCGCTGACCATATCCGAAGACCCTACTCTAAGATGTGTGACTGCCTCCTGATATAAAGCATCAAGGAAACTTCCCCTCTCGCTGATGTGTCACAGAGTCTGCAGCTCAATGAATCTGAGTTGAATTTCCTCCAGCCGCGAACATTTACTGTAGACATTTCGTCTGGATCACAATGTTATCCAGGAGTTCTCACATGCTGCAGCTTGGACACGTCACCTATCATGCCATCCTTAATGTGTTTTAAATAATTACTTATTTATGTTATTCAGTTATTTATGTTACTTTCTTATATACTTTATTTTCTATACCACAAATTTGTGTACTATTTTAAACCTTAGGGATAGAATCAACCTTACACACTTACTGGATATTCAGCAAACAGCTAGCTCCTTTCCCTGTATTAGAGCAAGAACCAATTCCTATGGGGTGAGAAGGATAGAAGAAGGGAACAATTACCTGTTTTCCTTCCCCACCCTTCACCGAGCTCCAATCTCACCGAGCTCCAATCTCACCGAGCTCCAATCTCACCGAGCTCCAATCTCACCGAGCTCCAATCTCACCGAGCTCCAATCTCACCGAGCTCCAATCTCACCGAGCTCCAATCTCACCGAGCTCCAAGTCTTCACTCAGTTAGCTCAGCTGCACTCAGTTTGCCTTGGCTGCACTAAAGAACCCTGAATTTATAGTAAGCTGAACTGGGGCAACAGTAACCAGATTGAACCAGTTAGCTAATTAACTAATCAACTCCTACAGCTGAGAATGAGTTTACTCTGTCTGAACTGAAAGAAAGAATTTAGCCTGTTTACACAGCACTTTCCAGTTACTCCTAATTAGAGACTAGATTAGATTTTAAGGGCAAAATTTAAGAACAAAATTAACACTTACATCTCCCCCCTCACCAAACTCAAGTCTTTAGCCAGCTTGATCAGCTGCATTCTGTTTGGTACTGTATGTATGAGTGAGATTAGTTCTGCCTATCTGTGGTACGGCAGATGAGAGTGAGATTAATTCTGTCCGGTGGTGGTACTGTATGTGAAAGCAGGATTCATTCTGTCAGTCTTTGATACCACATGTGAATGTGGGGTTAATTCTGACAGTCTGTGGTAATGTTCTTGAGAGTGGGATTAATTCTGTAAATCAGTAGCATGTTTGTGAGAGTTGGTTTAATTCTGCCAGGTGGCAATACTATATGTGAGAATAAGATTGATTTTGTCTCTGTCAAGCTCCTGGACTCTGTCCGAGTGTTAGATTCATTCTGCAACTCTCAATTCCTGATGCTGTGCACGATTGTGGGATTCATTTGTCTCTATCAAACCTAAGTTCTGAACGTGTGTTCATGAATGTTTTGTGTGTGTGTAAGTTTGTGGTACCGTGTGAATTTCAGATTCTTTCTCCATCTCTACATCTCTGGGACTGTTTGAGGTTCATTCTGTACCTATCAGTCAGTTCCACTGTGTGAGACATGCGATTCATTCTGCAGTTGTCTATCTCTGGCACTGTCAGTGAGTGTGTGATTTATTCTGTTACTGTGTATCTCTGGTGCTGTGAGTGCCTTGGACTTCATTCTGTATGTGTCAGTGCCTGGAAACGTGTTGGATTTGTTGGGGACTTCCCAGTGTCCAGTTCTTTATGAATGTGGAGTTTATTCTGTTGCTCTCAATCTTTGATGAAAAGAGTTAAAATAAGTCAAAAGATGAAGAAGTTATACTGCATGAGAAAAGGGGTGCTGATTGGTTGGCAAGTTGACTCCAATTGTTCGAGGTGTTGTCATGAAGAATTCACCAGGGGACTATTGCCCTGCATGTTTTTGTTTAATTCAACATAGGCACAATGCCTGGACATGTTCCTTTTGCCAATAGATAAAAGGGCCCTGCGCATGATTATATGTAGCACTTAGCATCTGTAAGTGAGTCACATTGTGAAGAATAAGGAATTTCAGTTACTTAGTTGGTGAAGTAGTGGCCATTTTCCTCAGAGGAGTGAAGGTTGAGAGGACAGGATAGAGGTATTCAAAATTATGATGAGTCTGGACACAACAGATTGAGAAAAACTGTGCCAACTACTGGATGGGTCAAAGACCAGAGGGCACAAATTTAAGGTAATTGACAGAAGCGATGGATACTTTTTGGAGAAACTTTTTCATGCAGTGAGTGGTTAAGATCTCAGAAGTGGGTCCTGACACTGCTAGAGGCAGATGTAATCAAGGTAGACAGGAGAGAATTGGATTATTATCTGAAAAGGAAGAATGTGCAGGGTTGTGGACAGAAGGTGGGGAATGACACTAGATGTATCACTCATTTGAAGCCTGATGTAGACGCAAAGGGCTGAACCTCAATGTGTGCTGTGACAGTAATACTGTGTGTGTGTGCATGTGCGTGCAAGTTTAGGTGTGCTTAATTATGTTGATTATCCTTCTGTCAAATTCTGGTGCTGCAGGTGAATATGGAATTTGTTATGTTTCTGTCAGGAGTGCTGCTGGGTCTGAATGTGGGATTACTTAGATTATGTTAATATAGTTCAGTAGTCCTGTATGCAAATCTGAGAATCAGTCTGTAAGTAGCATCCTTTAATTGTGAATTTGTGATTATTTCTGGCTTTCCTTGGTACCATATGTGTGTGTCAGATTGATTGGTGTCATTCAGGCTCAGGTATTGTGAGTGAGTGTAGTAACAGACTGCATTTGGCAGTGTCTGGTAATGGACATGTGCTCAATAATGATTCTGAATCTGTCAGTCTCTGCTGCTCTGTGACAGTGTGGGATTCATTACATAACCTTCAGTTTCATGGACTGTTTACCAATCTAGATTCATTCCATGTTGAAATGTCAGTACAGGAATAAGCAATTGATGTTGTTGGTTTAATGGAATATTTGCAAGTTTGGCCTCAAATGAAATCCCATTTTGTGTAATTCTTGTATGTGAAACTCCATTGTTATGCAAGTGTAACTCAGTTTATACTAATCAAATTAACGCTGTGTCATTCAATCTGTTTCTGAGTGAGAATTTTAAACTTGGCTGTTGAGCTCAATTTGCAATGATGGAATTAATACAACATCTATCAGTCTGATACAGTGTGGATTTTTCGGATTGCTCTGCGATTTGTATCTCAATTTGTACTAATCATTTTGATACAGTATCCCTTAGTTTAATAATTTGGGTGAGTTTCAAACTAGAATCTGAGTTTGTATCTTTCAGTTTTATCTGGTAATAATGTAATTGCAGCTAAGACTGATTCCCTGATCAATGCTGCCACCATCACCTCCACTTTTTCCTTCTCGATCTTTTTCTGAAAACCATATTTGTAAATATTCAGCACCCAGTCCTCCCTCTTTTTAAACCACGTTTCCTTCATTGCCACTACATCATATTCCCACATTGCCATTTGTCCTTCAAGCTCATCAACCTCATTTATCACACTGTGTGTTTACATACATGCATTGTAAACTGGTCTTTGCATTCCTCATAGTGCTTCTTAATCTGCCTCTATCTAATATGGCATCGCTTCCTTCTCCAGTATTATCCATCACTCTCCCTCCTGTCTGTCCTTAGTTCTTTCTGGTACTTCTGTAAGATGGTGACCAACCTCTGCCAATTTAGATTAAATCTTCACCAACCAGCCTAGTGAACCATAAACTAAAATTGGACTTGGTGCCTGTGCTTGCAAAGTACAATGGATCAGAACCACAACAAGTTAACCTCTTGGCCACCTCTGCTCCCTGTGAGTGACACTGTACTTACTGTGTGTGAGGAGCTGACTGCACTTCCCCTTGTGTTGTAGAATCACAACATTTATTCTGCTGCTTTCAAGTATTTGCATATCAGAAGGAAAAACATTGTTAATTATAACTTAAGAAGAGGTGAAGTAGAAGATACAAAGAAACCAAAACAATTATTAAATTAATAATCATTCCGAACAACCGCAAAGTCAGAGGTTCAAGAAGGCAGCTCACCACCACCTTCCCAAGGGCAACTCGGGATGGGCAATAAATGCTGGCCCAGCCAGTGAAGCCAACATCCCGTGAATGAATAAAAAATGGTAAGACAAACAGGGTCAGTGTCTGAATCCACTGCAGTCCTGCAGCACTCAGCTGCTAAACACCAGGGACTTTGTTCCTGTTACAACAATTTCCTGCCATCCAGAAACAATCCACTGCTCCAGGAGTGGGACTGAGTGACGGAGCAGGGACTATTGTGTAGGTCAGATTTCTATTTGCCGCTCCCATGGACTAACCGTTCAAGCGAAAGCAAACAGCCGCTGTTTAAAATGTGTCTCTGCATTAGCGGCAGTTTGAAACCATCTTCTACCACTCACAGGCAGTGCTGGGGAGGGCAGCGCGCATGCGCAGAATGCTGCACACATTCCGGAAACACAAATATTGAACATATCCGGCACAGAACGAGGACATTCGGCCCATCGTGTCGACACCACCCCCCAAATAGTTTGATCCAGCCTCACGTCACTTTCCAGCTCTTGCTCCGTGAGTCCTGTAGGTCCCAGCAGCTCAGTGCAGATCCAAGTGTTTGTTAAAGGCAGTGATGCGCTGCTCTCCCCCAGCTCTGCCTGGGACTGGAAGAAGATGGTTTCAAACAGCCGCCAATGGAGAGATCCCGCTCCCGGGGGAAGGGAACAAACAGCAGCCTCCTGGGAGGAGGGAGACAGAATGGCAAGAAGCTGTAATTGAAAATCATTGCTGCTTTCTCTCCACAAAACAACAATGTACATTTCTGATAAAAGCAAAATACTGCGGATGCTGGAAATCTAGAACAAAAACAAAAATACCTGGAAAAACTCAGCAGGTCTGACAGCATCTGCGGAGAGGGATACAGTTGACGTTTCGAGTCCGTATGACCCTTCATCAGAACTAAAAAATGTAGAAATGAGCTGAAATATAAGCTGGTTGAGGGGGTGGGGCAGGTAGAGCTCGATAGGGGACCAGTGATAGGTGGAGGCCAAGAAGAGATTGCCAAAGACGCCAGAGACAAAAGGACAAAGGGGTGTTGACGGTAGTGATATTATCTAAATAATGTGCTAACGGGGATGTTAGGGGGAAATAAAGGGTTACAGTAATTATTAGGGGCAATCTAGGGGTACACTAAGAACTTATTGAAAGGGAATGAATTACTTAAAATCTCCAAGCACATTGGCAGTAGAAGTTTACCAGGTGAACCTTGCACAGCCTTAAGGGCCTGCAAACAACAGAAAGGCCTTGAATAAAAGCAAAAAACTGCGGATGCTGGAAATCCAAAACAAAAAAAAAATACCTGGAAAAGCTCAGCAGGTCTGACAGCATCTGCGGAGAAGAACACACTTAACGTTTCGAGTCCGTACGACTCTTCAAATGAACTAAGGAAAAATAGAAAAGAGGTGAAATAAAAGCTGGTTGGGGGGGTTGGGATAAGTAGAGCTGGACAGAGGGCCAGTGATGGGAGGAGATAGACAAAAGGACAAAGAGGTGTTGAAGGTGGTGATATTATCAAAGGAATGTGCTAATTGGTGACATTAAGGGTAGAAAGCAGGGCGAGCAAGGTACAGATAGCCCTAGGTGGGGGTGGGGTGGGAGGAAGGGATCGAAATAGGCTAAAAGGTAGAAATAAAACAATGGATGGAAATACATTTAAAAATAATGGAAATAGGTGGGAAAAGAAAAATCTATATAAAATTATTGGAAAAAAGGGGGATCGGAAAGGGGGTGGGGATGGAGGAGAGAGTTCATGATCTAAAATTGTTGAACTCCATGTTCAGTCCGGAAGGCTGTAAAGTACCTAGTCAGAAGATGAGCTGCTGTTCCTCCAGTTTGTGTTGAGCTTCACTGGAACAATGCAGCAGGCCAAGGACGGACATGTGGGCATGAGAGCAGGGTGGAGTGTTGAAATGCCATTGAAATATAGTATAACCTCAGCTGCAAACTCAGATTCAAGTTTGAAACTCACCTAGACTTTTAACCTCAAGGTACAATAACAATTTGATTCGTACAGACTGAGATAGAGACCACATACCAGTCTGAAAAGCTCAGAGTATCAGAATGGCAGATACTGTATTCAGTCTCACAGAGCAAACTGAGCACAACAGGCAAGTTCAAAATTCTCACAGGCTGCTTGAATGAAAATGTATCAATTTGATTATTACCAAGTGAATTACACTTACACAGCAATGGAGTGTTAGATCCAAAGATACCTGAGCTTTCACAAGTGTGTTCACGCAGAAAGGGATTTAATACTAGGTCAAACTCACAATTACTTTATTGAAACCTACAGCATCAGTGGCCTGTTTCTGTTCTGAAATTTCAACATGGACTGAACCTAGTCTTGTAAACAGTCTCAGAAACTGAAGGATATGCAATGAATCCCACACTGTCAGAGTAGCAGAGACTGACAGATTCAGAATGATTATCAACGACATATCCAGTACCAGAAACTGGCAGATACATATTAAATACTACACTCAAAATTCCTGAGTCTGAATAATATTCCATTTATCTGACACAGACATAAAGTAGCACTGACAGTGAAAGATAGTTACAAAATCACATAAAACACAAACACTCACACAAACAGATCAAAGCTTCACGGTTACATAATCAGACACCAATTACCAAAGACTGGCAGTTACATAAGGAGAAAACACTCACAGTATCATGGAGTGGTAAATATGGAGTAAATTCCACAGTCACACATTACAAAGTCCGAGAGATATGGAATGAATCTCTCACATGTACAGTACCGAATGCTGACAGATACAAATGACATATTCAAATTGAATACTAATAGAATGGCAAATTGAGAATGAATCACAGATACAGATTGAATCACACATTCACATCCTGTGCGAGGTGCTGACAGACATACAATTGCTCCCACCTTTACACATAGAACCAGAGGCTGACTGGTACAGAATGAACCTGAATCTCACATTGAGCAGAATAGATGGACTGATGCATAAAACCTTCAGAAATAGGAGCTGGGGTTGGCTATTTGGCCATTCGACCTACTCCAACATTCATTAAGACTGATGTTCTACCTCAACTCAACTTTGCTGCACTCTCCTTATATCCCGAGCATCCAAAATCTATTGACCTCTGTCTGGAACATACTCAATGGCTGAGTTTCCAAATCACTCTGGGGTGGAGAATTCCAGAGATTCCCAACAATTTCAGTGAAGACATTTCTCCTCATATTATTACAAAATGGCCAATGCTGTGATCTGAGATGGTGACCACATGTTCTAGATTCCAGAGCCAGGAGAATCATTTTCTCAGCATCTACCCTGACAATCCACTTAACAGTTTAAAATGTTTCATTTAGATCACCGCTCATTCTTCTAAGCTCCAGGGAATATAGAGCTAGTCTACTCTATCTACTCATAAAAAAATCCACTTCTTACAGGAACCAATCTCGTGAACAATTATTGCCCTCCCTCTAGAGCAACCATGCCCTTCCTTATGTAAGGAGACCAAACTGCACACAGTACTCCAGGTGTAGTCTCAACAGTGTCCTGTATAATTGGAACATTTTTCACTCCTATAATCCAATCCTTTGGAACAAACATGAACATAACACTTCCCTTCCTATCTGCTTGCTGTACCTGCAGATTAACTTTCTGTAATTCATGTACAAGGACACCCAGCTCCCTCTGAGTGCAAACATGTTCCAGTCTCTCACATTCACACATGTTCTTTTTCTCACTACAAACTGGGCACATTCACACCACCATATTGTATTCTGTCTGCAATGTTCTTGCCAACTCAGACAACCTGTCTAAATGCCTTAGCAGCTTTTTTGTGTCCTTCTCACAGATTAATTTTCCACCCAATTTTGTATCATCAACAAACTTGAATATGTTCCATTCAGTACCCATCTAAGTCATCAATATATATTGTAACTAACTGATGGTCATGTATTATCAAGAGTAAGTTAGAGCCTACCAATCCAAAAGTGCCCTGTTTATTCCTACACTGTTTTCTGTCCATTTACTAATCCTTGATCCATGCTAATGTTTGATCCCCATTCACAAGTTCTAATTTTGTGTAATAATCTCCTGTGTGGGACCTTTGCAAATCGCTGACTATAATTACACACCCCCTCAGATTGCAAGGCACTGTGTTACCAATACAAAAGGAGAACCTTAAATACACATTAAATGACAAACAGAACAGGCAAACAGTACCTGCTTGGAAGATACTGCATGACTCCCAATATTGTACCCAGACTGCAGATTGAACTATGCATTGCAGAACACTCCCCAAACCTCAGAGAATCAACAAACTAGATGAAGCAGATCTTACACACTGGCCAATGTATCAGATTGTATGATATACAGACATTCAGGATTGTGTTCACAGAAATGGAATTTTAATCCAAAACTCTGACATAATAGCTGATTAAAACCCGCATCTCCATTAACTCCAGTTAAAACACATTTTATGTTAAACATAGGTCAGACTTACACTCATAATACATAGAACAGAATCTCACAATTGATACAGCAGAGGGAGGCCATTTGGCCCATAGTATCTGTGCCAGCTCTATTCGAGAGCAGCTGAGCTGCTCCCACTGACATATTCTTCCCCACAGGCCTGTTTAATTTTCCTTCTGTTCTTTTTCAATTTCTCTCTTGTCCAATGAGCTCAAATTATCTATTCACATGGACACAATTGCTTCTCTTTATAGACATCGATCATATCCACTCAACATCCATCCTTTCCCAAGGTTAATAGACACAGCTATTCTAAGGCAACGCTTATTACTGATGAGGTTTCAACTGCAATATGAATAACTCCATATTGGGATTTACTTATCTGCCATCCTCTTCTCCATTACCCTTTACACTCTCTGATAGCAGGTTTAGTTGCCCTGAGCTGTGTCTGGTACCCATCTCAATTCTCTGACTGAAGTATGACTGCTTTCATTGGATTTACCTTAGCAAATGAGGAGGGATCTACCGTGGTTTGTACGGTTTTAAACACCACTTTGCAAATTCATACTCCCAGCGAGAAGCCTGATCTACTGAGGATGTAAATCAGAAATTCAGACTTGTATTCTACCTGATTTCCATTGGAATTAATTTCCATCCAGATTCCTGTTTTGCACGACCCAGTGGGGAATCTCCTCACTCACAACACAAGGTCATATAATTACAGGTCTAAAGAGCAGTTGATAATTCTGACACTTTTTAACATTTATGCATATAAAGGGCACTTGATAAGACTGCTCAGTTAAAAATAAAGATAGTCAGCCTGATATGAAAATGTGAACTTAACTCTGAAGTGGAGATATTTTCAGGTAGGCCCAATTCTGACAATCATCTAGAGTGTTAGTGATAATTGGTTACTGTAGGAGATGTGAGCTTTTTTATTCATTCATGCGAAAGGGGCCCATTCCAAATTGCCGTGGGGTAGGTAGTGGTGAGCTGCCTTTTTGAATACAACTGCGTGGTTTACACAGCAATTGTAGATGGAAGTTCAGAGTCAACTTCATTGCTGTGCTTGGTCCTAGGATCCAATATAAGCCAGACCAGGTAAGGATGGGGATGATAAATCTACTTTCCTAAATATTTGAATGTGTTAAACTTAGCATTTTGAACACTATTCCTGAGATAAATATTAGATACAGATACACAATCAATCCCAGAGTCACATGCAGCATTAAAGACTGACAACTAAACAATAACTGTTTCTCTCACATACAGTCAAGTCACTCACCATCCTGAATTGGAATTATATCGCTCTTCCTTCACTGTCGCTGGGTCAGAATCCTGGAACTCCCTTCCTAACTTCACTGTGGGTGCACCCACAACACATGGACCGCAATGGTTCAAGAAGGCAGCTCACCACCACCTTCTCAAGGGCAACAAGGGATGGGCAATAAATGCTGGTCAAGCCACCGTAGCCCAGATCTCATGAATTAAAAAAATACAGCACCAGAGACTACTCAGCAAATCTTACACAACACCAGACACTGAGACATACAGTATGAAGACCAATACATGCACAGTAAAAAAGAGACTAACACAGAATGAATCCCAGCATGCACACTGTGCCAGAGACTATCAGATACAGAATGAATTCCACAGTCACAATGTACTGGAGATTGAAAGACATACATAAAAAAAAATCCCACATTCACCACAGTGCCAGAGAGTGAGAGATACAGAATGAATCCCACATCACACAAAGCACACTCACTGATAGATACAGGGTGATTCTCAAATTGTCCCAGAGATGTAGAGATACAGAATGAATCTGACATTCACACTGTACCACAACCTAAGAAACACAGAGGAATCTCAGAGCCAAGGACTAATAGAGACAAAATGAATCCTTGATTTCTGAAGACATCCGGCACTGAGTTACAAAATGGCATCAACGCTTACACAGGGTACCAGAGTCCAACAGAAACAAAATGAATTGCAAGCTCCCATACAGTGCCACTGATTGAGAGAGAATTGATCTCACTCATATCCAATACTATCCATTGAGGCAAATTATACATTTAACAGTCTTTGGTGCTCTATGTGACAGTGGGATTACTTCTGTCAAAAATTGCAACAGATGGGCCTGTTGCGAATGAATCACACACTATGAATCAGTACCAGAGACTGACAGATACAGACTGAATTTCACACTCCCATTCAGCAACGGATGTTGACAGCTACAGAGTTTATCTCACATTCACACACATTATCAGACATTGACAGTGAATGAGAAGTTCAGACTCAGAGATAGTACCACAGACTGAAAGACATCGAATCAATACAACTCTGACCTACAATGCCAGATACTGACAAATAAAAAAAATCATTAACATACAGTTACAGAGACTGACAGGTACAGAATAAATCCAATAATTTTCGTGGCGGAGAGAAACACATACTGATTTAATTTCGCACTGGCGTGTAGTCCCAAGAAGCGAATTATTTCATTTACATGCATCAATAACGGACAGATGCACAATGAGCCTCAGGATATCAAATTAATCCAACATTGAGACATGGTCCCATCAAGTCACAGATACAGAATAAATCCAGCCCTCGCACACTGTACCACGGCCTTCCAAACAGTGAAGGAACCCCACACTCACACACAGCATCAGACAGTGAGTAAATCACGCACATTACCAGAGCCTCACAATTCCTGAAGGAACCCCACATTCCTATACAGTCCCTCGCACCGACAGCCAGGCGACATTTCCTGGTGGATCTTTACACACTGAGAAACTGCGGCTGGATAGGGGCTTTGTAAAATGTATTTCCTGATTGTAGTAAGGAGGCTTATGATTGGTGGAGAAAGCTAAATATGATTGGTCCATTGATCTATCCATTCACAAAATCACAAAAATAGAATACGTATTTTGTTTTAAATATGTCCAATCAGAATCATTGTTCTCCCATTCCTCATTAGCATATATCTGTCGTACTGTCTATATAATGAGCGGACGGAAGGGGTTTGGTTTATTTCTGTGTGAAATTGAGATTGAAGATGGTTGAAGAGAAGAAGAAACCAGTTGCTAAGAAGGGCGCCAAGAAAGCGGTGAGTAAACCGGTGGGAAAGGGCGGCAAGAAGCGGCGAAAGTCGAGGAAGGAGAGTTACTCCATCTACATCTACAAAGTGATGAAGCAGGTTCACCCCGACACCGGCATCTCCTCCAAGGCCATGAGCATCATGAACTCGTTTGTGAACGATATTTTTGAGCGCATCGCGGGTGAGGCTTCCCGCCTGGCCCATTACAACAAGCGCAGCACCATCAGCTCCCGGGAGATCCAGACCGCCGTGCGCCTGCTGCTGCCCGGGGAACTGGCCAAGCACGCCGTGTCGGAAGGGACAAAGGCGGTGACCAAGTACACCAGCTCCAAGTAAAACCCCGCAATCGACTGAAAAACACCCGAAACACAACGGCTCTTTTAAGAGCCACCCACAATCTCTCTGAAAAAGCTATACGATTGCTCCACTTCTAAATTTATGATTTTTACTGTGAAGAATTTTGAATTATCTAATTGTTATTTTCTTTTTGTTTCAATCACAGCAATTCTCGGTAATGTAGATTTAACCCTCGTTCAATTATTGAGTCAGGTTAATAATGCCTCATCAATTAATGACTTGCCGATTACCCTCGGCGCTTTGTTTTAAGACGCGTTAATATTCGACCCCTTTCCCTGGTTTTCGAGAGAGTGTAGAGAACGCAAATGCGTGAATAATCGATCAGTTCATTTCCTATCAGCCCCGGTTGTGCTGCAATCTTCAGTCTCGAAACTGGCAAAAATGTTCAATTTTGTCTGTCATAAATATCTACAATATACCGTCCGTTTGCAGAACGATGTAAATGGGACTTTCTGCGGCTGCTGACAGGGTTTCATAAAGGATCGAAATTGATCCCCGGATCACGGATTCTAAAAGCGATTTGGAACATGGGATAAAATGTGAAATAGTCCCATCAGGGACGCGTATTTTTAAAACTTCCAATTCGTACTATGTTCTAAGAAGTCCGTTCTTTTCCATTTCTTTTTAAAAATTTGGCGGGCTTTTAAAATTTGAAAAGAGATCGGTTGAAATATCAAAATTTGGCGCCGTTTTTTTCCGCCCTCAGCCCGTGGAGTCTCCGGATTGGTGAGTTCAGTAGATATCTGATTGGTGATATGAACAACATTTGAGACGCAGCACAAAGTGACCAATCAGCAATGCCCGCAGCACCATTCCTCCCGAAGCTATAAGAGAAGCGAATGTGAGAGGATTTCCTCATTCTCTGTGAAAGTGTTTGTGAGATTGTGAAATGTCTGGAAGAGGAAAGACCGGCGGGAAAGCTCGCTCCAAGGCCAGATCTCGTTCCTCCCGGGCTGGACTGCAGTTCCCGGTGGGCCGTGTTCACAGGCACCTGAGAAAGGGCAACTATGCTGAGCGTGTGGGTGCCGGAGCCCCGGTCTATCTGGCTGCTGTGCTCGAGTATCTGACGGCTGAAATCCTCGAGCTGGCCGGTAACGCGGCCCGGGACAACAAGAAGACCCGCATCATCCCCAGACACCTGCAGCTGGCCGTCCGCAACGACGAGGAGCTCAACAAGCTGCTGGGAGGGGTGACCATCGCTCAGGGCGGTGTGCTGCCTAATATCCAGGCCGTACTGCTGCCCAAGAAAACCAGCGCCGCGGCGGGCTCGAAGACCAAGTGAAGCGACCATTCTTTAATCTAATAACCCAAAGGCTCTTTTCAGAGCCACTCACAGGATCATTGAAAGGGCTGCTCACTGTCAGGAGATGGAGTTATTGTAACGTTGATTCCAGTTTTATGACACTAAAAGATACAATATCAGTTCGATGAGTATGAACTGAGCTGTAACTTTCATACTAATCCTAAATTTTCAATGTCAGATTGAGAATACTGTGCCAGTTCCAGACTGATCTCCATTTTACATCCATATCAAAATTCTCACTCTGAATCAGACTCAGTGTTACAGATCAAATCGATCAGTATAACCTGAGTTACACCCGCATCCCAAATGAGTAGCAGGTTGAAAGATACATTATCTTTCACAAATGTGTTCACAGTGACAGCCATTTAACACTGGGCCATAACTTACAAATATTGTTTGCTTAATAGCTACCACATCAGTGGTCTGTAACTGAGCTGAAAATTTGCATCGAATGAATCAAAACGTAAACAATCCCAGAGACTGAACGTTATACAATGAATCCCATACGCAGCCACATACACTGAGTGACAGTGACTGACAGATAGACAATAATTCTCAACACACGTTCAGTGCCAGATGCTGAAAGAGGCAGCTGTTTTTTTTTTCCCGATATTCATTCATGGGATGTGGGCATTGCTGGCTAGGCCAGCATTTATTAGCCATTCCTAGTTTCCCTTGAGTAGATGGTGGTGAGCTGCTTTCTTGAACCGCTGCAGTCCATGTGGTGTAGGTACACCCACAGTGCTGTTAAGGGAAGGAATTTCAGGTTTTTGACCCAGAAACTGTGAAGGAATGGCGGTATATTTCCAAGTCAGGGTGGTGAGTGGCTTCGAGGGAAATTTCCAGGTTCCTATATGCCTGCTGCGTCCTTCTAAAAACTGGTTGTCGTGGGTTTGGACGGTGCTGTTTCAGGAGGAATGGTGAGTTTCTGAAGTGCATCTTGCAGATGGTACACACTGCTGCGACTGTGCATCGGAGGTGGATGGAGTGAATGTTTTTGAATGGGTTGCCAATCAAGTGGGCTGCTTTGTTTTGGGTGATGTCTAGCTGCTTGAGTGCGATTGGAGCTGCACTCATCCTGGCAAGTGGAGAGAATTCCATCACACTCTTGACATGTGCCTTACAGATGGTGGGTAGGCTTTGGAGAGCAAGGAGGTTTGTTACTTGCCGCAGGATTCCTAGCCTCTGACCTGTGCTTGTAGCCACTGTATCTATATGCCCAGTCCAGTTCAGTTTCGGGTCAATGGTAACCACCAGGATGTTGATATTTGGGAGTTTAACAATGGCAATGCCATTGAATGTCAAAGAGCGATGATTAGTTTCTTTCTTGTTGGAGATGGTCGTTGCCTGGATCTTCATTGGTGCGAATGATAATTTCCACTTGTCAGGCCAAATTTGGTTAATGTCCAGGTCTTGCTGTATTTGGACATGGACTGCTTCAGTAGCTGAGGAGTTGCGAATGGTGCAGACTATTGTGCAATCATCAGCAAATATGCCCATTTCCCACAGTTGATGGACAAAAGTCATTGTTAAAGCAGATGAAGTTGATTGGGCCTTGGATATTCCCCTGGATAACTGACATCCTGGGACTCAGATGATTGATCTCCAACGATCACAACCACATTCCTTTGTGCTAGAAATGACTCCAGCCAGCGGAGAGCTTTCCCCCTGATTCCCATTGACTCCAGTGTTGCTAAGGCTCCTTGATGCCACACTCTGTCAAATGCTGCCTTGATGTCAAGGGCAATCCATCTCGCCTCCCCTTTGGAGTTCAGTTCTTCTGTTCATGTTTGAACCAAGGTTGCAATAAGGTCAGGAGTTGAGTGGCCCCGGTGGAATCCAAATTGAGCGCCAGTGCCACTTGTTAGCACTGTTGATGACCCATTCTATCATCTTAGTAGTGATCGAGAGTAGACTGATGGGGCAGTAATTGGCCAGGTTGGATCTGTCTTGCTTTTTTTATAGAGGACAGGCCTGGGCAACTATCAACATCGCTGGATAGATACTAGTGTAGTAGCCATACTGGAACAGCTTGGCCAGGGGCGCAGCAAGTTCTGGATCACATGCCTACAGTGCTATTGCTGGAATATTGTCAGGGCTCATAGCCTTTGCAGTGCCCAGTGCCTTCAGACGTTTCTTCGTATCATGTGGAGTGAATCAAATTAACTGAAGATTGGCATCTGTGATGCTGGGGACCTCCGAACGATGCCGACATGGATCAGCCACTCAGCACATCTGCATGAAGGTTGTTGCGAATGCTTCAGCCTTATCTTTTGCACTGATGTGCCGGGCTCCTCAAACTTTGACAATGGGGCTATTTGTGAAGCCTCCATTCATGACTGAATGTGGCAGGACTGCACAGTTAGATCTGACCCGTTGGTTGTGGAATTGCTCAACTCGGACTACCACTTGCTGCTTATGTTGTTTGGCACGAAATTAGTCTTGTTTTGTGGCTTCAGCAGGTTGACACCTCAGTTGTAGTTATGTCTGGTGCTGTTCTTGGAATGCCCTCCTGCCCTCTTCATTAAACCAGGGTTGATCCCTTGACTTGATGGTAAGGGTAGAGTGGAGAATATGCCGGGCCATGTGGTTACAGATTGTGGCTAAGTACAATTCTGCAGCTGATGACCCACAGCACCTCATGGATGCCAAGACTAGAGGTGTTAGATCTGTTTGAAATATATGCCATTTAGCATGGTGGTAGTGCCACACAACAAAATGGAGTGTATCCTCGATGTAAAGATGTGTCTTCATCTCCATAGGGACTGTGGGGTGTTTACTCCTACCGCTCCTGCCATGGACAGATACACCTGCCACAGGCAGGTCGTTGAGGATGAGTTCAACAATGTTTTTCTCCTCACCATCTGCTGCAGACACGGTCTGCGGTGGTGCTACAAGGATATTTTTGGTGATGGACCCACCCAGCTTGCGTTCTGTGCCCTTGCCATCCTCAGTGCGTCCTCCAAGTGGTGTTCAACGTGGACGAGTATTGCTTCATGAGCTGAAGAGTGGATAGTGGGCGTCACTATGTTTAATCTGCAAGGGGTTTCCTTGACCATGGTTGACCAGATGCGGTGAGACTGGAATCGATTTTGAGGACTCCCAGGGCAACTGTTATATCTGCTGGTGATCTGTCCTTTCAGTGGTGGTGGTATCTGGGAGATTATCAGTAATGTTCCCATGAGTATGACTATGTGAGGCTGTTGCTTGACTAGTGCCAAAACGTTATTAAGGATTGACAGGGATTCCAGTTGATGCTAAGTGGTTTATTCGGTTTTATTCGTTTCATAGAACTGAGTGGCATGCTGCCATTTTAAAATCGTGCACATTGTTAATGGCCTGTTTGAAATATATCCCATTTAGCACAGTGTAAGTGCCATACAACACAATGAAGTTTAGGTACCAGAGCAGGTTTCGCCATTTATTGTGGTGAGATTCAAAACCCCGGAATATTACTCTCGATCAGCAGCAATACCAAGCCACCACTGCTGATGACACGCCAATTGTACCACTGATAGATTTAGAGAGAGTCCAAGACTCACATATGCTATCTGGTGCTGACTGGTACAAATGGAAGACCACACACACAGACACACACACACGTGACTGAAAAGCAATAAATGAATCCCACAATTCCATACAGTACCAGGTAATTATAGATACAGAAGTAATCCCATTGACAGATAGAGAATTAATCCCATACTCACAAAAAGCACGAGGAACTGAAAGACACATATGATTCCCACACTGACATAGCATCACAGACATAGAATGCAATTGACTGAACTAGAGTGAATATCAATTCACTCACAGTACGAGAGCTTTATATATATATATATCCTAGTGATAGATCCGAATGCCTGCCAAACTCATACACAGCTCCAGAGAATAATAGATGCAGACTGATTGCTGCATTCCCATGCAATACCAGAGATTTCAGATTCAGAATGATTTCCACATTCACATGCAATAGCACTGTCTGATAAAGAGTCAAACACACACTCAAAGTAACATGCAGTAGTTAAATAGTTTTAAGGCAAAGGTAGATAGATGCTTGATAAGCAAAGGGGTGAAAGGTTATTGGGGGTAGAATTGAATTTGGAGTTGAGGCTAAAACCAGATAAGCCATTATCTTCATGAATATCGAGCAGGTTTGAGGGACTGAGTGGTCTCTTCATGCTCCCAATTCGTATGTTCACACACATCACCTTTAAGAGATTCAGAAAGAGTCGCAAATTCACTTACAATCCCAGAAAGTGACTGATAGAACAAATCCCTTGCAGGAGAGAGTTCATGGTCTGAAGTTGCTGAACTCAATGTTAAGTCTGGAAGGCTGTAATTTGCCTACTTGGAAGATGAGGTGCTGCTCCTTCACTTTGTGTTGGGTTTCACTGGAACATTGCAGCAGGCCAAGGATGGACATGTGGGCATGAGAGCAGGATGGGATGTTAAAATGGCAAGCGACAGGAAGGTCTGGGTCATGCTTGTGGACAGACTGAAGGTGCTCCACAAAGCGGTCACCCAGCCTACGTTTGGTCTCTCCAATGTAAAGGAGACTGTAATGGAAGCAGCGAACGCAGTTGCCCAAATTGAAGGAAGTGCAAGTGAAGCGCTCCTTCATCTGAAAGGATTGTTTGGGCCTTTGGATGGTGAGGAGGGCGGAGGTAAAGGGGCAGGTGTTGCACCTTCTGCGCTCGCATGGGAAGGTGCCATGGGAGGAGGCTGAGGTGTTTGGAGTGATGGAGGAATGGACCAGGTTGTCCCGGAGGGAAAGGTCCCCACAGAATTCTGGGGTGAGGGGAAGATGTGTTTGGTTGTGGCATCATGCTGGAGTCAGCAGAAATGGCAGAGAATGATCCTTTCTAAGCAATCCTGATTGAGCTGAGAATTACACTTGCAGTGTGAACTAGAAGGGCAGAGTTTTAAAAATAAGGGATCTCCCAGTCAAGATGGAGATGAGGAGGCATTTCTTCACTCAGATGATTGTTAGTCTTTGGAATTCCCTTTCCCAGAGAGCAGCGGAGGCTGGATCATTGAATATATTCCAGAGTGAAATAGACAGGTTTTACGAGGAAATCAACGAATGAGGGAGACAGGCAGGAAAGTGGAGTTGAGGCCATAATCAGATCAGCCATGGTCTTATTTATGGCAGAGTAGACTCGAGGGGCTGAAAGGATCCTCTTGCTCCTATCTCTAATATTCTTATGCCTATAAGCTCTTCCCCATTCTGGTTCCTTTTTCTTTGCACGTTTGGTTTTAATCTCATTTTTCTCTTGTTTATGCTTTCGAATGGCAGCTGTTCATCATTCCTCCATTCACACTCCTTTAGACTCATCTCTGGTTTTTGTTACTTGTTCCTTTACCATTCCCTGTAGCCTTGCAGCACTAATTCTTTTGCCATTGAATCTCTCCTGCCCTCTACCCTGCAGACTGAACCACAAGACAAAAGGTGTTTACTAAATTCACTAACGAGTAGCGAAGGAGAATTAATTAATAATCGGACAGTAAATGAACATCTAAAAACCTCACAATATGTTAGAGGCAGGCATTCAGTTCGAGGAGAATGGTCACACACATGCTACAGTTTTCACCTTAAGCAAGTCCGATAAGGAGGGAATGAGCGATAAACTGAACTCGTTAAAATTCGATCGGCGATTAACAGATAAAACAAGACTGGAAACAATCAGACACTCAAAGAATTATTTAGTACAATATGTAGAATGCAAGCCCGAGGGAATGAAACTTCACGTTCTTGGTTCATGATGATTTGGGGGGTCAGAATTCCTTGTTTTGAGTTAGCGATTAAGAAGGAACCTGTCCAAATATTGATTAACTGTGTCTTGACGTGATGCTGTCTCTGCTATGCTGATACTCTCGATGGGACATGTCGAAGGGAGGACACTGTTGTCAACTTAGCATGTTGAATTACTGCAGGGTGTCCGGTAGATCGGACATACTGCAGCTTATACGTATAAACTTCATTATATACATTTTTTCCATTTAAGGGAATAGCTTTTGCTCTTCAGGCAATCATAGCGTGTTAGAGAACAAGAGAAGGCCACTCGGACCATCATGCCTGTGTCAGCTCTTTGGGAGAAATGGGATGAGAGGAAATCTAGGCTTGTGTATGTTTGCCGCATTTGCGGTTTGTGTTCTTGTGTGAATAAAAAACGTGACAGAGGTTTGTTGCAGACTGAAGTGGTTACTGGAAGCGAGCAGCCGATTAAAATTCCTGTGTACGGTAAAGAAATATCAGATATATTTGTGGGGAGAGGCCAAATATTTTTTCTGCTTTTAATGAAAACATAAATAGCAGAGAATGGTTTCGATCCATCGACCTCTGGGTTATGGGCCCAGCACGCTTCCGCTGCGCCACTCTGCTACTTGCTAATCATTTCCTGCTACGTCTTGTTGCGTTTGCGCAACATTCATTCCTGTTTTGTGGTTGAACAAGAGCTCACGAATTCGGCGGCTCCCCCTGGCGACACAATTCCACTTTGCAACACTCCCAAGAATGTAACAGACAGACAGAGGACGACATAGAAGAGCAGTAAGAGACTGTCCGCACACACGACGATAGGAAGGCAAAGGAGCATGGAGTGACTCACCATTTATGAATCACCACGCATTCTCTCTTGCATAAATATGCCCCACATTCGTAAGGAATTTTCTGTTGCCTAAATTAGCTCCCTGTGCATGTGTACTCTTGTTGAAAGGTGTTGCGCTGTTTAAAGTGCTTTCCCGTTTTTTATTAAATATCTTCCCTGCTGTGCAACTTTGCTGTCTGCTTGGAACTGTGTTCACTGCTGAGTTCGAATCCCACCACGGCAGATGGTGGAACTTGAATTCAATAAAACATCTGGAATTAAAATTCTAATGATGACCATGAAACCATTGTCGATTGTCGTAAGTATCCATCTGGTTCATTAATGTTCTGTAGGGAAGGAAATCTGCCGCCCTTAACTTATCTGGCCTACATTTGACTCCAGACCCACAGCAATGTGTTTGACTCTTAAATGCCTTTGGAACAAGGGCAATTAAGGTTGGGCAATAAATGCTGGCCGAGCCAGCGATGTCCACGTTCCATGGACAAATAGAAGAAAAGAACTCTGCACTCTGCTATAGAACTGTGCTCTCTGCTGCAGTTCTGTCCTGTCTGATGTGGAACTGTGCTGTCTGCTGTGGAACTGTTGAGACATATTCTCTGTTGTGTAAAATACTTTCCTGCCGTGCAAATCTGTTCCAGGCTGTATAACTACGATGCCACTTGTACTTTTTTTCTTCTCCATTCTGTAAAATGTGACCTGATCAGGTGTTCCCTGTTGTCCGAAGATATTACCTGTTGATCTTTGAAGACGTTTTCTGTGGGTAAATATTTTCTTCCTGGTCTCATAATGTCCCCCAGTCGTGTTAAGATGCCTCGTGTTATGTTTAGAATTTCCCATTTCCTATGTGAAAATCGTGATATGCCACAACTGGACAATTGTCAAATCTAAATTGCATCAATTAGCCTCTGGTCGTGATTGTGATTGTGGGATACATATCATATCCATCAAACTCTGTTACTGTATGTGAGCGAGATTTGTCCTGTATCTGTCAGTCACAGGTGGTGCCTCTGAGTGTAGGATTCATTCTGTATCTCAGTCGGTGGAACAGTTTGTGAGATAAAGGCAAATTACTGCGGATGCTAAAAATCTGAAACGAAAACAAAAAATGCTGGCCTGACAGCATTTGCGGAGAGAAAGACAGGGTTAACGTTTTGTGTCCGTATGACTGTTCTTCAGAGCTGAAGAAGAGTCAGACTGACTCATAATGTTAACTGTCTTTCTCTCCACAGATGCTGTCTAGCCTACTGCGTCATTCCATTTTTGTTGTTTTTGGACAGTTTGTGAGAGTGGAATTCCTTCTTTATGGGTCAATGTTTGGTACTGTATGTGAGGGTGGGCTTAAGTCTGTATCAGTCAGTGGTACAGAACGTCAATGTGGGAATCATTCTGTATTTATAAATTCTCATCACTGTTAGGGAAAATGGGATAAATTCTGTATCTGAATGTCTCTGGTATTCTATGTGAGCTTTGGCAGCATTATTCAGCACTCAGTTTCCCATACTTTGTGGGAGTTTGGAATTAATTCCTTTTCAGTGAGTGGGATTGTGTGGAAAGTATGAATCATTCTGTGTTGCACAGTCTCCCATAGCAATGGACTGGTCAGGTGCGCAAAAATGTGCCAACTGGAATTCTACCTGGTTAAGTGTGAGGTGATTCACTTAGGGAAGTCAAACAAGGCAAAGAAAAATAAACTATACTGTTAATGGGAGAATGCTCAGAGTTGTAGAGGAAGTGATGGTGTTAAAGTGAATGTCCACAGCTCCTTGAAGATACCAGCAGAGGTCGATAAGGTGGTTCAGAGGGCATGTGGAATCATTTCCCTTATTCGCTGACTATAGAATAAAAGAGTGGGGGGAGGGCGGGTAATGCTGGAACTGTATAAATCATTAGGCCACAACTTGAGTACCGTGTGCCTTCTGGTCATCTTATTACAAAAAGGATGTAATTGCTCTGGAGAGAATACAGAGGAGATTTATTGGGATGTTGCCAGCACTGGAAAAATGCAGCAATGAGGATATGTCAGGTAGGCTGCAGTATTTCTCCTTGGAACAGAGGAGGCTGAAAGGAGATTTGATTGAGATGTACATAATTGTGAGGGGCCTGAATAGAGCAAATGGGCAGGGCCTATTTACCTTCTCAAAGAGGTCAGAGACCAGGGTGTACAGATTTAAAGTGATTCGTAGAAAGATTGGAGAGGAGCTGTGGATGTCATTTTCACTCAGAGGTTAACCAGGGTCTGGAACTCACTGTCTGAACTTGTATCAGGGGCAGAAACTCTCAACTGATTGAAAAGGTGCCTGCATATGCTCCTCAAGTGCCATAACCTACAAGACTATGGACCAAGTGCTGGAAAGTGTGAGAATCATGATATATAAAAAAGTAAAGATGCTGTGTGTGAACGTATTTTTTTTCTCTCAGCAGCAAATTGCTGTGATCCGGAATGTGTTGCCTGAAAGACTGGTTCAATCAGATTCAAAAGTAAATTTTAAAAGGGAATTGGACAAATGCAGAAATGAAGATATTTTCAGTGCAAGCAGAGGAGTTGGACTGATTCGGTCTGAAAGAGGTGGCACAGATGCTATGAGTCCAAATATCACCGACTTCGCTAATATTATTTTTGAAATGGTGAACAATATAACCCAGAATTACAAGCGTCTGGGAATACGCCCTATCTCCATCAGAAGGGTCTCACTGCGCAGCTGCGGGAAGGCCCCGCCAGCGGAAAACGCCTGCTGCGCGGAGCATGCGCAGTGCGGCACCAGGAAGCTGAATGTGGGTGATCGTCGCCTCATTAACACCGACTCTCAGCGCCGCCGCCGCGGGGACGGGGAGCGGGTCGGCGCCGTGAAGCCGATGGTGCAGCGCCTCCCCCATCCTCACCGCCGCTTCCCAGATTCTCCCGTTTGCACCGAGTCTTTGATGCGGTAACAGAGAGGGTTGGGGAGGGTGATGCTGTTCATGTGGTTTACATGGATTTCCAAAAGGCATTTGATAAAGTCTCACACAACAGACTTGTCAACAAAGTTACAGCTCATGGAATAAAAGGGACAGAGCAACATGGATATGGGACTGGCTGAGTGACAGGAAACAGAGGGTAGAGGTGAATGGTTGTTTTTCAGACTGGAGGAAGGTTTAAAGCGGAGTTCCGCAGGGGTCGGTGTGAGGACCCTGCTCTTCCTGATATAAATGAATGTCCTAGACCTTGGTGTACAGAGCATCATTTCAAAAGTTGCAGAGTTCATGAAAGTTGGAGGTATTATGAACAGTGAGGAAGATAGTGTTAAACTTCAACTGGATATCAGCGTAAAAACAGAAAATGCTGGAAAAACTCAGTTCTGACATCATAATCTGTGGAGTGAGAAACAGAGTTAACTTTTCAATTCTGTATGACCCTTCTTCAGAGCTAAAGATATAGACAGGATATAGGCAGATTGGTGGAGTGGGTAGACAAGTGGCAGTGGTATAAGTTTGGGATCAGAATGCCTTGGGGCCGACCCTGGGGAATATGCACACTCTGTGCCTGGGAAAGTCAATGCATTGGATACAGCGGTTTCTCGGGCACAGAATTGTGGGAGTTGCAGCCACCATGAGCAGATGTCAGTAAGTGTTTTATTACAGGCTGATTGTTCTGAAATGTGAACTCTGTTTCTCTCTCCACAGATGCTGCCTACCTGCTGCATATTTGCAGAATTTTCTGTCTTTATTTAAGACTCCCAGCAGCCACATGATTTTGACAGTGAATTATTGCAGGTGTTGCTCACAAAAACAAGGCCAGAAACACAAACTGACAAATGAGGCGTCCTTATGCATCAGGGTGGATGTTGGGCATGGAAGTCGGTCTCTCGCTTTCTGTGAAGGTATGTTCTTGTTGGCTGACATTCAACTGGAGCGTAGATGGAGGAGTAGTTGATGTGTTTCACCTTGAGTACTTTTGAGACCAGTAGAGCCTATCTATTTCTGATAAAAGGATACAAGCAAAAATCATTAGCTGTTTCCTGTACTGAAAGAGACTGACAAAGTAAATTCCATACTCTGATTTGGTGACAGAGAGTGACAGACTGAGTTAATTCCACTCAGAGTCATATACTGTAAGAGAGATTGACAGGTAGTTCATTCATAGAATCATAGAATGGTCACAGTCCAGGAGGTGGCCATTCAGCCTGTCATGTCTGTGCTGGTTATATTCATCTTGTGCCACTTCACCACCTTTTCCTGTAGCTCTGCACATTTTTCCTTTTCAGTTAATCCAAATCTCTTTTGAAGACATTGTTTGAACCTGCCTCCATCACACTACATAAGAACATAAGAAGTAGGAGCAAGAGTTAGCCATTTGTCCACCCTAGCCTTCGATGCCATTCAATAAGATCATGGATGATCTGATTGTGGCCTTTGTTATTCACAATAAGAGGTTGTGGTGGAAGAATTAATCCAGGCTGGTCTTTTTGTTCAAGCTGGTTTATTTTCAAGACAGCTCCTCAGTGCTACAGACTTCCAAGTAGCTTCACCACAAAGTGTTTCAGCTGTATCTTTTTATTCTGTTTAGGTGGGATAATCAATGCCCGTCACCTGTTTAACTAACAGTAACAAGGCTTTTGTCATTCAAAAATCTGTCTAATTCAGCTTTGAATATATTCAATGACCCTGCATCCACTGCTGTCTGAGGTAGAGAATTTCAAAGATTAAAGATCCATTGAGAGAAGAAATTTCTCCTCATCTTTGTCTTAAGAAGGAGACCCATCATTTTGAAACTGTGCCCCCCCCCCCCGTTCTAGATTCCCCCATGAGGGGAAACATCCTCTCAGCATCTTTCCCCCTCAGAACATTTTAAGATCTAATAAGATTACCTCTCATTCTTCTAAACTTAAATGACTATTGGCCCAAACTGCTTAATGTTTCCTCAAGGGACAACCCCTCATCCCAGGAATAAACCGAGTGAACCTTCTCTGAACTACTTTTTTTTTTGAAAAAATATACTTTATTCATAAAATATCTGAAAGAACATTACAAAACATTTCCAAATGGCCATCACAAAAAGTGCAATCAAATTCAACTTTTCCTCATGGATCACGAGGAGCAATTAATACCAGCAATGAACATTACAGTATTTTCAATATGGTCATCACAGACAGTCAGACAGTGCAATGGTATTGGAGTTATCGATATACAACATGTTGCACTCTGAAGTGCTTCAATATAATTGAGACACATGTAGCTTTCACTATGTACATTCCTTGTGAGTCATACAGCCGGGGGGTCTATACAATTCCCAGCCCCTCGGTGCACTATGGCAGAAAGGTCATAGACAGTGACCTTTCCTCATTGCGCCTTTGTGGCGGCTGCCCCATGCTTTAGTGCATCCCTCAGCACGTATTCTTGGACCTTGGAATGTGCCAGTCTGCAACATTCAGTCGGGGGCAACTCTTTGCACTGGAAGATCAACAACTTTCGGGCAGACCAAAGGGCATCTTTTACCAAGTTGATGATCCTCCAGCTGCAGTTGATGTTTGTCTCGGTGTGTGTCCCTGGGAACAGCCCAGAGAGCACAGAGTCCTGTGTCACAGAACTGCTTGGGATGAACCTCGACAAGAACCGCTGCATCTCTCCCCAGACTTTCCACAAAGGCACATTTCACAAGGAGGTGAACAATGGTCTCTTCCCCACTACAGCCACCTCAAGGGCAGCGTGCGGAGGGGGTGAGACTCCTGGTGTGCAGGAAGGATCTGATAGGGAGGGCCTTTCTCACCACCAGCCAAGCTACATCTTGGTGCTTGTTGGAATGTTCTGGTGATGAGGCATTCTGCCAAATGACTTTGACAGTCTGCTCGAGGAACCACCCGGCAGGATCCACCCTCTCCTTTTCCCACAGGGCCTCTAAGACATTATGTGCCGACCACTGTCTGAAGGACTTGTGGTCAAAAGTATTTCTCTGCATAAATTCTTCCACAAGGGACAGGTGGTACCGCACGGTCCAACTACTTGGAGCGTTCCGCGGCAGCGTGGCCAGACCCATCCTTCGCAACACCCGGGACAGGTAGAACCTCAGCACGTAGTGACACTTGGTGTTTGTGAACCGGGGGTCTACGCACAGTTTGATGCAGCCACACACAAAGCTGGCCATCAGAATGATGGCGATGTTGGGCATATGTTGCTCCTTCGACAAAATGACCAAAGCTGTA
This sequence comes from Cetorhinus maximus, assembly GCF_964194155.1. NCBI lineage: Eukaryota > Metazoa > Chordata > Chondrichthyes > Lamniformes > Cetorhinidae > Cetorhinus > Cetorhinus maximus. Next base: position 19,723,397 of record NC_135909.1, read on the forward strand.
CACAGTGTTCGAACTGTAGTCTCACCAATGTACAGTTGCAGCAAGGCATCTCTGCTTTCATTCTCCATTGTCTTTGCAATAAAGACCAACATCCATTTGCATTCCTAATTACTTGCTCGAACTACATGTTAACTTTTTGTGATTCATGTCCAGGATCTGTCTGAACCACAGTATTTTGCAATCTCTTCACATTTACATAATGATCTGCTTTTCTATTTGTCCCACCAAAGTGGAAATCCTCACATTTTCTGACAGTATAGTCCACGTGCCACATTTTTCCCACTGACTTAACATATCTATATTGTTTTGTAGATTCTGTGTCCTCCTCACAACTTCCTTTCCCACCTATCTATGTATTGTCAGCAACTTTGTCTAGTCTGTCCTTTCATCCGAGTCATTAATATAAATTGTAAATAGCTGAGAACCCAGCAGGGGGAAGGGAATGAGCCAGAGGTTGTCGTACACGTCAGTATCATTGACACGGGGAGGACAGGTATTGAGGTCCCTCAGTCAGAATTCCAGCAGCTAGGGAGGTAGTTAAAAAGTGGGACCTCAAAAGGAGTAATCTCGGGATTACTGCCAGTGCCACGTGCTAGTGAGAGTAGAAATGTGAAGATGGGGAGAATCGATATGTGGCTTGAGGCTGGTGCAGGAGGGAGGGATTCAGATTCTTGGAACATTGGGACCAGTTCTGGGGCAGGAAACACCTATTCAAAAGGAACAGGTTGTACCTTAATAGGGCTGGGACCAATTTCCTCATGGGGAGGGTCACTTGTGTGATTCAGGAGAGTTTGAACTAAATAGGCACGGGGTGGGCATCAGTATATAGAAGCAGAACTGAGGAATAATTGTGGAAGAAGTGGGAACATACAAGATAGGAGTAGATGAAGAAGGAATCTAAGAGAGATACAAGGACATGTGTATTATGGCATAAAGTGTGGTGAATAATGTTGATGAGCTAGAAGCACAAATAGCCGTGTGGGAATATGATGTCGTGGCAATGACGAAAACGTGGTTTAAAAATGGTGAGGACTGGGTGCTTAATTTTCACTGATGCAAAGTGTTCAGAAAAGATAGAGAAGGGAAAAGGGAGATGGGTTGGCGGTACTAATTAAGGAAGTCACTGTAATCTTGGTAAGAGACAATATCCTCAAAAGGACAAGGGCAGAATTCATTTATTGGAGCTGAGGAATAATAAGAGGATGATCACACTCACGGGGATATTCAATTGGCCTCCAAAAAGGTGAGAGAGAGGGAGATAGAGGAGCACATCTGCAGGGAAATCACACCATGTGGGACTCTCAATGACGGTGACAGAAATGCCTGTCTGTCCCCCTGACTATGAAATCTCCACTAACGACTGCATTTCTACTCTTTGCTGTTCCCTCCTGTGCAGTTTCTTGCCCATTGATGCCATGGTCTGGACTGCACTCCTTCAGGGTGTCACCATTCCCAGCAGTCTCCAATGCTGAGTACCGGTTTGACAGTGGCACACAACCCGAACACTCCTGTATTTCCTGCCTTTTCCTACTCTTCCGGATTGCCACTCATCTACTATCCTGACCTCTCTCTCTCTCCCTTTGAGGTGTTCAGCTCCTGGAATGTACGATCCAGGAATCTGTCATCCACCCTGATGCTCCACAGTGACTCCAGCTGCCCCTCAAGCTCGGAAATCCTGAGCTCGAGCTCAAGCAGCTGGAGACACTTCCTGCACATGTGGCCCCCAAGTCACATGAAGTGTCCTGAGGTTCCCACATGGGGCAGGAACTGCAAACAACAGGTTCTCAGCTGCCCATCCATGATCGAAAACAAACCTCTATTCCCTCTTTTAGAATCCAGTTTGCACCTTGTTTAAATTGTTATTTATATTAAATACCTCAAGACCTGTTCTGCACTAATACTCTTATAATTGCCCTGATTGAAATGTTTAATTTTCCAGCTCCTCGTTTAATCAATGCCTCATTTAGAGAAATCTGCACAAACCAACCAGCTCCCTTCTTTCCCCTGATATCATGCTTTGACTATTTATTATAAACATGGCCGGTTTGCTCCAACCCCTCCCTCACAGCTCTTTATCCCCCCCACCGCTCTCTCTCTTCTCTCCTTCTCTCTCTCACTGCTGCTCTCGGGCTGCTCTGCCGCTGCTCTTTATCCACCCTCCAGTCTCATTCAGCTCTCACTCTCACTCTCAGCTCCTCCACAGTCCCAAGTTTCTGACTGTTTAGGAAATTCTCTGATCTTTCTTTGCCCCAAGATGGGTGACCTCACACTTCCCCATGTTGACCACCATCGGCCACAGTTTTGTTCACTCACTGAATCTGTCAATGAGCCTTTGAAACTTGCTGCTCCTGCCTACACTACTAACCATGTCACCTAACCTAGTGCCATCAGCAAACTTGGATATAGGCTGGAAGTATTTGAAATGTAAGAGCTCTGGGAATGCAAACACAACAGCCAGCTGACATGACAGAGAATCAGTTCAGTATAAATCTCTCCACGCTGAAAAACAGCCATTCACCACTACTTTCTCCTTTCTGTCCCTTATTCAATTTTGCATCAATGTTGCCTCTGCCCCTTTAGTCCCATCTGCTTGAATTTTACTAACAAGTCTTTTTCAAACCCCTTTGGAAATCCTGACAAACACTGTCAACCTCACTAGCCTGGGCAATGTTCTTTGAAACTTCATCAAAGAACTTCATTAAGTATTTGCCATTGTTTTCTGTTAACCAATCTGTGCTGGTTGTCATTTATCAACCCAGGTTCTACCAAGTGACAATGAATTTTGTCCTGGATTATTGTGTCTCAATGTTTCCCCACCACCAGCATTAGACTAACTGGTCTGTTGTTCCTAGCTTTATCCGTCTCCATTATAAACATGGATGTAACATTAACAACCTGCAGTTCTCTGGCTTCACTCCCATATCCAAGGAGGTTTGAAAGATTGTGACTCGAGCTTCCTCTATTTTCCCCCTTCCTTCCCTCAGGAATCCAGGATGTATCCCATCCAGGTTATGTGGCGTTTCTACAGTGAACGCTGCCAACCTTGTGATGGCCTCCTCTTTATCTATTTTCATCCTATCCAATTTCTCCACCAGCTCCTCCTTTACTGTGAGATTAGCAGCATCCGCTTGTTTCGTGATGACAGATGAACTGTTCTCATTTAGTACCTCGGCCCTCTGCCACCACAGGATCTTCTAATCAGATGACCTTTTCAGTAACTGTCTATACATTGGTAAAAGTCTTCTGTTTTTGGTTAGGTTACTTTCTAGTCTTTTCTCATACACTCTCTTGGCTGACCTAATTTCCTTTTTCAGCTCTCCTCTGTGCTTTCTATATTCTGCTTGGTTCTCTAATGTATTATGAATCTGACACTTATCATCATGTTTCTTTGCAGTTCCCACAGAGCACAGGATGTGTAGGCAACAGCTCTCAGCTGTCCCAACACTTCACTGAAATGAGCCATTTAATTAAAGTTCATGTTATTTCGAATGTTCCTCTCTTTCTCTCTTCTACTTTTGCTGTTGTCTCGGTTTCAATTACACATCAGCTCCTTCCCCGTCTGCACCTAATCCCCACTCTCCACAAAATCCACATTTTAAACTCTTCACTCTGCAATTCACTCTCTCTGTGTTTGAGCTTGCAGGTCACTCTGGGACTTTTTGTAAAATAATTGTTCTACTTTATTTATTCGAAAACAGTTTGTTTTTGAATTATCAATTCATTTGCACTGTAATTCTAGTTAATCAGAATTCAATGTTTCAATAAATTGGAACTCAAGAAAATCTAGAGATGACTTACTTGTTCTGCAATGACGTGTCTATTCCACTTAGTTCATTAAACCCTGTTCTAAACAGAAAGCTTAATCCAGATAATATCTCGACCCGATGAACTGATGATGCACAGAACTCTCAGCTTTTGACAGGAGTTACTCCGCTTTTGATTTTAACTTGTTCGCTGGTGTCGATTTACTTGGATTCTTCACCTGATTTCTCTGCTGTCCAATGAAGTTCTCCCAGCAGAGTTCTCAATAATAATTTGATTTTTCCTCACAGGATTTCAATCTTGATGGTTTTTGAACTGTTTTATTAAAGGATTTAGTTTTGTAATTAGCTCTAGCTCCCTAGCTCTCCTCATGATCAGACAGGAAGTTTAACTGCTGCATTTTCAAGCAGCTGACAGCTTAATTTGAAAAATCATTGACAGGATTTTGGGTTTGAATCCAGTCACAAATCTGGTTGTGATGCCTTGTGGCTCCAGCTGTCATGTGACCTGCCAGGGGAAGACCTCATAATTGCCCCAGTCATGTAGCTGTTGATTGGTCGATTTCTTAAACATTTTCACTGGGACTGACCTGGTCGCAGTCGCCTTTGGAACACAAAGGTGTTTTTTTTCAAATCCCACATAGGAATTTGTGTGTAACAAAGAAGATTGATACTCTAGTACAGCACTGAGGGAGGGCTCCACTATTCGAGGTGCTATCCTTCAGAAGATGCATTAAAACGAAGCTCCCTCCAGCCTCTCATTTTGTTGTAAGTGATTCCATGGTGCTCTGCCGAAGACATGAGCAGTGGCATTATTCTCTTCCCCCCCCGCCCACACAGTCGCTGATATTTACGTCTCAATCAACAGCCCAAAACATGGTCACATTGGCACTTTTGGAGGTTTCCTATGTGCAAATTAGCTGCCTCTTTCTGACAGATAATGTCTGTTCCTTTTCCCTGGATGAGTTTAAGTTTTGCACAAATAAAACATGAAATTTGACTGAAAACTCAACTCAGGTGGGACTCAAAATCACAACCAATGCCTTAGTAATAATGGATAGAGGGTTTAATTAATCAGAGTGTGTGATGGACTAATGCTTTCTGTATTAAGTACCGATTTCATTGAAATAATATTAGAGAGAGGGAAACAGCTGGATTTCAATTCCACTCCTATGGCTACTACTCCCAAAAACACCATGGAATTGGGTCAACAGGCAGATGTTCCTCCATTGAAATACCCAAATACTGATCAAAGGATTCACAGCTGGTAAAATCTGGGAAATGCAGCTTGGATAGGATACTGCAACATTTACTGGGAGCTGCGCTGTGTGTAGGATTCTAGTTCTGAACTGGAGATTTTCAATATTGAGAGAATAATGGCATCAACAAATTTCGACAGGGCTGCACCTCATTTCAGTTCCCTCCAATAACTATTGAGCACAGATCCAGAGTTAGCCCTAGAATCATAACCCACATCAAAGATTGAGAATGATAAAATAAACCTCACATTCACACAGAAAATCAGACAGGGTGAACTACTGAACAAATCCAACATGTTACCAGGCACTGACAAACTGCACAATGCACACACTCCACCAGAGTCTGACAGATACAGAATGAAGCCCATTACTCACAGCACCAACGACTGACCAGTACAGAATAAATCACCCACTCACTACAGTAACAGAGACAGACAAATGCAGAATGGATCCCACATCTCACACAGTACAGCTGACCAGTAGATACAGAATACATCTGAGACTGTTTGACATTCAGAAGTTGAGAATGAATCAGACTTTCACCCAGTGCCAAACACTGAGACACAGAGGAATCATAAGCACACGTTCAGAATCAAAGTCTGATAGAGACAGAATGAATCCCACAGTCATTAATGAGAATGAAAATAGCAGAAGATGGTTTCAATCCATCGAGCTCTGGGTTATGGGTCCAGCACGCTTCTGCTGAGCCACTCTGCTAGATGAGGAGGGAGTGCCACAGTGTTATTGTCACTGGACAAGTATTCTAGAGACCCAGGGGACCCAGTTTCGAATCCCACCATGGCAGATTGTGAAATTTGAAATCAAAACTCTGATTGTCGATTATCGTCAAAAACCATGCAAAACCTGCCTCTTTTACATGATCCGACTGGTAACTCCAGACCCCTGACCCGTAGTAACGTGGTTGTCTCTTAAATACCCTCTGAACAAGGGCAATTAGGGATGGACAAAGTTGTGCACAGCATCAGGGATTGAGTGTTACAAAATGTATCGAAAACTCGCACAGATTACCAGAGCCTGACAGACAAAATAAATCCCACTTTCCCATACAGCACCACAGACTAACAGATGCACAATGTGTTTCAAAGATTCCCAGATATTGAGAATGACTACCACATTCTTGTTCAACACTTGACACTGACAGATCCAGACTGAATTCCACACTCACATTGAGCAGCAGATGTTGGAATGTCCAAAATTAATCCCACCTTCAGACACAGAACCAGGCTCCGACAGTGAATGAGAAGTGCACAATTAGATAGTACCATAGACTGAACGATCTAGAATCGATACCACATTGACTTACAGTGCCAGAGACTGACAAACGCAGGATGAATTTCATTTACAGACATTTACAGGGACTAGCAGGTATGGAATCAATCCAACACTCTCATATTGTGGTCAGAATGACAGATACAGCATTTATCCCAAACTGGTATATCATAGAAACAATGATCAAGAGTAGGCCATTCGGCCCTTTGAGCCTGCTCCACCATTCAATATGATCATGGCTGGTCCTCTATCTCAACGCCATATTCCCTCTTTCTCTCCATACCCCTTGATGCCCCAAGTATCCAAAAATGTACCAATTTCTTTCTTGAATATACTCTGTGACCCGGCCTCCCCAGCCTTCTGTGGTAGAGAATTCCACAGGCTGACCACCCTCTCAGTGAAAACGAGACCATGAAGCCGCACTGAAACATCTTTATGGGGTATGTGGAACATTCCTTGTTCCAGTCCTTCTCAGGCCCCCTCCCGCAACTCTTTCTTCGGAACACCGATGACCATTTCGGTGCTGCTTCATGCTCTCACCTGGACCTGGAAAAAATGATCAATTTGGCTTCCAATTTCCATCCCTTATCACCTTCATGGTCCAACTCTGACACTTCCCTTCCTTGAGCTCTCTGTCTCATTTTCTGGTGATAGACTGTACATCAATATTCAATACAATCCACTGGTTCTCCCTTATCTTTTCTACTAGTTACACCCTCCAAAAACTTCAGTAGATTAGTTAAGCATGATTTCCCTTCCATAAACCCATACTGACTTTGTCTAATCCTATTAATGCTTTCCAAGTGTTCAGTTACCATGTCTTTTATAATAGACTCTAGAATTTTCCCCACTACTGATGTTAGGCTAACTGGCCTGTAGTTCTGTTTTTTCTCTCCCTCCTTGTTTAACTAGCGGGGTTACAATTGCCACCCTCCAATCTGTAGGAATTTCCCCCGAGTCGAGAGATTTTCAATGATGACCACCAATGCATCCAATATTTCCTGGGGCACTTCCTTTAGTAGCCTGGGATGTAGATCATCAAATCCTGGGGGTTTTTCAGCCTTTAACCCCATTAATTTCTTGACCACAATTTTTAAACTAATACTAGTTTTCTTCAATTCCTCCCTCTTGCTAGACCCTTGGTTCCCTAACATTTCTGGAAAATTATTAGTGTCCTCTTTTGTGAAGACAGAACTAAAATATGTGTTCAATTCTCCTGCCATTTCTTTGTTTCCCATTATAACTTCCCCCAGTTCTGACTATAAGGGACCTACATTTGTCTTTGCTAATCTTTTTCTCTTCACATATTTATAGAAGCCTTTACAGTCAGTTTTTATGTCCCTTGTGAGTTTAATCTCATACTCCATTTTCCCCTCCTTGACGAATCTTTTTGTCCACTTTTGCTGAATCCTAAACTGCTCCAAATCTTCAGGCTTGCTCTCTTTTCTGGCAATTTAATATGTCTCCTCTTTGGATTTAATTCTATCCCTAATTTCTTTTGTAAGCCATGGTTTTGCCACCTTTCCTATTTTATTTTTGTGCCAGACAGGAATGAATAATTGTTGTAATTCATGCATACATTCCTTAAATATTAGCCATTGCCTATCCACTGGTCAACCTTTTAAGTACGGTTCCCCAGTCCATCATTGCCAACTCGTGCCTCAGACCCTCGTAGCTCCTTTTATTTAGGTTCAGGACCTTCGTTTTGAATTCAACTTCTTCACTATCCATCCTAATGAACAATTCCATCATTTTATGGTCGCTGTTCCCCAAGGGAGTTAATTCTTGCTCATTGCATGGCACCCAGTCTATGATAGCCTGCTCTCTAGTTGGTTTCTCAATATCTTGGTCCATAAAACCATCACATACACACTCCAGGAAATCCTCCTCCACAGCATTATTGCTGTGTGTTTTGTCCAATCTGTATGTAGATTAAAATTACAGTTGTATCCTTATTGCATGCATCTCTAATTTCCTGCTTAATGCCTTCCCTGACATCTCCATTACTGTTTAGAGTCCTATAGACAACCCCCACCAACGTTTTCTGCCCCTTGGTGTTTCTTATCTCCAGCCAAACAGATTCCTCATTATGATTTTCTAAGCCAATATCCTTCCTCACTATTGCATTGATTTCCTCCAATACTAACAATGCCACCCCACCCCCTTTCCCTATTGGTCTGCCCTTCCTAAATATTGAATACCCCTGGATGTTCAGTTTGCATCCTTGATCACCCTGTAGCCATGTCTTCATAATTGCAAATATATCATAACCGTTTATAACTATTTGCACCGTTAATTCATCTACCTTATTGCAAATGTTCCACACATTAAGATATGATGCCTTTCAACTTTTCTTTAACTTTGTAACCACCTTCACTTTATTTTGCACTCTGACCCTATTTGTTTTTCACACTTTTTTTTCTGCCTTTCACTTTTGATTCTTACTTTTCTGCATTTTTTTTCTATCCTCGTTTCCCCCTCCTCTGTCTCCCTACTCTGGTTCCCATTCCCCTGCCATTCTAGTTTAAACCCTCCCCAACCGCACTAGCAAACACATTCCTCCACCACCACCACCACCCCCAACCCCTCCACTCCCATCACCTCCCCACCTCCAACCCCTCCACTCCCACCCCCCCCCACCCCCAACCTCTCCACCCCTGAGGACATTGGCTTCAGTTCTGCCCAGATACAACCTGTCCTGTTTGTACTGGTCCCACTTTCCCCAAAAGTGGTCCCAATGTCCCAGGAATCTGAATCCCTCCCCCCAACACTATTTCTTCAGCCATGTATCTATCTGATGTTTCTACTCTCGCTAGCACGTGACACTGGTAATAATCCTGAGATTACTACCTTTGATGTCCTACTTTTTAGTTCACATCCTAACTCCCTATATTCAGCTTGTAGCAGCTCATTGTTTTATTTTTTACCTATGTTGTTGGTACCAATATGCACCATGACCACTGGCTGTTCACACCGCCCCCCCCACCCCCCTTCAGAATTCCCTGCCGCTCTCTGGGACATCCTTGATCCTGGCACCAGGGATGCAACAGACCATCCTGGAGTCTATTTTGTGGGCCACAGCAACGCCTGTCTGTTCCCCTTACTATTGAATCCCCTATCACTATAGCCCGGCCACTCTCCTTCCTCCCCTCTTTTGCAGCAGAGCCACCCGTGATGCCATGGACTTCTGCTGCTTTCCCCTGAGATGTTGCCTCCCCCAGCAGTATCGAAAACGGTATATATGTTAGAGAGGGGGACGGCCACAGGGAACTCCTGTACTACTTGCCTCCCTCTACTCTGCCTGGTGGTCACCCATTCCCTTTCTGCCTGTTCAGTCTTTACCTGCAGTGTGACCGCCTCACTGAATGTGCTGTCCCCGATAATCTCAGCATCACAGATGCTCCAAGGTGAATCCACCCGCAACTCCAGCTCCGAAATGCAGTTAGCCAGTAGCTGCAGCTGGACACACTTCCTGCACACATGCTCACCAGGGTCACTGGAAGTGTCCATGAATTCCCACATAGCACAGGAGGAGCATATTGCGGGTGTGAGCTCTGCTGCCATGAGTTCCCTTTAAATTAAGCTTGTTAGTTACTCCCTTTTAAAGAATACTAAATACACTAGGGTCCTTATTCCACTCCTACTACAAAGTCCTCACATTATTTTGTTTAAACTAATGGACTGCAGCAGTTTAATTATTAGAATAAGTAGAAGTACTTACCTGACCTACTTACTGCGTCATATTTTGAATCGTGATGTTACTTTGAACTCCACCGACTGGAGGCCCTGAGGGTCCGCCTCTCCTCTCCGGACTTGGCGTCCGTCGGAGGGAGAGAATGAAACTCCCACTCACTCACATGCACCGCTAACTGACAGATGCACAATGAGTCTCAAACACTATCACAGTCAGACACAGAACAACATCAACAATCACTTTCAGTCCCAGAGCCTGACAAGCACAGAATAAATCCCAGACTCTCTCACTGTAGCACGGCCTTACAAACAGTGAATGAATCCCAAACTCATTCACAGTATCAGAGTGAGTAAATCCCACACTCGCACACATTATCAGGGGCTCTCTGTTACAGATGGAATCCCCCTTTCCCGTATAGTCTCTCTCTGTGGAGAACGGACCCTCGCAAAATAATCAGGCGACATTCCCCGATGTATAGTAAAACACTGAGGAACTGGGGCTGGAGAGACTCTTTGTAAAATGTATTTCCTGACTAAAGTAAATGGGCTGATGATGGGGTGGGAGGAGGAGTGGGGGCGAGAAATCATAATCTGATTGGCCTGGTTCCATATCCAATCCTGAAATTATATATTTAGAGGCTGGTTTAGCCTTTAAACTGTCCATTCAGAGTCATCTTTTCCCAATCCTTCATTAGCATAGATCTGGGAGACTGTCCATTTAATCGGCGCTCGGAAGGGGTTTGCTATATTTCTGTGTCTGAAACTGAAGATGGTGGATGAGAAGAAACCAGCTCCCAAGAAGGGAGCCAAGAAAGCCTTAAAGAAGCCGTTAGCAAAGGGCGGCAAGAAGCGGCGAAAGTTGAGGAAGGAGAGTTTCTCCTGACCATTTTCTGAACAGATTCACCAGTCAGAGTTACAAGGACTATTAATACAATCTGCTCGACAATCCGCCTTTTTAAACTGTGAGGAACCGCCCCGAATAGTAATTGGCTGCAGCCTTACGCCCAGGCAGTTGCGTCCAAAATCGAACCAATGAATTAATCCCTGGCAACTCAGGTCTCCATTGGTCGAGTTGTTTTTAATTGTCTATTTAAAAATTCCGCCTTTTTTTGCAGCCGTTTCCCTTCTCGACAATAGACTTCGTTCTTGCCTTTTTTTGAAAATTATAAATACCATTTTTCACTCTCGCTCACTATTTCCTAACCCCAATGAAATTCCAGTTCATGTAACCTGTTCCTGCAATTTGTAAACCCGGCATCATCCTGGTGAATCTGCTCATTTTTGGACAGAAACACCAGTCTGTTGTTTGAACTGTGTAAAGTCAGTGCTGAATTTCCCAGGCAATAACTGAATTGTTAATATAATAATAATTGAGTATTGCTCCATACAGCACAACCAACCCTTAAAATCGCCGCTCGCTTAGAGGGCTGGAATGGGTAATAAAATAGAAACGGTGCTGGGGGCATCAGACCCCGTCCCATTGCCCTCATTCTGGGCTGTTCATTCCGATAAAGAGCGGGAACGGGAGCGGCTCGAAGCTCCCCCTGTTCCCGGTCTGAGTCTTGACGGACATCCGTGCGAATATTGGGATTAGGGGCAGGAGGAGGCCACTCAGCCCATTGAGCCTGTTCCGCCAATCAGTGAGATCATGGCTGATCTGATTGTAACCTCAACTCCACTGACGGATTAAACGGCTGATATCAGAGGAACCGCCGGAACCTGTCATTACTATCCGACTCATTATTCATCTAGAACAAAACCTTTCGACAATATGAAGCAGTGGAGAGACTTTTCAGTGTCAGTGCAGAATGTGCCATCCGGGTAAATAAACAACGAGCAAACTGAGGTTCTCAGTACATTCCCCGTCAGAACAAACCAGGCACTAACATTCCCGATCACAGCCCATCCCAGCTCCCGTTCCCAGGTCTCTGCTCTCTCTGTGAGGCGGTGGGTGGCTCTGAAAAGAGCCTTTGTTGTGTGTTCGGTCGAAAGGGTCGAATTGTTTAGCCGCCGAATCCATAGAGAGTGCGGCCCTGGCGTTTCAGAGCGTACACCACATCCATGGCAGTGACCGTCTTGCGCTTGGCGTGTTCAGTGTAGGTGACCGCATCCCTGATCACATTCTCCAGGAAAACCTTCAGCACCCCGCGAGTCTCCTCATAGATCAAACCCGAGATCCGCTTGACACCGCCACGGCGAGCCAGGCGGCGGATTGCTGGTTTGGTGATGCCCTGGATATTATCACGAAGCACTTTGCGGTGCCGCTTTGCTCCGCCTTTACCCAGTCCTTTGCCTCCTTTCCCTCTGCCAGACATGATGATTCTTCACTCAGATCGCTGCAGAATATGAGGGACGAGCTGTTTCCGTTCCTCTTTTATACAGCCCGCCCCGACCTGACTGAGAAAGGAGCAGAGAGTGAGAGGCGGGACGGGGAGGAGACTGAGTGACAGACAGAACAGAGGAGTGTCTTTGATAATCCAGCTCCGCCCCCTGCCTGCTCGAAACGACATTTTATTAAAATTATCGACAATGGAAGTTAACACAGCGCTCGGCACAAAACTTATAGATTGGGACTTCATGTTCAACGGTTCTAGAGACCCGCAGCTTTTAAATGCAGAGCTTTACAAAGAAAATTTAGTAATATTCCAGCTCAAGCACATACCCTGTAAAATCCGCCTGTTTCCGCTTCACTCCCAGCTTCTGTTCTATCCCCACACACCTCCCCTCCCGGCGGGTTGAGCAGTTTACCGACACCTCACTCCAGCTGAATTAGACAAACTCATGTGTTGGGCTTTGAGTTGTAACGCGGGGTTTCTCCGCCCGGGTTACTGTCTTACACACTCTCACCCTGAATCTGTGAAAAGGGAACGAGCAGAAACTGACAGAGCAGCTGAACAAATCCCCAGTTACAATGGGGCACGGACACCGCTCTGTTTTATTGCAGAGTGGGGGAGAGGCTGGGTATAGTGCATGTCAGTGAGATACCGGGAATTTTCAACTTAACATAAATCATTTCAGTGTGAAACCTGCTCCCAGAGCCGGGACAGGGACATTTGATTCGGGGATCAGCTCTTTCCTGAGAGACATGGGCGGCTCTGAGAAGAGCCTTTGGGTTCAGAGGTTTACAATTTGCTCGGCTGGTTTCATTTCTTTCCTGGCGCTGCTTTCTTAGCCTTTGCTGCTTTCACTTTGGGCTTGGCCTTCGATTTATCCACTTTTTTTAAAGCCTTTCCGCCCGTCACCTTCTTGGCGGGAGATTTTTTCTTCAGCGCTGCTTTCTTCACCGCCTTTTTTGGAGTTGCCGCCTTCTTGCTGCTTGTTTTCTTGACTGTTGCTTTCTTCGCTGGGGATTTCTTGGCTGCTACTTTCCTGGCTGGAGATTTCTTAGCTGCTGGTTTCTTTGTTTTCACCTTCTTGGCCGCTGGTTTCTTCACTAAAGATTTCTTGAATGTTGGTTTCTTCTCCTTCTTTCCCACTTTCCCCTGGGATTCCTTCTTAGGGATTTTGAAGGAGCCGGAGGCGCCCTGTCCCTTTACCTGCACCAGGGAGCCGCTCTCCACCTTCCTCCTGATACTGAGCCTGATCTGGGAGCCGAGCTTCCCCACATCGACACCGTTGCCAGACAAAGCTTTCTTTATCGCGGCCAGGGACATCCCCTTGCGATCGCTGCAACCCGCCACAATCTTCAGGATCTGTTCGCCTAACTTGGGACCGGCTGCCTTCGATCGGGAAGCCGCCTTCTTCTTCTTGGGAGGTTTGACTTGAGCGGCAGCGGCTGGAGGAGCCGTTTCGGCGGCTGCAGTATCAGTCATATTCGAGACTGTGTGGAAAATCTCTCTGACAGTCAGAACTGGATCAGAAATGAAACCAGTGGTGGCGGCTCAGAGCAACTTAAACACAGAGAGCGGACGGGGCAGAGACAACCTGCTGTCAGATCCCGGCTCCTCCAGCCTCTCTGTGTTTCTCTCTCCTCATAAACTCCCCAATTCCACTTCAAATTGGACATTTCAGATTCCCACACTCGCTTCCTTCTGTTAACAAAATCCGAATGCTTGTTTTCGCGAAAGTTCCATCCGAATTAAAGGCAGCAATTTCGATTTAAACCCGTTTCTTTGCTGCTTTGATCGCCCCCTCTCAGCCGAGCGCTGACTTCTTCTCTGTGTTTCCACTGAAATCTTGAAATTAACGAAATATTTCCCTTAAATTCTCTCTTCAGGGCTGAGCAGGGGAGCAGCGCGATCCAATTACAGGGATATCTTGTGATTTTATACAAATATGACTCGGAAACCTGGCGCTGAGGCCGGACACACAAACACAGTGACATTAGTCTAACCCGCCCGCCCCTTTAACGCACTCTCGCTGATAAAATGTTCACTTCTGCAGACTGACAGGACAAACTGTGTCTTGATCCACAATCTTTTAATTCACCTTGGACATGGGAGTGAAGCCAGTGAACTGCAGGTTGCTAATGTTACATCTGTGTTTATAATGTATAGGGATAAACCCAGTAACTATAGACCAGTTAATCTAATGGTCGAGGTGGGGAAATGTTGAGAGGCAATAATCTGGGATAAGATTCATTGTCACTTGGTAGAACATGAGTTGATAAATTAAAACCAGCACAGATTGGTTAACAGAATATCAGAACTGAAAAGAACCACAGGAAAGGTACAGCATAGAAAGAGGCCATTCAGCCTAATGTGTCTGTGCTGACCAAAAAAAGAAAAGAAAATTAAAAACCTGCTCATTAAAATCCCACCTTCCAGCACCCGGTCCATATCCTTGCAGGTTACAGTGCTTTAGGTGCAGATCCAGGTGCCTTTAAAATGAGTTGAGAGTTTCTGCCTCCACCACCAAACGAGGCATCGAATTCCAAACACCCACCACCCTGTGGGTAAAGATGTTTTGCCTCATGTCCACTTCTACCAATCACCTTAAACCTGTGCCCTCTGGTAATTGACCACTGTGCTCAGGGGAAAAGGACATCCCTGCCTACTCTATCTCGGCCCCTCATAGTCTTGTACACTTCAATCGGGTCACCATCAGCCTCCTCAGTTCTAAGAAAAACAACCCCAGGCTATCCTATCTTACCCCATAGATGCAATTTTCAAGTCCTGGCAATATTCTTGTAAATCTCCTCTGTACTCTTCCCAGCGCAATAATGTCCTCCCTGTAATGTGGTGACGAGACCTGTGCACAAAATTCCAGCTGTGGCTGAACCAGTGTTTTATACAGTTCCATCATTACATCCCTGCTTTTGTGTTCTAAACCTTGTCCAATAAAGGAAAGCATTCCATATGCTTTCTTTACCACCTCATCCACCTGTCCTGCCACCTTCAGGAACCTGTGGATATGCACAAGGTATCTAACTCCCTCTACCCCTCCCAATAACCTATTTATTGTGTAGTTCCCTAGCTTTGTTTGCCTTCCCCAAATGCATTACTTCACACTTCTCTGGATTGAATTCCATCTGCCATTTTTCCGTCCACTCAACCAAACCATTGATATAATTCTGGAGACAAAAGCTATCCTTTTCACTATCAACTACAGGGCCAATTTTTGTGTCAAACTCCCCAAAGCCATCTACAAGGCACAAGTCAGGAGTGTGAAGGAATATTCTGCACTTGCCTGGATGAGTGCAGCTCCAACAACTCTCAAGAAACTTGGCACCATCCAGTATAAAGCAGCCCGCTTGATTGGCACTCATTCCACAAACATTCATTCCCTCCACCACTGATGAACAGTGGCAGCAGTATGTACCATCTACAAGGTGCACTGCAGAAATTCACCAAGGCTCCTTAGGCAGCACCTTTCAACCCATAACCACTAACATCTAGAAGGACAAGGGCAGTAGGTGCATGGGACGCCATCAACTGGATGTTCCCCTCCAGGCCTCTCACCATCCTGACTTGAAAATATATCGCTGTTCCTTCAATGTCGCTAGGTCAAAATCCTGAAACTCACTCCCTAACAGCACTTTGGGTGTACCTACACCAGAGGGACTGCAGTGGTTCAAGAAGGCAGATCACCACCACCTTCTCAAGAGCAATTAAGGATAGACAATAAATGCTGCCTTAGCTAGCGACACCCACATCCCAATAATGAATAAAGAAAGGATAATATCCCAAGGTTGCATACTGCCATTGTCACATTGCAACACCGCCTTGTGCTATTCCCCAAATGTTCTGGAATGGCAGCCCAAATCCCCAGACCATTATCCTCCCTTCAGCCAACATTCTGTCCCTTGATTAAGCCCATCCTGAGAAGAGATGCTCGGCATTCCGAGTTCCTCTGCAGACATCCGGTTGCTGCTAATGGACCAAAAGGCCTAAAACCTGAAAGAAGCCCTCTGGCACAGCCCTCTAAGCATATCTCCATTAGACCATGCAGACTGTACCTGCTTCATAGATAACAATGGTGCGAAGTATAAGCAATTTCAGTGTAGGCATTCTGTGGAAATAGAGGATTCAAGATAAAACAGAATTAAAAATACTGAACAGATTCTCAGGGAGCAGGACTCAAGTCAAAGTGGAAAAATCCCATGGATTTTTAGATGAAAGCTTTAATCACTGGACAATGGCAGCTGAAATCACCCCCCTTTTATACAGAGCAAAAATGTTCCTACACTGTTTCATTTTTGTTCAAGTTGTTTATAGTTAAATGAAGAAAAAATAAGCTGTTGGAGGGAATTTCCTTCATTTATGGAAACACCAACAACCGCCAGTTGTCAATTACTCAGCCCCATCAGACTCACCCACACTGATGGGAGCTTCCTGCATCCAGCACTGGCCCTGTCGCACTCACCAGCTGCTCACCCAGACCCCACTCTCACAAACACTGAAGATGGCTACCCAACCCAGACTCGTCCCCTCCACACTGACAGATACAACACGTTCACACTCTGCTTCAGTGAGATGAATGTCGCGAACGGTTTCTTTTGGCTGATTGAGGCACTTTGAAATTCCTGATTATTTGTAATGAATCCGTCACAAACCCCTTGGGATTTTCGTGGAATGATACCTAACATCCCTCATTGTGAAAGGCTATTTAAGATAAATGATAATCTCTTTCGGTGAAGCAGGTTGTGAGGAGAATTCCTTGAAACGTTTACGTGCTGTCACGTTAACAACATGTAAACAATTGACACTTTTATTCACGAATGAAGTTAAACCAAATGTTAGCCCAGATTATTCAGCATTTTAAACGGAGTGGGAAACAGTTTAAACACACATCTTCAGTGAGTTCTCGGAAAACAGGATTTAGCAACTGATTGTTGCAGCGTTCATGCAGTCACCTGTTTTTATGTCTTCCTCTTATGAAGTTTGAATCCTCTCGCTGACCCAGTGATTTTTGTTCTTATTCTGTTGTCTTGTTCTTCCAAAATCTCGATGTCAGTTTCTGAGCTAAAACTATTAAATAGAAAAGCGCCCATCTCTTCCAGTAGAAACGCCCGAGGGAGTTTCTCAGTGTGAGTGGCCAATTTCCACAAATCTCTTCTTTAGTCAAAGAAACGAAACTCTCCTTGCATTGAAAGAATAAAAGATAATCTATTGCACAAGGATGGACAATTTGAACCAGCAATTCGGATGTACACACCCGAACCAAGCCATATTTTGCACAGATCAGCTCAAAAACTTTGAAATTGGAATAAGGCTCTGCTGGGATTTGAACCCATAATCTCCTGTTTACTAGACAGGCGCTTTAACCAACTTAGCCACAGAGCCAAGCTTAATTCATAAATACTTTAATCACGGATCCAAACTTGAGGAGTTCCCGGAAAATAGTATTTAGTAATTGTTTTTTCTGGCGTTCATACAGTCACCTGATTTAATCTCTCTTCCTCTTATTCCCCGGGATGATGTTTGAATTCTATCACTGACCCAGTGATTTTTTCACTTGGTCTTCCAAAATCTCGATGTCAGTGTTCAATTGTGAAATAGAATTGCGCCCATCTCTTCCGGTATCAAGAGTCTCTCAGTGTGAGTGGCCTCTTCCCCCAAATGTCTTCCTCAGTCGCAGAAACAAAACTCTGTTTTTGTGTTAAAATCTTTGCAGCTGTTCAGGGAAAGACTATTTTAAGCTACAATTCTAGAACAAAGATAGATTTCGCCCTGTTATGACGGAAGTGCGTAATCGCACATCAGTTTCAACGAAATAAGGCGCTGTCTGGATGTTTTTTTTTACAGCCAAATGCCCTTCCTGTTGCTTGTTCTCCTCATTTATCTGGGCTGGAGACTGACACCATTATACTCTGTAGCTAGGTTATTTCATGATTAACAAGTCCTGGAGTGGGATTTGAACCTAGGACCTCCAGCTTAGAGGTAGGAGAGTTACCCACTGAGCCACTTTCAGCAAGTGCTTAAAAAGGTAGTGTTTGCTCACTGGAGTTTCAGCCTTGATTCTTGTGCTGAAGTCCAAGAGTGGGACTTGAACCTACAACCTCGGAATTCAGAGGCAAGAGTGCTACCAAATGAGTCACAGCTGATACTGGCACAGCCATCTATCGAAATTGCTTTTGAAATTAACCTGTTCGCCAAGATCCCCGCAAAATGATTACTGATATACAAGCCCGCTTTTATATCTGTAATCATTTTGCCACTTGAGCAGTAAATCTTTTTGAGCCTGATGTGATTTGAACACGCAACTTTCTGATCTGGAGTCAGACGCGCTACCGTTGCGCCACAAGCCCATCTGTTGAACATGGTATCGTACTGCTCCTAGATTCGCTTCTTTACACCTTGATTATACTCCGGGGATTGGAATTTTGCTTAATCCCCATTTTCCCTCCGTTCTGTCGGGTCAGTGATTAATTTAAACTGTTTTCTAGGCTGTCTGCTGTTTAAGTATTTCCCAGACATTACTTATACTTTTCGCTTCTAACTTCTGTTTGATACAAAATGTCCCGGAATATATTAAGGACAAATGCAGAACTCCGCCAACTCCGAGTGACCTCGAAACAGCAACCTTGAATTTAATCGCTGAATCCACAAACCAATACCGACGCTCACACTGCTGCTGCACTGAGCTTGTGTCAGAAACCCTGAACTCGGGTGTCACTGAGTGACGGCGACGTTTGCGGCCAACGCCGCGCACGCGCATGGATGCGCGTCCGCCATCTTTATTGGGGGCAATATGCAGAAAGGCGCATGCGCAGTCATCGCTGACCCTGGATTACAAAATTCACGCTTTTCACAACCACTCCATCCGCAGCTCAGCACAAACCTCACAGACAGGGCTAGAAAGAGCAAATGGGACCCACTCTGTTCCCCCATTCTCACCCCACCACCCAATTAAAATGACATGGTGGCGCCTTTTTAAAAAATATATCAAAGGATGAAATGTCGAAAGTAATTTCTGGGGGGAGAGAAAGTGGGAGAGTCAGGGAAATGACCGCGGCCCCAGTGCCGGCCCGCCGCGAGGCTCAGGAAGCGCGGAATTGTTTGAAATTTCCGGCCAGCCATTCCATTAGTTCAGAAAGATGTGAAAGATATTTTCCGAGTGAAATATTTCCAGACCATGTCCCATATGATTCTCGTCAGCATGAAAATTCATCGCGGAAATAGCGTAAGATACACACATTTGATCAGGTCATGATTTACATCACTCACACCTTAAACATGAGGTCCCTGATGAAATCACGATGACTTGGAATTTCTCCGAAAATGTCAGCTGACCTCAGGGACTGGCAGAATTGCATTACCCACGTGATTGGCGTGGCGCAACCACAGGCCCAGCTGGCGAGTGGCGCAAACTGATATCACTCCTTCTGATCTTCACCAGAACAGAGTTAGATGTAACATTGTTTAGCAAACACATCGAGAGATGAAACAAACTTATTTATTCCAAAATTCATTCAATTCCGCTTTAATACTGGGTGGCTTTAATTCTTATTCCACATTCCATTCTGGGAATTGCAACGCTCTTTATTAAAATATGCTTTTTATGTCATTTCATGTGTTAATTCCTAAGAGCCCTTTAATGTTTGGAAGAACAATCAGAACCTTCAGCTGCCAAGTAAGAACGTGGTTTTCAGGGAGTTCCACCAGATTTCCGTTTAAAAGGATCACAAAAGACTCAAGCCTGCAATCTTCTGAGACCTTAATCAACACCGAAGTCAGATATAGTCATACTCATGGAATGATGCCTGACAGATCATGTCGCGGAGGTGGCGGCACAGTGTCAATGTCCATCACCAAAATTGGCTCGGAACGACCAGCACAGGGCGAGCTGGCCGAGTCCTAAAGGGCATTCATGTTGACACTCACAATACAAGTATAGTATATCTACAGGCCCCCATTTATCCACTCAACACGTTGCCCCTTAAAGTAACTCTAATAAATGGGTTGTAGGTTGATTCCCCTGGCTGGTGGGTCCAGAACCAGAGGGAACAGTGTCAGAATAAAGGCCAGGCTATTTAAGACTGAGGTGAGGCGCAATTTCTTCACTCAGAGGGAGGTGAATCTTTGAAATTCTCTACCCAGGAGGTCTGAAAGCCCGGATCTGTCACCTGGAGTTAATGCCTGTGCTCTGACAGCTAAATTATACAATGTCGAGTTTCCTAGTATTTTCTGGCCACATTTTCTGCTGAAAGGTGACACTTTATTTGCTGGGCAGTTTAAGGACCCTCAATGAAACTCACTCATAAACATTCAAATGTGACAGTGTTTATTGCATGGGGCTTCCATTTATTCAGACACAGATCTGTGATAACAGTAGCTTGGGCTGGGATGTGATTCAGACCCACAGCTTTCTGATCTGAAGTTCGATGTATTCCTGTGTGACAAAAGAATTTGCTAACTTTTTCTGTGGAGTGTTGTTCAATGGCATCAAGGGCGGAGATGTGACACCGATCCCTCGGCCACAGTTTTGTTTTTTGCAGTGTCTAGTAAGGGAGAACCAGTTGCAGACATGGGCATCAAAATATGTGAATATCTTTACCTTGTTTTCGGAGAAGGCACTAAAACATTCACCACCATCAGCAGCGCAGGATTTTACCAAATTCTGGATAAAATTGACTGTCCATCAAAGCTCCTCCGTCCTTTCATTACAACATGCACTGTACTGTATGGTTTGACCGCACCACTTCCAAAACCTTCAGGGTTAAGAATGGAGTGAAATGAAGAATGTGTTGTTTCCTTGCCCCACTTTGTTTAGTATTTAATTTTCTCATGATCCTGCCCTTTGCCTTCCCTGCAGATTTCCTGCATAACAGGTCAGATAGCAAACGGTTAAATTGTCACAGTTGAAAGTGAAGGCAAAGATACAGCAGGTCTTGATCAGAGAACTCCTCTATCTGATGATACCACACTCATCGCCAACAGGGATTCTCAGCTACAGAGATTCATGGATTGTCCTTCCCATGCCTGTAACTTGTTCTCCCCAGAATACTTACAGTAGAATGTATAATGTGAGGAATAAGTGTCCCGTGGTGCAGCACAGGAGTGTCACTGCTTCTCTGGGTTCGAGTCCCACTCTAGGACTTGATGGCCAAACAGGTTAATCATCAATCTGTAAATCATTCCAATACGCCTATGGCTGGCAGGAAGAGAAGGAGAGTCTCCTGGTTGGCAAGGCTTGGTGCAGAGTTGTGCACCTCAGGTTCTTGCCACGAGCGCCCTCTTTCAGGGGGAAAACAAGCTAGCCATAGAAACAGATGTAAGCACTTGTTTTGTCTTCCTCAGACGCCACTGGACATGGGAAGAGAAACGAAGGAAGAACAAGTATAAAATGGGGATATCAAGTCAGATAATAATGCAGCATCAGGCCAATGGTTTCCGATGAAACAATTCATACATTACTTTCGGATGGCAGCTGTTCATCCATCTGCCATTCACACCATCATCAGACAAATCTTTCATTTCTTTACTTGTCTCTTTACCACTCCCTTTAGCCTTGCACCAGCAACTCACTTATAATTTAAACTTTCCTGCCCTCCACGCTACTTTAGAAAGGATAAGACAGCAGGTTATACCGGTTATTGTAATGAATGACGACCCACAATAAATTAATAATATGACAATGAATGAACAGCTAGCAATAAGTGACCACAAAATGTTAGTGGTAGACATTCAGTTCGAGTCTAAAGGTCACACACATATCACAGTTTTCACCTTAAGTAAGGCCGATAAGGACGGAATGAGTGGAAAACTGAACACGTTAAATCACAATCAGCTTGCTAAACAAGACAGGGAATAATTGAAGGCTCTCAAAGAAGTATTTAGTGCAATATGTAGCTAATACAAGCCCGAAACAAACGAATACAAATGAACCTTCACTTTAATAGTTCATGGTGATTTTTGGGGAAGGGATTCCATGTTTTTAACCAGGGATTAAGAAATCATGATGATGTCTGTCCAAATAATTATTAACTGCGTCTTTGTGAAAATGTTGTCCCGTTTTGCTGACGTTCTTGTATTTCTGAATGGTACTTGTCATAGGGAGGATGCTGCTGTTCAAATAAACATGGTGACTTACTGTCAGATCGTATAGATCTAACATTATCTGACAAATATGTATAAACTGCACTATACTGTTTCCATCTAAGGGAATAACTTTTGCTTTTCAGATAATCCTCGAGTGCAGGAGAACAAAAGAAGGGCAGCTGCCTATGTCAGGACTTTTGGAGAAAACGGTTGAGATAAAGTTGAAAGCCTGAGCTGGTGTGTGTTTGCAGCATTTACAGTTTGTGTCCTTGCGTAAATAAAAACAATTTGAGATTGCAGATTGAAGTGTTGACCGGGCGTAATAAACTGATACAAATATTCTGTCAATAAAAGTGATTGAGTGTTGCATAAAATGCTACCTTTGGTGTTAATGGGAATACAAATAGTGGAGAATGGTTTTGATCTAGTGATCTCTGGGCTACAGGCCGATCACGACTCAGCTGCACCATTCTGCGAGATAAGGGCTCCAGCGTACAGCCCACGAGTGTTTAGTAGTAGCTGGGCAATTTTTTTTAAGACAGTGAGTTGTGATGATTCAGAATGCGCTGTCTGATAGCCTAGAACTGAATGTCGGCCACTAAAACTTTGTGGTCACTTTTTGCTAGATGTTCATTCATTGTCATATTATTAATAGATTTTGGGTCGTTATTCATTACAATATCTGGTATAACCTGCTGTCTTGTTGTTTTGAAAGTAGTGTAGAGGGCAAGAAAGTTTAAATGACAAGCGAGTTGGTGATTCAATGGTACATTTAAAAGGGAATTGGAATACAGAAATGACAATATTTTCAGTTGGATCTGAAACGATCAGAGGAATGGGACAGGGCCCACACTCTGAGTCGAGTGACCTCTGGGTGAGTTGTTGTTGAATGAAATGGCGGACAGAAATAACCAGAATGCTCAGCGGCTCGGAAAGCGGCCTCTCGCCACCAGAAAGGCCACATAGCGCAGGCGCAGGAAATTCCGCCCCCGGAGGTTTCTGTTTGCGTAGAGCATGCGCAGTGTGGCTCCTGGAAGCTGAGCCGGGGGTGACCGAGTCTCAGCGGCTCTCAGAGCCCGAATCGGAGCCGCCAGGATCGGCAGACGTGCGGCGAGGGACCTGGGCTGGCGGCGGGACCATGAAGCCGATGGTTGTTGCAGACTGAAGGTCAGTGAGATGAAACATTGAGCTCAACAATTTCAGACCGTAAACTCCGTTCTTCATTTTGTTTCCTTTGCTTGTTTCGTTTTATTTTTTCAGTTCGCAGCTCAGCTGCTCCAGGCACAGGTTTTGTTTCTTTGCTTCTTTTCTTGCCCCATCTCCATTCCCTTTGGCCCTGGAGACTAACTTTTCTGTCACTCAACCTCTCCTGTCTTCCACCCGGTCACAAACCTTCCTTGTGTCCTTGTCCCACACACCCCTGGTTTCGAACCTATTCCATCTCTCACTTTTCCCAGTCCTGGTGAAAGGTCACAGCTGAAACACTAACTCTGTTTTTCTCAGGACACAGATGCTGCCTAATCTGCTGAGTTTTCTTTTCCAACATTTTCTGTTTTAATTTAAGATTTCCATCACCTCTTCCGTATTCTGCTTTTTGATGAGCACAGAGCTGAACCCAGTCAGAGTCAACACCTTCAGAAGAGAGAGTGGAGAGATGGTGCCGGAGGGAGGGCTTTGGATTCCTGGGGCATTGGTACAGGTTCTGGGGAAGGTGGGATCTGTACAAACCAGACAGTCTACACCTGAATAGGACTAGGACGAGTGTCCTTTAAGGGAGATTTGCTAGTGTTCTTGGGGAGGGTTTTAACTAGGTTGGCGGAAGGATGGGAACCTGAAGGCAGATTCAGGTCGGACAAATTCAGAGCAGAAAGCGGGAGACAGCAAATTAGCGAGTGACTCTGAAAGACAGAAGAAGCAAAGGTTAAATGCAACGGATTTGGCAAAGTTAAAAGGTATTTATTTAAATGCAAGGAATTTAGCAAAAAAGCAAATGAGCTGAGGGAAAAGATAGTCACGTGGCAGCATGATTATCATTGCTATAATGGAGACTTGACTTAAAGAGGGCCAAAAATGGCAGCTCAACATCCCTGGACATAGAGTTTTCAGGCAGGGTAGAGAGGGGCCTAAAAGAATGTGGTGGGGTAGCATTACTGATTAAATAATCAATTACTGCTGTGTGGAGGGATGAAATATAAAATGATTTATCAAATCGTGCTTGCACACGAGCAGGGGAGAGACCTCATCCTGAGTGAGGCACAGCCAGAGTGAGTGTGGGTATTGGCAATTTGGTGCACAGTGGGAATTCGGTGCAGAGTGGAAGAGGTGTTCTTGCATTTTTTCTTTGCTATCCAACTTCTTAAATCTTCAGAGAGTGGTCTTGCTCTGCTGCAGCAGTAGAGGCTACAAGGGAGAGAAATGACTGGTAAGTAGTGGGTAAGGTCGGGTAAGTATTTACTACTTTTATCGCTTATAGTTTAAGGTCTTTTTGTGGATTATAGTTTGTATATTCTGTAGTAACGAGGATCAGGAAAGAAGGGCCCTAGAGTAATTGATTTAAAAGGCTTAATTTAAAGGGATAGCAGGAGATCTCAAAGTCGTGGTGTGCTCCTCGTGCTCCCTGTGGGAAGCCGGGAACGTTTCTAGTACCCGGGACCAGCATGTGTGCAGGAAGTGCATCCAACTGCAGCTCCTGGAAGCTCGGGTTTCAGAGCTGGAATGGTGGTTGGGGACACTGTGGAGCATCTGCGAGTCTGAGAGCATCGTGGATAGCACGTTTAGAGAGGGGGTCACACCGCAGCTGAAGGGACTTGAGGAAGGAAGGAAATGGTTGACCACCAGACAGTCCAAGAGAAACAGGTAGTTCAGGAGTCCCCTGGGGTCTCGATTGCAAATTGGTTGGAAGCTGATGAGGGCACTGGTTCCTCCAGGGAGTGCAGACAGAGCTAAGTTTCTGGCACCACAAGCAGCCTGCCTGTAGAGGAGGGGAGGAAGAGCAAAAGTAACAGGGGATACTATTGTCAAGGGAACAGATAGGCGCTACCGTGGCCGTCAACGTGACTCCAGGATGGTGTGTTGCCTCCCTGGTGCCAGGATCCGGGATGTCACTGAATGGCTGCAGGGTGTCCTAAAGGGGGAGGGTGATAAGGCAGAGGTCATGGTACATGCTGGTACCGATGACATAGATAGAACGAGGGATATGAGGGCTTACATCAAGAATTCAGAGAGTTAGGCAGTAGACTGAAAAGCAGGACCTTTCGGGTTGTAATCTCTGGATTACTCCCAGTGCCACGTGCTAGCAAGCACAGAAATAGGAGAATAACGCAGATGAATATGTGGCTTAAGAGTTAGTGCAGGAGGGAGGGTTTTAGATTCCTGAATCATTGGGACTGTTTCTGGGGAAGGTGGGACCTGTACAAGTGGGATAGTCTACATCTGAACCTGAGCAGGACTAACATCCTTGTGGGCGGGTTTGCTAGTGCTGTTGGGAGGAGCTTGAACTAATTCGGCAGGGGGAGGGGACACAGAACGTTAGCAGAATAGGGACACATCATAATACAGTAAAACAATCAAGTCAGAGGGAATACAGCTGCATTAAGTTTCAGTGGAGTAAGGCAAGGCTGGATGGCCTATACTTTAATGCCAGGAGTGTTATATGTGAAACGGATGAGTTAAGGGTGAGGATTGACACATGGAATGGTGATATAACAGCCATCACGGAGACGTGGTTGAGAGAGGGGCAGGATTTGCAGCTCAACATTTCGGGATATCGAATCTTCAGGCAAGACAGGGAGGGGGTAAAAGAGGCGGAGGCATTGCATTATTAGTTAAGGAGTCAGTTAATGCAGTAAGGAGAGAGGATAACTTGGAGGGGACATCAAATGAAGCTTTATGGGCAGAGCTTAGGAATAAAAAAGGGGCAGCCACATTGTTAGGTGTGTATTATAAACCCCCAGATAGTCAGCGGGAAATTGAGGAGCAAATATGTGCACAATTTGCAGAGATGTGTAAAAACAATAACAATAGGATATTTATATTAGGTGATTTCAACTTTCCCAACATTAATTGGGATAGACATAGTGTTAAGTGGAGGGATTTCTTGAAATGTGCACAGGAGAACTTTTTAGGTCAATTTGTAGAGGGTCCAACAAGGGACGGTGCATTGCTGGACCAAATTCTGGGGAATGAAGCCGGACAGGTGGCTGAGGTGGTAGTTGGGGAGCATTTTAGTGATAACGATCACAACATGGTACAATTTAAGCTTGTTATGGACAAAAAAATAGACAAGTTGCAAAAACAAAATGTTTTGGATTGGGGTAGACTGCATTTTAGTAAAATAAGGTGGGTCTGGCCAAGGTAGACTGGGAACAGCTTGTGGGGAAATCTACAGAAGAGCAGTGGGGGGCGTTGAAAAAGGAAATTGGGAGGTTACAGGCTCAACATGTTCCCTCTAGGGTGACAGGAAGGAGTAACAAGCCCAGAGAACCATGGATGACCAGAGATATTCAGGATACGATGAGAAGGAAAAGAGAGGCTTTTAGCAGGTACAAGGGGAGCAAATCAGCAGAGGCATTAGTGGAGTACATAAAGTGCAGGGTGGAGCTTAAGAAAGCAATTAGCACAGCAAAGGGGGATATGAGAACGCTCTGGCTAGTTAAAGTAGGGAAAATCCCAAGATATTCTATAAGTATATCAATGGGAAGAGGATAACCAGGGAAAGAGTAGGGCCTATTAGGGACCAAGGGGGAAATCTATGGATGGAGCCAGAGAAGATCGGTAGAGTGTTGAACGAATTCTTCACATCCGTCTTCACCCAAGAGAATGAGGATGAAGGTATGGAACTCAGGGAGAGGGACTGCGAGGTTCTTGAGCAAGTTGATATAGGGAGTGACAAGGTATTGGAGGTGTCGGCAGGCTTAAAAGTGGACAAATTTCCAGGTCTGGATGATTTGTGTCCCAAACTGCTGAGGGAGGCAAGGGAGGAGATCGCAGGGACTCTGACCCAAATTTTCAATTCCACTCTGGCCACAGGGGAGGTGCCAGAGGACTGGAGAACAGCTAATCTGGTTCCGCTACTTAAGAAGGGTTGTAGAGATAAGCCAGGGAACTGCAGGCCAGTGAGTCTCACGTCAGTAGTAGGGAAAATATTGGACAAAATTCTGAAGGAGAGAATCTATCTCCACTTGGAGAGGCAAGGTTTGATCAGGGATAGTCAGCATGGCTTTGTCAGAGGGAGGTCATGCCTAACAAATTTGATTGAATTTTTTGAGGAGGTGACCAGGTGTGTAGATGAGGGTAGTGCAGGTGATGTAGTTTATATGGATTTCAGCAAAGCCTTTGACAAGGTCCCACATGGGAGACTTATAAAGAAGGCAAATGCACATGGGATACAGGGTAATTTGATGAGGTGGGTTCAAAATTGGCTTAGTTGTAGGAGGCAGAGGGTGATGACAGAAGGCTGCTTTAGTGACTGGAAGCCAGTGTTCTTTAGCGTACCACAGTGATCTGTGCTGGGTCCCCTATTATTCATCATTTATATAAACGATATAGATGACAATGTGGGGGATAGGATTAGTAAGTTTGTGGATGACACAAAGATTGGCCGGATGGTTAACAGTGAGGTTGAGTGTCTTGGGCTAGAGGAAGATATGGACGGGATGGTCAAATAGGCAGATAAGTGGCAGATGGAATTTCACCCTGAAAAGTGTGAGGTGATACACTTTGGAAGGAGTAATTTGACAAGGAAGCATTCAATGAATGGCATGACACGAGGATGTTCTGAGGAACAAAGGGACCATGGCGTGTGTGTCCATAGATCTCTGAAGGCGGAGGGGTATGTTAATGGGGTGGTGAAAAAGGCATTTGGGACACTTGCCTTTATCAATCGAGGCATAGATTACAAAAGTAGGGAGGTCATGTTGGAGTTGTATACAACCTTGGTGAGGCCACAGCTGGAATACTGTGTGCAGTTCTGGTCACCACATTATAGGAAGGATGTGATTGCATTGGAGGGGGAGCAGAGGAAATTCATCAGGATGTTGCCTGGGATGAAACATTTAAGTTATGAAGAGAGGTTGGATAGAGTTGGGTTGTTTTCGTTGGAGCAGAGAAGACTGAGGGGCGACCTGATCGAGGTGTGCAAGTTTATGAGGGGCATGGACAGGGTGGATCGGGAGCAGCTGCTCCCCTTTGTTGAGGGATCAGTCATGAGGGGACACAAGTTCAAGGTGAGGGGCAGGAGTTTAGGGGCGATGTGAGGATTAACTTTTTTACCCAGAGGGTGGTGACGGTTTGGAATGCATTGACTGGGAGGGTGGTGGAGGCGGGTTGCCTCTCATCCTTTAAAAAGTACCTGGATGAGCAGTTGGCACATCATAACATTCAAGGCTATGGGGCAGGTGCTGGTAAATGGGATTAGGTAGGTAGGTCAGGTGTTTCTCACATGTCGGTGCAGACTCGATTGGATGAAGGGCCTCTTCTGCACTGTGTGATTCTGTGAAATCATGCTATATGTATTAAGCTCAGAAATATGAAAGGGGGCAGCCACACTACGGGGAATGTACTATAGATCCCCAAATAGTGAGATGGAGCTAGAAGAGCAAATATGTAGGAAAATTTCTGAGTGCAAAAACAGGAAGGTAATAATAGTTGGGGACTTCAACTACCCGAATATCAATTAGGATACAAACAGTGTAATAGGCACAGAGGACATAAAATTCTTCAACTGCATTGAATAGAACATTTTTAGTCGGCATGTAACAAGACCAGTGAAAGGGAGTGAAATTCTAGATTTAGCCAGAGGAAATGAAGCTCGGCAAGTGGATGAAGTCGCAGTGATTGACCATTTTGGCTATAGTGACCATATTACAGTTAGATTTAGCATAATTATGGAAAAGGATGAAGATAGCACAGGAGTAAAAGTTCTAAATTGGGGAAAGACACATTTTATGAAGCTGAGAGGTGTTCTGGAGAGTGTGGACTAGTTACAGATCTTAATGAGCAAGAGAATAACTAAGGAAAGGGTAGGGCCTATCAGAGATGTATACGGTAACTTGTGCGTTGATGCTGAAGATGTAGGCTGGATTCTTAATGAGTACTTTGTCTCTGTCCTCACTAAGGAGAGGGATGTTCTGGAGGGTTTGACATCCTTGAAGTTCGATAAATAACCAGGGCCAGATGGGTTGTATCCCAGGCTGTTAAAGGAAGCCAGGACGGAAATAGCGAATGCTCTGAGGACAGTTTTCCATTTCTCCCAAGATATATTCGAGGTAACAGAGGATTGGAGGTCTGTGAACATTGCACTGTTATTTAAAAAGGGCGCAAGGGATAGTCCAAATGATTATAGGCCAGTCAGCCTGACTTCAGTGGTGGGAAAATTATTAGAATCAATCCTGAGAGACAGGATAAACCCTCGCTTAGAAAGGAATGGATTAATCAGAGAGGGTCAGCATGCTTTTGTTAGGAGAAGGTCGTGTCTTACTAACTTAATCAATGCTTTTGAGGAAGTAACAAGGAAGACTGTGGGTAAAAGAAGCATATCGAATGCTTTCTTTTATTGGATGAGGCATTGAATATAAAAGCAGGCATGTAATGCTGGAATTGTATAAAATACTGGTTAGGCCACAGCTGGCATTTTGTGTACAATTCTGGTCACCACATTACAGGAAGTATACAATTCCTCCAGAGAGCGCACAGAGGAGACACAAGAATATTGCCAGGACTTGAGAATTGCAGCTATGAGGAAAGATTGGATAGACTGGGGTTGTTTTCCTGAGGAGGCTGAGGATGACCTGATTGAGGTGTACAAGATTGAGGAGTTTTTTGTATATTAATTCATGGGATATGAGGTTTGCTGGCTGGGCCAGCATTTGTTGCCCATCCTCATTTGCCCTTGAGAAGGTGGTGGTGAGCTGCCTTCTTGAACCACTGCCATCCATGTGGTGTATGTAGGCCCACAGTGCTGTTAGGAAGGGAGTTCCAGGATTTTGACCCAGCGACAGTGAAGGAGTCTAGACAGAGTAGACAGGGATGCTCGGTTTCCCCAAGCAGAGAGGCTAATTACAAGGGGACACAGATTTAAGGTGATTGGTTGAAGGATTGGAGGGGACATGAGGAAAGATTTCTTCACCCAGAGGGTGGTGGATGTTTGGAATTTGCTGCCTGGTTTGGTGGTGGAGGCAGAAGCCCTCAGCTCATTTTAAAGGTGCCTGGATCTGCGCCTAAAGTGCTGTAACCTGCAAGGATACAGGCCGGGTGCTGGAAGGTGGGATTAGAATGGGCAGCGAGTTTTTCTTTTTTTTCTTTTCGCCCAGCCCAGGCACTAAAGGCTGAGTGGCTTCTTTCTGTGGTGTAACTTTCCTATGGTTCTATTGTTCTATGGAGTCAATACCTTCAGGAGAGGATAGTGGAACCAGTGAGTGTAGAACTGAACCCAGCCAGAGTCAGCACCTTCAGGGGAGGAGAGAAAAGTCGATGAAAAGGAAAATAGCTGGAGTTGGTGCGATGGGTTTGGATTTCTGCGCTGGGAGGAGGAAGTGTGTGTGGGACATGGTTTTACAGCTTTGGGGGAACAAGAGAGGAAAGAATGTTGCAGAGAAATTAAATTGTTCTGAATTTCTATCCTGTACTTAATGATTTTTAAACTCCTTTTACAGGGTAGAAAGGGAGCATCTGCAGACAGAACACTCATTCCTCGGAACCTGAATATGATAGGTCTTTGAATGTGGAATGAGAAATATTTGTCTGTTCTCTCTGTGGGAAAAGATTTCATACGTCAGTGAGACTGGAAAAGCACCGAGACACACACACCCCCCCCCGAGTGAGAGTGTTCCAGTGCACTGACTGTGGAAGGAGCTTTAACCAGTTATACAACTTGAAAAAGGATCTCACAATTCACAGTGGGGAGAAACCATACACACGTGTGCATGGACAAGGCTTCATTTGAATGTCCGACCTGGAGAGACACAAGGGCTCCTGCACTGCGGAGAAACCGTGGAAATGTGGGGACTGTGGGAAGGGATTCAGATCTCCATCCCTACTGGAAACTCATCGACGCATTCACACTGGGGAGAGACCGTTCATCTGCTCCGAGTGTGGGAAGGGATTCACTCACTCATCTGCCCTGCTGAAACACCAGCGAAGTCACACTCTGGAACGGCCTTACACCTGTTTCCTGTGTCAGAAAGGATTCACAACGACATCCAATCTGTCCGCACACCAGCGAGTTCACACTGGGGAGAGGCCGTTCACCTGCTCCGTGTGTCAGAAAGGTTTCAAAACTACATCCAACCTATTGACACACCAGCGAGTTCACACTGGGGAGAGGCCATTCACCTGCTCCAGGTGTGGGAAGGGATTCACTCAGTCATCCCAGCTCACTAAACATCAACTTGTCCACACTGACCAGAGACCGTTTCAATGCCCTGTGTGTGAGAAGAGCTTTAAAAGCACAAAGCAGCTGCTGGAACACCAACACACTCACAGTGGGGAGAGGCCATTCCCCTGCTCCGTGTGTGGGAAAGCATTTCCTCGGTTATTCCATCTGCAGCAACACCAAGTAGTTCACACTGAGCAGAGGCCTTTTCAATTCCCTGACTGTTAGAAGAGCTTTAAAAGCAGCAATAATCTGCGGAAGCACCAACGCACTCACTCAGGTGAGAGGCCGTTCACCTGCTCTGTGTGTGAGAAGACATTTAATTGTTCATCCAACCTATTGACACACCAGCGAATTCACACTGGGGAGAGGCCATTCATCTGCTCTGTGTGTGGGAAAGGATTCACTCGGCCATCGAACCTCACTGAACATCAACTAGTTCACACTGAGCAGAGACCTTTTCAATGTCCGGACTGTGAGAAGAGCTTTAAAAGCAGCAATGATCTGCGGAAGCACCAATGCACTCACTCTGGGCAGAGGCCGTTCCCCTGCTCTGTGTGTGGGAAGGGATTCACTCGGTCATCCAATCTGCTGCAACATCAGCGAGTTCACATGTGACTGCAGGGGTTGGATTCTGCTGTCAATGCTGCTGTTAATCACATCCATAACTGAACCATGTTCATTCTGACAGTCAGATATTTTGAGATTGATTCAATAATTAATCTAGTTTTAAATACATTATGTTGGGTCCTTAATTTCTCCAAGTTCATGGAGACTAATTGATGTCCCGTTAATGACTGTTCTATATTTGGGTCTTTTCCCCTTTACAACTTGATTATTTCAGTTATCATCCTTTCAATTACTCTCAGGGACAAGTCTCAGCTCCCCGTACCTTCCAGAGTGCCTGTCCTAGCCTTGGTATTCAGGAAAGGTATCAGTAACATTCCCGGGAGCACTAAACACAAAATCCAGTCTGTTAATCACTTTCAGCTACTGGACATAGTGTGTGTCCTACTGCATCTCTCTCACCTTCGATGTGTGAATAAAGCATCACACCTATAAACCTGGTTTCAATTTAATTTAATTCAATTTAATTCAAGCTACTGCCATTATAAATCTGTAGCAATTTATTTCAATCATTTCATGTTTAATATTGATTTGGGATTTATTTTGTGGCAATCCTTAGATGTCTGGATCAATCAGTATTTCTGTTGCAAACGATTCAGCGTTTTCCGAACACTTGGAATAAGGTGATGGTGATATCACAAAAAGAGATCAGAGGAGCTTGAAGTCAGCACCTGACTCACACCAGGTTGAGTCTGATTTCCTTCCACTCTGATTAATGTTGTTCTTAATTGCCATCAGCTTCACGGACCCAGATTGGAAATGACTGGAGGCATTACAAACATAGCAGCTTATAAATTAGGAGCAGGAATCGGCCATTCGGCCCCTCCAGCCTGCTTCCCCCATTCAATAAGATCATGGCAGATGTTCTTCTGGCCTCAACTCCCACTTTCCTCCCTGCCTCCGATACCCTTTAACTCCTTTTTCAATCAAGAATCTATCTAACTTTGCCTTAAAATGTTCAATGGCTCTGCCTCCAGCTTAACTCCAGGGAGAGACAGAGAAAGGCATCTAAAAACAGGACAGGTCTGCTGTAAAATAACCAGGCGTTTAAAAGTGCCGTGCCTTCAGAACAGAAGAACCTTCTCTGATCCCTGTAAACCTGATTCCAGCTACTAAGCTCACATGTTTACGTAACCTCCGGCAATTCCACTGTGGAAGCCATTGCAGCTGCCAAGACAATTCTATAACTTAAAAACCTTCATTTCAGACAGCACAACATCTCGACTTCAAAATATATCCGGCCTGCACTGAGTATGGACTAAAATGATCCAATTTTATAAGTACTGTTCTATCTTCATTTGTATCTAATCCACATGTGTATGTGTTAGCAACTTTATCTATTCTTCAGTAAATTCCAGAGCAATAGAGTAAAATAAACTAATCATTTATTTTTTTAAGGAAAAAGGCTTTTTCGCTGGCTTATTTACAATTGAATTTGTCACTCCATGGGTAAGGAAATATACACAACATACAAATATATTGTTCATGGGCGACTTCAGGGAAACACCTTTAAAGCATCCGTGACATTATTAATAAAATCCATAGACATTCCACTGTCAACTACTTTAGTAACCTCTCCCAAAAATCAATCCTATTCATCAGGAATGACCTCCCCTTTACAAATCCATGTTGGCTTTCTCTGAACAGCTGAAAAACTTCGAGGCATTCAGACTCCCTATTCTTCATAGTGAACTCTCGGAATTCCCTGACAACAGGGCTTAGTCGAACTGGCCGACAATTCCCTGGTTTCCCTCTGACTCATTTCTTAAATGCTGGAATGACAGGCAATATTTTCCAATCTGAGGGAATGGTCCCCAAGTGGAGAGAAGTTTGAACACTTCTGTTCTCAACTCCTTCCTTTAATTCCCTGCAATGAAACATTCTCCTCTTGGAGTTTTGTTACTCGTTAGTGCCATTAGTTTCTTCATTACTATTATCTTGCTTATGTGAACTTAGTTGAGTCCTTCTTCCTGATTCAATAATAGATTCCTTGGAATACCTGAAATGCTGACTCTTCCCCTATCCCAAATACTGAAACAATGTCTGAAAATTCCTTGTTTTCATTGACAACAGCACTGCTAACAGTTTTCAATTGGCCCACATGCTCTGATCATTCTCCTTCTCCTAATATAATTGTAAAAGTTTGTGTGTTGATTTTGAAATCTATTACGTTTTTATCGTACTGCGCTTTTGGAGTTTGTTATCTGCTTTGTTCCCATTTCCTGCTCTTTGTATCTTTCCTATTCACCAGGATCTCTCCATTCTTTGCAGTTATGTATGCAGAGTTTCATGTTGTTTCTTGTCTCCTTCCTTGTCCACGGCTGTCTTTTTAGGCAAATAGATCTCTCGAAGGTTAATGGTAGAAGCTGGCTCTGCACCATGTTAAAGTCTTTCTGAACAGTTCCTCCTCACCATTTTGTCTTTTTCCTCATCAAAAGATTTGCCCAGTTTACTGTGGACAATCTCTGTCTCATTCCCATTGAATTCAGCCTCACTGAAAACGAGAAACTTACTAGCTGTTTCATGCTTCTTCCTTTCAAGCATTGAGTTGAACTCAATCATATTATCACCACTGGCAAAGTGCTCATGCACTCTCATGGGGAGGTGGTGGAATAGTGGTAATGTCACTGGGCTAGTAATCCAGAGACCCAGTCTAATTCCCTGGGGGCCATGGATTCATATCCCCCATGGCAGCTGGTGGAATTTAAATTCATTTAATTAAATCGGGATTTTTAAAAAGTAGAGTGACCATGAATCGATTGTTGTAAAAACCCATCTGGTTCACTCATAACCATTAAGGAAGGAAATCTGCCGGGGCTGGCCAGGCCTACACCTGACTGCAGACCAACAGCGATGTTGTTGACTCCCAGCAAGCCACTCAGTTGATCAAACTGTTAAAAAGCAGAAAAAGGAATGAAACTGGATCGACCACCCGGCATTGAACCTAGGTACCGGAAATTATAATGGAAAACCCAGTCCTAAACCCTCCAAACGCTTCCTTACTAACATCTGGGGGCTTGTGCCAAAGTTGGGAGAGATGTCCCACAGGCTAGTCAAGCCACAGCCTGATATTGTCATGCTCACGGAATTATACATTACAGACAATGTCCCAGACACCGTCATCACCAACCCTGGGTATGTCCTGTCACCAGTGGTGGTGCCACTGTGCTATACAGGTGGGAGGGAGTTGCCCTGGGAGTCCTTAAATTTGACTCGGGTGCCCATGAAGTCTCTTGGCATCAGGCTAAAAATGGGCAAACAAACCACCTGATGGTTACCACTTGCAGTAACTGGCACCCCCACCACCACTCCACAACAACCCCACCCCCTCAGCTGATGACTCAGTGCTCCACATGTTGAACACCATTTGGAGGAAGAATGCAACTGTGCTAAATGGGCTAGATATTGAACAGATACAGCACCTCAAAACTGGGCTGAGGGGTAGTGGGCCATCAGTAGCAGCAGTATTGTACTCAACCACAAACCATCACCTCATGGCTTGGCACAGCCTCCACTGTACCATTATCATCAAGTTAGGGGATCAATGCTGGAACAATGAAGAGTGCAGGGGGGCCATGCCCAGAGCAGCATCAGGTATACCTAAAAATGACGTGTTAACCTGGTGAAGCTATAATACAGGACTACTTGCATGCCCAGCAGCATTAGCAGCAAGTGAGAGAGCTAAGCGATCCCACAACCAATGGATCAGATGTAAGCTCTGCAGTCCTGACACGTCGATGCATGAATGCTGGCTGGCAAATAAAAAACTCTCAGGAGGAGCCGGTTCCACAAATATCCCCATCGTCAATGATGGGGGAACCCAGCACGAGTGCGAAAATAAAGCTGAAGCATTTGCAACAGCCAGAAGTTCCAGGTGGATGATTTATCTCAGCCTCCTCCTATGATCCTCAGCATCTCAGAAGCCAATCTTCAGCCAATCTGATTCACTCCAGGTGATATCAATAAACAGCTGAAGGCACTAGATACTGCAAAGTCTATTGGCCCTGACAACATACCGGCAATAGCACTGAAGGCTTGTGCTCCAGAATTGGCTGCACCCTTAGCCAAACTGTTCCAGAAATAACAAGGCTTTGTCTCCCAGTATGATGTCCGGTAGAGGCAAAAGCGGTAAAGGTCTTGGCAAAGGTGGTTTTAAAAGGCACCGGAAAGTCCTCCGAGATAATATCCAGGGAATCACTAAACCTGCCATTCGTCACCTCACTTGATGTGAAAATGTTAAACACATCTCCAGCCTCATTTATTAGGAAACTCACTGGGTTCTCAAGGTTTCCTTGGAAAATATCATCTGGGACTTGGTCAACTACAAAGAACATGCTAAACAAAAGACATTTACAGCTACATCACTGGCATCGATCCAGCTATGTGGAAAATTGCCCAGGTTATGTCCTGTCCAGAAAAAGCAGGAAAAATCCAATCCGGCCAATTATCACCCCCTCAGTCTATTCTTGTTCATCAGTAAAGTGATGGAAGAGTTCATGGGCAGTGCTATCAAGTGGCACTGACACAGCATTAATCTGTTCAGTTTGGGCTCTGCTAAGGTGTCTCAGCTCCTGACCTCATTACAACATTGGTCCAAACATAGACAAAAGAGCTGAACTCCAGGGGTGAGGTGAGAGTGACTGTACTTAACACCAAGGCTACATTTGATTGAATGTGGCATCAAGGAGCCCTATCACAACTGATGTCAATGGGAATCAAGGTAAAAAAAAACTGTCCACTGTTTGATCCCATACCCAGCATAAAGGAAGATGGTTGTGGTTGTTGGAGATCATCTCATCCCCAGGACATTGTTGCTGCAGTTCCACAGGATAGTGTTCTAGGCCCAACCATCTTCAGCTGCTTCATCAATGGCCAATTACCTTCCCTCTATGATAAGGTTGGAAGTGGGATATTCGCTGCTGATTGCACAATGTTCAGCACCATTCCTGACTCCTCAGACACTGAAACAGTCCATGTCCACATGCAGCAAGGCTTGGGCAAGATTCAGGCTTGGGCTGACAAGTGGCAAGTGACATTCACACCACAGAAGTGCCAGACAATGACCATCTCCAACAAGACAGAATCTAACCATCTCCCCATGACAGTCAATGACATTACGCTTGCTGAATCCCTGACTATCAACATCCTGGGGGTGTTACCATTACATAGAAACTGAACTGGATGAGCCATATAAATAATATGGTGACAAAAGCAAGTCAGAGACTTGGAATTCTGTGGCGGGTAACTCACCTCCTGACTCCCCAAAGCCTGTCCACCATTGACAAGGCACAAGTCAGGAGCGTGATGAAATATTGTCCACTTGCCTGGATGAGAACAGCTTGACACGATCCAGAACAAAGTCCACAATGATTGGCACTCTATCCACCACTTCAACATTCACTTTCTCCACCACCATCCCCAATGGCAGCAGTCTACCTACAAGATTCTCCGCAGCAACTCCCATAAGGCTCATTCACCAGCAACTTAAAAACCCGCCACCTCTAACACCTAGAAGGACAGGAGCAGCAAATGCATGGTAACACCACAACCTGCAAGTTCCCCTCCAAACCACACACGATCCTCACCTGGAATTATATCACCGTTCCTTCACTGTCGCTGTGTCAAAATCCACAAACTGCCTTCCTAAGAGCACTGTGGGTGTACCTACACCACATGGACTGCAGCAGTTCATGAAGGCAGCTCACCATCACCTTCTCAAGGGCAATTAGATAGGGACAACAAATGATGGTCTAGCCAGCGATACCCACATCCCATGAATGAATTCAAGAAGCCCTTTAGGCTGTTACCTAACTCTGGTCCATCCATCATTGTTAGGTCTAATGTAATCACCCACTCTTGCTGTTTCTCTGACAGGAATCTATCCCAGACACACTCCAGAATCTCCCCACATTTCTGATAAGTGTTATTCTTATCCCAATATACATGGAAGTTAAAATCCCCCAATGAAACCATTCTTCCTTTGCTACATGCTTGCCTAATCTCAGCATGTATACAAACTGCCACTTCCAGGCTACTACCAGGAGACATATACACAACTTCAACTAAAGTGTTAAAAATGTTCCATTTCTTAATTCTATCCATAAAGCTTCCACTCCTTGCTGATCTCAGCACATATCCTCTCTTATGGTGGAACCAATTTCATCTGCAACAGTTAAGGTTACTCTTCTCCCTCTACCATTTTCCCTATCTCCCTGTAGACCTAATTATCTGGCATATTTAGTTCCCAGTCCTGATGGTCATGGAACCTGGTCTCTATAGAGGCAACCATGTCATATCCTTCAAGTTGTATTTGTGTCTGCAATTCATTCAGTTTGTTCCTCAGATTCTGTGCTTTTGAATAAAGAATGTTTGTTTGAGCCATTACCCCTATCCTGTCCTGCTCGAACGTTTTATCGACACATTTCCTATCCAACTTCGTGTGATATATCTGCCCGCTAAAGCTGGCTGGTGAATCCAAAACTAGGACACACACTCACACAATAAGTTTCAGCTACTTTGGACATTTTTTTCACTCCGAGTATTTTGGATCTTTGGAATTGTCTCCCCCAGAGAGCTAGGGGTGCTCAGCTACTGTCTGTATTCAAACTGAAATCAATAAGATGTTTCAATAATAAGAGACCTGGAGATAGAGTGGGGAGGTGCACTTCATTGAGTTAAGGTAATGGATCCGCTGTACTGTATTCAATGGGGGAACAGCAGGGAAGGGCTGAGTGCCTGACCGCTGCTCCGATTTCTAATGTTCTTATGCTCATCTCTCTGCAATGTGCTTTGTTCTGGGCATTTCTAAAACTTGTTTTCCTTTTCTTTGACAACCGTCTCTGTAACTGAAGCTGTTTGGTCAACTTGCAAATTGATCTTAAATATTTGAATAATTTGCAAGCCATTGCTGCTGATGTGCTGGGTGTATTTCCATATAGCTCACAAACCACTCAGGGGAGGCCAAATCGCAGCCTTGTTAAAAAACATGAAAAAGGCCATTTAGCAAATTAATGGAAGGGCATTAGAGGAAAATAGCTAAACAAAGTTACGAAATGAATAAAATTTATAGGTGATTAATCATGTGAGATTGAAACTACAGCAAATGATCTGGAAAGAAAAGGTAGGAAAGGGAATGGAATATTTACAGTGTGTTCAGGACTTACCCAGTAGATAGGAAGTCCAGCAAGGCAGTGGTGATGGGTCTGGTCATTGAGGAATAAACCAGAGCAGATATGAGAAGTCAGCACAGTTCAAATCAATCATCGAACAGAACAACCAGGTTTGAGTAAACGATTGAGAAAAATGTAAAGAAGAAAAGCCAAAAATAGTAAATTACAATAAAATAGTTCCGGAGGGTTGGGAATATAACTTATGAAGATAAACCCAAACAGAATATTGATGAACAAAGAGATAGAACAGCAGTGATCAAGCAACAACAGGAGAAATACATTCTGCTAGAACAGGAACCAATTATCCAATAGTGAAATTCCCTGGATAAATAAAGGGATCAGGGCAAAACTGAAATTAAAGTAAAAGGCCTGTGCTGAAGGACGTTGACAATAAAGGAGAGGATGATAAATGGACAAACCAAGAGGTTAGACAGCTGGTCAATGAGAAGCTCCAGGATTAAGTTATGAAGGAATATAAAATCAAATAGGAAAATATCCGATGGACACAGAAACAACAAAGGGCAAATGAGAATATGGAAAGAGTCTCAGAAGGAGGCACAAGAAAAAGCTCAGGTAATGACAGAGTTTAGGGAGAAATATTGGATAGTTACTTGGCCTCAGTTTTTAACCAGGTAAACTGACCACATGGATTAATGTCATTCCAAGTAGATTTCAAGACATCTAACAAAGAAAGGAGGGGAGAGCAGTGAAACATGGAAATGGTAAATCGTTGGAACTAGATGAATTACATCCCTGTATGCTAAAACAGAGAAGGAAGAGCCCACTGGGACAGATGAATTCAGATCTAAACCCCACACCTCAAGGTGCTTAGGATGGGGTGCAGGGCACAGTTTCTCCAGACTAATACTGAAGTTTAAAGGATTAAACAATGAGAATTGATTGTGTAAATTAGTGTTGTACTCACTTTAACTAGAACAGATTAAGAGATGATATTTGGAAATGTTTGAGCTGATTATAGGATTAAATAGGATCGAGAGAACTAATTCTTCAGGTGGGTGAATCCTGAAGATGGTATTTCCCTAACATTAGAGTGAGGCCCCTCATCTCTGCCACTGCTATATCTCCCTTTCTGATTGTTTCAGTCCCAATTCATTCTCTATCACTATTTCTGCACCTCTCGCTCTCCCCTTTCTCTATAGCCATCTCACTTTCTCGGTCTCTCCCCCTTCTCTCTGCTTCGATTATCATTTTCTCCTCTCTTCCAAATTCTCCATCTTTTGCCTTCTCTGCCACTATCTCCTTTCTCCCTCCTGTCTTTCCATACCTCGTTCATTGTGTCTCACTCTCTCTTCTCTTGCTAAGAATCTATCTTGCTCTCTCTCAGTTACATTTATTTTCTTCTTCACACTCTGTAATCCTCTGTCTTCACTCTGTCTTGTTTTATTTCACTCTGTTCCTTCCCCACCCATCCCCCCACTCTCTGTCACTCTCTCTCTCTTCCCAAGTCTACCTTATAAATTGTCAACAAAACAAAAATACCTGGAAAAACTTAGCAGGTCTGGCAGCATCCATGGAAGGGAGCACAGTTAACGTTTCGAGTCCGCATGACTCAAAGAGTCATGTTGAAGAGTCATGCGTACTCAAAACGTTAACTGTGCTCCCTTCCACGGATGCTCCCAGACCTGCTGAGTTTTTCCAGGTAGTTTTGTTTTTGTTTTCGATTTCCAGCATCCGCAGTTTTTTGCTTTTATAAATTGTCAAAATTGTTCATGCATCTGGTCAGTTTCCACATGAACCCACCCTGTGCTCCAAGCACATTATATGTGATGAGCTCAGCTTCTCCATTCCCTGTTTTTAATGAGCTGGCCTGGATGTTCCAGACTCTGTCGGTGGCTTCAAGAACTGCAACATTTTGCTAAAATCCAGAGGAACACTTGCTTTTGATTCCAATGTTTGCTGCACCATCTCCCTCCCCATCTCCTAGATTCAATTCATGACATCATCACTAGGCGATATAACCACCAGCTTATGTACATGTGCTGCCTGGGGAATGTAAAACCACAGGACACAGTCTTATATTGTGGGTCAGCCATTATGGACTAAGATTAAGATAAATTTCTTCACTGAAAGGGTTGTGAATCTTTGGCATTTCTTATCCCAGGCATTGAGTATATTCAAGAGGTAATTTGACAGATGTTTGGATACCAAGGTGATAAAGGGATATGGGGGTAGGTCAGGAAGGTGGAGATAAGGTAAAATGTTGGCCATTATCATACTGAGTGGCAGCACAGGCTCTGGAGTAGTCTACTCCTGCTCTGATTTCTGATGTTATCTTCATGTCCACATGCCTGTGATGTGTTTTGCTTGGTATATCTGATTAACCTTGTTCTTTTTTTTCCTTTATTTTTGTCTGGCTATCTCTTTAACTGAATTAGTACATTCAGTTTACAAACTCATCTGAAACATTTGAATAGCTGGCAGTGAGTTGATACTGATCTGTGGAGCTTATCTCCATACAGTACACAGGGTGAAGCACAAGGAAGAGTGAAGACCATCCAGGTTCAATAACATAAAAAACACCATTCTACAGGATAGATAATATTGGAAAGGCATTGGAGGGAAATATTTAAACAAATCAATGGAATGAGTAAAATTCAGAGCATAAAAATCATGGGAGATTTTAAAGCAAGTGTTTTGTCAGGAAGATGTCGGGAAAGTTGAAAACTGGAATTGGGTAGTTACCCTGCGTTCAGGCTGCATTTCTTCCCCAGAACCTCGGAAGCCCAACAAGAGATGAATCACTGCTGCATCTAGGAGTTTAACATGAAGCAGAACAGATAAAAACATTAAAGTTTCAGTGAAAATCGAGGCAATAATACTCACAGCCAAATAAAACTTATACAATAATTGAAGAAGATTCTAGTAAGGAAAGGCAGAAATGTAATATATAGAAAAAGCTTAATATTAGGAGATGGGAATACAACTTGGAAAGAATATTACTGGACAAAGAGATAGAACAGCAGTGGGAATTATTTCAAATGGAGAGCAGTGGACTTCAGGAGAAATAAATTGCATGAAAAAGATACAGCGCAGCCACTATTAAAACACATCTTCTTCTTGAGCTCTCTGCCCGCAGGCAGACTGACCCACAACATCACAATCTCCATTATGGGAAGGGTAAAGAGGCAGCTCCTGAATCTACCCCAGCTGGAGCGGGGATTGAATCCTGTGTTGTTGACAACAACCTGTTTCACACCAGCTTTCCAGCCAACTGAGACCCCATGGAGTACTAGTTGCTGTGGCTGCCTGCATTTTTACATGTATTATGGCCCAGTGATGGTAAATGCTGAGCTGCTCCAATCTCAGAAACTTGAAACTCTGCCACAGCTGTTCTTGCAATTTGTTTTTTTTATTTCGAGATGCGTGCCTTGAATTCAGTAGTAATAAGGCAACTGAGTCTTAGAGGGTTTTTACCAAACTAAATTAAACATTTATTAATAAAATAAACAATTTTAAGCACATACATAGGACTAAAAATTACGACTATAATAACTCCTCGAATCCCTAATTAATCTAGCTCACAGTTACACCTCCGGTAAGGCAACAGTAAAACAACATAGATTTCAACAGACCCAAGCAAAGCAGACAATACCCTGGACAGCAATATTTAAAATGGATTCTCTTAGCTTCAGTTCCTGGAGACAGCACCTTGGTACACAGAGGCTCGAGGCTTTTCACACTTGTTAGACCTTAGAACCCTTCTTCTCACATATGACCTCATCTCTTTTATACAGGTTTCTCGCATTTTAACGTAAATCCCATTGTTCCAATATGTCTTTGCAACTTTACTTTTTCCATAATATAAATCTTCCATAGTACTCCCATTATCAGTAATCTTTGGGAAATATGAACACACTGTTTGGCTTAACCTCTGTTGGCTCGGTGTAGCATCTTACAATCTCTTTGAAATTCACGACTTTGGTTTCTCTAAAAATGCAAATGTTCTTCACACCTCACATTCTAAAACTTCAGCCATATTTATGTACTCAGCATTTCAAACCTAGTTTCCCTTCGGATAAATCAGAGCACCCAGATCAGCTGTCTATAATTCAATGCAGCGGCATCTGTAACAGCTGCTTCCATGATACAGATCACTGCCTCCTCCAGAGGGCTCAGGTGATGCAGGCGTGCATGTCCTCCTCTGATTCTGCTCCGCTCCCTGTGATTATGGATCACATTGTCCTGTGAAAGATCGAATAGAGAATGTCAGTGAGTGTGCTGAGTGTTTGAGTGATTTGTGTTTGAGTGATGTGGGTATCACAGTTGGAGGAGGTGGAGTTGTGTGGAGTCTGTGAGACCTGTGTGCGAGGTT
Source organism: Cetorhinus maximus (assembly GCF_964194155.1). Lineage (NCBI taxonomy): Eukaryota > Metazoa > Chordata > Chondrichthyes > Lamniformes > Cetorhinidae > Cetorhinus > Cetorhinus maximus. The sequence continues at coordinate 19,767,321 of NC_135909.1, forward strand.
GGCAGCATTTCTGAGTGTTTGAGGCGGAGCATCTGAATGTTAGACCCAAGTCCTGACCGCCCGGGATTGCAAATGGGTGAGTGATGGGAATGTGGTGTATGAAGCAGTGTGAGAGGTGGCTGCTGTGGTGTTTAAGGAATGTCACATGAAGATGTGGCAAACAGTCAGGATGATACCAATCGACTACAACAGGACAGAGATAGACTAGTAGAATGGGCAGGCAAGTGGGAGATGGAATTTAATACAGAGAAGTTTGAGGTGATGCATTTTGGAAGAAGGGATAGGAGGAGGAAAGCAGATCAAAATACTATGCAAGGTCATAGGGATGTGGGGGTTTATGTACATGGGTCTTTGAAGGTGGCAGGAGGTTTTGAGAATAATTAGCAAAACATTTGGAACTTTGGGCTTCATAAATAGAGGTATTGAGTACAAAAACAGGGAAGTTATGATGAACATTTATAAAGCCCTGGTTAGGCCACAATTAGACTATTGCTTCCAGTTTTGGTCACCATGCTTTAGGAATGAAGTGAGGGTCCCCGAGAGGGTTCAGAGGAGATTTCCCGGAATGGTTCCAGGGATAAGGGATTTCAGCTGGAGGGTTAGGTTGGAGAAGCTGGAGGTTGGAGCTGGGGTTGTTCTCCATGCTGAAAGGGAGATCGAGAGTAGGTTTGATAGAAGTGGACAGGATTATGACAGTGTCAGATAAGGTAGACAAGAAAACCTGTTCCCATCAGCAAATCGTACAAGAACTCAGGTACACAGATTTACAGATTATGTCAAGAGACATTGAGGATGGGGGCGGGGAGGGGGGGTTGTAGAGTTTGGGGGAGGGAGAAATGAAGCACATTTTATTTTTGACTCAGCAAGTGGTGATGACCTGGAAGTCACTGCCTTCGAGGTTAGTAAAAGCAGAGATATACAATGGTTTCAAAAGGAAATTGTTTGAACACTTGGGGGAATTAAACATGCAGGGATATGGTCATCGAGCAGGTCAATGGGACTGGCTGGATTGCCCTACACAGAGCTGGCTTGGACTCTTCTGTGCTCTATGACATCATCATTCCTGACCAAAGTGAGGGAATTGAGCTTCAGGTGACCCTGCTGTCAGCTCATTGGGGTTAGACTCTGGGAACTGACCACCATAATTGCCTTCTGATGGTGTTGCTTTAGGGCCTCCGGCACAGAACACCCCCACCCCACAGTTCCCCATACACTGTAGAGAAGTGGGGTCTCTCTTCCATCCAAGCCCTGGACTGTTGCCTTTAGAGCTGCCTCCAAGAACCTGGGATCCCTTTCTCTTCCGTGTCGCCCCATTTTGAGTGCTTTGTTTTACAGGCAATTTCTGCAAATCGGCAGCAGCTTCCTTACAATTAGTGCAGTTCCCCTTTAAGAGGGGCAGGCTCGCTGGAACAGTAGCCATGCAAAACTGCTTTTCCTCCCTTTCAGGTATTCAGCAAGCCAACCTCACAGTGAGCTCTTGCCTGAAGGCTACACTCATGAAAATGAGTATAGAGGAAGAAGGGCAACACCTTTTACCCATAATAAGTTCAGTGAGTGACTCATTGTGTGTGTGTGTGTGTGTGTGTGTGTGTGTGAGATTATAAAAACAGCAAACTCTCCGAGATTAGATACAGAACATTTCTACTCCAGCATCCTGATACTGACTCTGAGGAACTCCATGGAATATAATGAAAACACTTTTCCTGCTGATTCAATTTCTGCTCCTGACTCAGCCAAGTCCGACTGCAGGGAATGGGTTTCTCCATCCTGATAGTAAACACCGGCACATTTCCCCAATCCCTTCACAGCCAGTGTTCAGAGAGGATTCTTTTCAAACTACATTATTCTCTTTCAATTTCACAGTTTAATTGTTTGAACATCACAATATAATTGGTTGAATTGTTATTTATGAAAGACTGAAGAATTTAATGTAAACCAGTTGCACAGGTAAATTCCCTGAATGATTAGTCACTATCTGAGCGGCTGGAGGGGATGGTGGGTGTTGAGGGCTGATCCAAATAGACCAGCAAGAAAAGGGCAGTGCCGAGTTGGTGGATCACAGCCGGATGAGTTACTCAGTTGGGAGACTCTGTAATTGGCCTCAGTACCCGGGAAGCACAGAGGAGTAACTCCCAGTTGCTGCTCCCCATCGCTGCTACCTGCTGCAGTGTGAGAGTGCAGATTGTGTGTGAGGACAGAGTCGGCAGTTCCCTCAGTCCCTTTCCTCCACACGCACTGTCCAGTCTAACAGGTGAAGAATGAGGAATTAGGAGCGATACTGGAGGTGTCTGTGGGATCAATCCTCAGGCATGAGTCAGCTTTTCATAATGAGGGCAAAGAGTGAGAGTAAGCGGGTTTAAGACAGGTTTATTTAAATTGATTAATACTGCAGCTTTCACACAGATTGGGCTGTGAGAACACAGATTGTGTAGATAAGAGAAGTGGTTAATTTATCCATTGTCACTCTGCCTCAGTTGGGAGTTGAGTGAACAAATTGTGGGTTGATGTCCCACTCCAGTAGATCCAGACCAGCACTGGGGGAGTGCTGCACTGTTGGAGGTGTCATGTTTTGGATGAAAAGTTAAACTGAGACCCTGTCTACCTGTTAATGCCAAAGGTTATATCTGGTACATTATTTGAAGAGCTGGCAGTTCACCCAGTGTCTTGGAACAACATCACTCTCTCAACCAATATGACCAGAAACTCCTCACCCCGTCAAATCTCATTAACTCTTTGTGAGACTTTGCTGAAAGCTGATTGGCTGCAATGTTTCCTATAAAACAGTGTCAGTACTTCAGAAGCAATCCCCAGTCTGTGAAACTCTGTGGACTTTTCTCATGACAGGAAAGGTTCGATATAAATGTCCGATCTTTCATTTCACTCTCTCTGGTCTGAGATTGTGGGTCTGGTGGGGTCCAATCTGAGAAAAATCCCTTGGACTGCCCTTCAGGACAGAGAGTGAATGTGTACAGGTCGAGGGGAGGGAGGGATGCCTGAGTTTTAATTAAAAATAAAAGGGGTAAGGTTGATGTGTGATCTGAGAGAAGATAGGGGTCTTAGGGTGTCAGCACTCTGACCATCCACAGAGCAAGCTATCTCACAAATATCAGAGGCGGGAGAAGTAGCGAAGGCTATGGAAGGGGTTTAATTGGATGAGGAAAGTGGGTCGGGAATTGGTTCATGGGGTGGGGAAGGGTTTCAAAGGAAGGATCAGTAGCTAAGGGGGCGGAGAAGGGGTTGGGAAGAGGAATGTTTTCGAACGTACGAACATATGAAGATAGGAATTCGGAGCAGGAGTCGGTCAATCAGGCCCTCGAGCCTGCTCTGCCATTTGATAAGATCATGATCGATCTGATCGCGGCCTCAACTCCAGATTCCGCCTGTCCCCATAACATTTCACTCCCTTGTTAGTCAGGGAAAAAATCACCCTGGCTGCTGCAATTTCAATAAGATGGACATTGTTGCAGATTGAAGGAGCATCTCCTTCACTCCCATTGAGGGAGCAGGAGAATTCAGCGGGAATTGCTCACTTTTCATGGCTTCCTGGGAATTGACCAAGTTTCGCTGGAAGCAGCAGCGAGACAGGGACTGGAATCCTCGGCCCTCAGATTACAAAGCTGATCCTTTCCCAATGGGTCAGAGGCTGGGGAAAGGGCTTTACCAGGTGGGGAAGAGTTTCAGTGGGTGGGGAAGGAGATCAGGAGGAGGAGATGGGGGTGCAGTGTTGATGGGAGGGGGGTTGGGGCTCGTTCAGTGGTGCAGGGCTGTAGACGGGTTTCAGAGGGTGCGGCCATCACATACAAAATGGGCTGAATGGCCTCTTCAGTGTTTTCTGTGACTCCTTTCTATGTTTCTATGAAAAAAACAAAACATTGCATGTATGTATTCTCCTTCACAAACTCAGAACATCCCAAAGAGCTTTACAGACAATGAATTCCTTTTAAAGTGTAGTCACTGCTGTGGGAAATACAGAAACTACATTTCACTGATGCCAATTAAAACAGCAACTGGACTGCGTAAAGCCAGAGGGTGAGAGAGGAGGAACCCGGGGGAGAGGAAGGGGGAAACAAATGGAGGGAATGGGATCCAGGTAGGGGAAGGAGGAAAGCAAGATACAGACAGAGTGGTTTCAGGAGGAAATTCCAGAGCTTAGGGCCCAGTAGCTGAAGGCACAGCCACCAATGGTGGAGTGATTAAAATCAGGGATGTCCTGACATTAGTGGAGCTCAGATTTCTCAGAGCATTGTCGGGCTGGAGGAGATTCCAGAGATAGGGAGAGGTGAGGTCATGAAGGAATTTCAAAACAAGGGTGAGAATTTTATAATTGAGACCAGGATGCGGTATAGGTTAACATGCTCAGGAGTGATGGGTGACCGCCATTTGGAGAGAACTCAGATCCAGGAAGCAGAGTTTTGGATGAGCTTCACTCTCTGGAGGGTGAAAAATGGGAGGTTGGCCGGGAGTGTGTTTGAATGGTCAAATCTAGAGGTAACAAAAGCATGGGCGAGGTTTTGAGCAGTGGATGAAGGTTTCAGGTACAGGTGAGTTGAGGCATGGTGACGTGGGAAGGTTGTGGCATAGTGGTGTTGGTAATTATTGGTAATTAACTAGATTGGTAATCCAGAGACCTCGGGTAATGTCCTGGGGACTCTTGGTTAAAATCCCACCACGCCAGATGGTGGATACTGAATTCAGTATAAAAAAAAGTCTAATGATGACCATGAAACCATTGTCAATTGTTGTAAAAACCCATCTGGTTCACTAATTTCCTTTAGGGAAGGAAATCTGCCGTCCTTACCTGGTCTGGCCTACATGTGAGCCTCAAGGGCAATTAGGGATGGACAATAAATGCTGGCCTAGCCAGCGACACTCACATTAAAATAAAATGTGCAATGTTACAGACCTGGGAATAGGTGATCTTGGTGAAGGAACTGGTATGTGGTCAGAAGCTCATTTCAGGGTGAAGTGAGGTGCCGAGTTTATGAGAGTTTGTTTCAGTCTCAGACTGTGACCAGGGAGTGGGATAGAGTCAGTGACTGGGAATGGAATTTGTAGTGTGGTCTTTGGTCTTCTGAATATTTAGTTGGGGGAATTTTCTGCTTATCCAGTACTGCATGTTGGATAAGAAGTCTGATCATTTAATGACAGTGGAGGGGTTGTGAGAGGTGATGGTGAAGTGGAGCTGGGTGTTATCAGCATACATGTGATAACTAACACTGTGTTTTCAGATAATGTCACTAAGGGGCAGCTTATAGATGAGAAATAGGAGGAGCCAAGGATAGATCCCTGGGGAATTCCAGAGGTAACAGAGCAGGATTGGGAAGAGAAGCCATTGCAGGTGCTACTCTGGAAAGATTAGAATGGGAGCAGGCGAGTGCAGCCTGACCCAGCTGATCAATCCCTCCTCATCCTTCTCAACCTTTGACATTGTTGACTTCACCATCCTCCTCCAATGCCTTTCCACTGTCAGGTCAGTGTTCACAGCAGATGAGAGATGATAATGTACCTGACATTCCACGGAAATCAATGATGATTCAAGGACTAGGGGTCAGTAAAGTTAACGAGTGTAGCGAAGACGTGAATTCTTGATCACCTGTATCTGGGGAGGCAGCACATCCACCTCAATATGTGCGGTGAGTGTGACAGGATAGGGGCATTCTGCTCAGTCAGGAACACCCAGACTAACTGTAAGAGAGAAGCTGTAACTCAAACCAAAGAATGAGGGATATCCACTCAGAGTAAACTGAGCCTGAGAGAGAGTACAGGGAAATCCCAGCCCTGTATGTGCTGAATGAGCTACTTTCACCAGGTGTGGTGCAGAGACACACGGGCACACAGTCTCTATTCCCAGCCTGTGCTCAGTGAGGTGCTCTCACCCAGGCACTGAAACCCACACATGGAGCACAGGAAGATCCCAGTCTCTGTGCTGAGTGGTCTGACTCCAGGGGTTTGATGAATTACTGCAACACCTCCACTGGTGAGGTTGGTGAACTGCAGCATGACATGTTTACATAGGAAGCTGCCATTGGAAACCCTGAGCAGAGAATTCCAAAGATTCACAGTGATGAAATTTCCCCTCATCTCAGTCCTAAATGATCATTATCTGAGACAGTGCTCGTGTTTTAGATTCCCCAATCAGCAGAAACAATCTCCCAGTTTTTACCGCATCAAGCCCCATTCAGAATCTTGTATGTTTCAATGAGATCGCCTCTCATCCTTCCAAACACTAGAGAGAAAAAAAAGCCCAATTTGATCAGCATCTCATCGTAGGCCAATCACCACATCCCAGGGACCACTTTAGTGAAACTTTGCTTCGGTTTTAAAATTCACTCCAAATTCAGTTTGATTGTTTCTTCTATGTGAAACTGTCTGTAATGGGCAGGTAGGAAGACCCATTCACAACATTCTGTAACGGGACCCAGTCCAATTCAATCATTGTAAAGATAACACATCACAGATTAGAGATTGATGCCTGGTGACAGGAGCAGCCGAGGGAGTGAATCCAGAGTCCAGGCTTCTGGTGCAAGAAGTTAGAAAGTAACATTAAAGTTTCTGCACTCCAGCGGTTTAAAGTTAATGAATTAACATTTCTCAATAAGTAAACACACTGGAAAAGGAGAAGACTGACACATTCCCTTTACTGAGTGGGAGGAGGTGGAACATTAACAGGTGAGGCCAAGAAATTGGACAAAGGGTCAGGGACCAATGTTCAGTTTACATCACAAACACTGAATAGAGAAACAGACATTCCGCTGGGAGAGAAACTGCATTTTGGAGAAACATGTGACTGGATTGGAAAACATTGGAAAATTGACCTACAATCCTCCAGCAAGATATTTATCATTAACTCAATATGGGAAATGATGGTGCAGCTTTTTCAGGGAGATTGTGGGTGGCTCTTAAAAGAGCCGTTGTGTTTTGAATGTTTTTCAGTCCATTGCCGGGTTTTACTTGGAGCTGGTGTACTTGGTCACCGCCTTTGTCCCTTCCGACACGGCGTGCTTGGCCAGTTCCCCGGGCAGCAGCAGGCGCACGGCGGTCTGGATCTCCCGGGAGCTGATGGTGCTGCGCTTGTTGTAATGGGCCAGGCGGGAAGCCTCACCCGCAATGCGCTCGAAAATATCGTTCACAAACGAGTTCATGATGCTCATGGCCTTGGAGGAGATGCCGGTGTCGGGGTGAACCTGCTTCATCACTTTGTAGATGTAGATGGAGTAACTCTCCTTCCCCAAATTTTCCTGAATATTCCTGTCCTTTACTCAGAGGTTTCTTTCACCCTTTCTTGGTAGCTGTTTCCTTCTTCTCTTCTTTATTTGCCTCCAGAAATAAACTTTATTCATAAAATGTGTAGGAGTACATTGCAAACCATTTCAACTTGAAAATTACCGCAAGTGCAACAAAGTTCAACGTGTCCCCACCCCTAGGTGCCTCTCCACAGTTGTAATTCCCCTGATGTTTATAATATATGTTCCATGTCAGGAATACAGCCCAAGGGCAATTGTTTTCAAACTGAAACATTACAGAAACTGCAACAGAATTCAACTTGCCTTCCTGCAGCAAGTTCCTCTCTGAGGTGCATCAATCCAATTTCTGTTACTCTTGATATTCACAAAGTACAATCAATGTCAGGCATACAGCCCCAGGGGTGCTATAAAATTCTTCAGGTCCTCAGTGCACTATGGGTGAAAGGCATTCAGCAGTGACATTTCCCCATTGAACCTCTGTGGTGGCTGTTCCAAGCTTTAATGTGTTCCTCAGCACATAGTCTTGGATCTTGCAATGTGCCAGTCTATATCACTCAAAAGATAGGCAAGTTTCGGGCAGACCAAAGAGCTGATGATCCTCCAGCTGCAGTTGATGTTTATCTTGGTGTGCGTCCCTGGGATCAGGCCATAGAGCACTGAGTCCTACATCACAGAGCTGCTCAGGATGAACCTCGACAAACACCACTGCATCTCTAGCCAGACCTTCTTGGAAAAGGTACATCCCAGAAGGTGCAGAACAATGGTTTCTTCTCCACTACAGCCACCGAGTGTGATGAGCAGAAGGGGAGAGACTTTGGGCTTGGAGGAAGGACATGATGGGGAGGACCTTTCTCACCACCAGCCAAACAACATCCTAGAGGTTGTTTGAAAGTTCTGGTGATGAGGCTTTCTGCCAAAATACTTTGATAGTTCACTGAGCAGGCTATCTGACAGAATCTACCATCGCCTTATCCTGCTGTACCTGTAGATCATTACGTGGGTACCACTGCTGGATGGAGCTGTCCTCAAAGATGTTTCTCTGCATAAAATTTTCCACAAGTGACCCATCCTCGTGACACCGGGTCAGGTAGAACCTCAGCACATATTGACACTTGCTGTTTGCTTCCCGAGGGTCTATGCACAGCTTGATGCAGCCACACACAACAGGACCATTAGGATGAGGGCGATGTTGGTCACATTTTGTCCCCATTTATCTAGAGGTTTGTATGCCATGTCCCTGTGAACATGGTCCGTTTTCAACCTCCAGATAAAGCAGAAGATAGTTTTGGTGATCACCACAGTGTAGGAGTGATGAAAGGGCCAAACCTGCACCATGTACAACACCAAGAGTGTTTCATACCTGATGACCAGTTTCTTAGCAGTGATGGAGAGGGAGCGTTGCTCCCGCATGCCCAGTTTTTCTTTGACCATAGCTTCTTGCTCCTTTCAGTCTCCAGTCCATGCCCAGGACCATATCCCCAGCACCTTCAGGCAGCCTGACCTGACAGTGAAGGGGACAAAGGAATGGTCAGCCTAGGTCCCCAAAGAACATGATGTCACTCTTGCCACAATTTAGCTTGGCTCCCGAGGCCAGTTTGAACCAATCACAGGTCTGTACACTATCAGTGGATCCAAGCAGAAGATGATGACGTTGTCCATGTACAGGGAGGCTTTGACCTGAGTGCCTCCGCTGCCTGGGATTGTCACCCTTCTTATACCCGAATCCTTCCTGATGGACTCAGCAAAAGGTTCTATGCAAAATATGAACAGGAGAGGGGAGAGAGTGCTTCAGATTTATCAGAAAGATTTCCAATTCTCACCCATTGGCTGAAACTGCACTACTGAGGTTTCTGTAGAGCAGCTGGACCCAACTGCAGATTCCCTCTCCAAACTCCATTTTGGAGGGCTGATCCATCAAGTAGGCGTGTGATATTCTGCCATAGGCCTTCTCCTGGCCCAAGCTGATGAGGTAGGTCTCCAGTCGCCCCCATCCTGCAATTATTTCCCTGAGTAGTGAGAGGCTATCAGATATCTTCTTGCCATGTACAGCGCAGATCTAGTCAGGGTGGATCACCAGCCCCAGAGCCGATTGGAAATGGCCTTGGACAGAATTTTGTAGTCCACATTCAGCAGTGAAATGGATCACACATTTCTAATTTCTTCCCTTTCCCGCTATTCAGCAATTGGATTTCTATTCTGTCTCTTCAGATATTTGTCCTCTGTAGCTATGTGAATGTGGCCTATCAGTAACTGATATTTGGATAAAACTTTTAATCTATGTCAGTTTGTGGCAGTTGATTACAACAATTAATTCATAACATTTAATCTCCAATTTATGTTTTTTTAAATCTCCATACCATGCAGCTTCAAAGGAAGTGTTTTCCTATGTTCCTGTCAGTCTCTCCTATGTCAGTCTGTATTTTAATCTGCACCTGTCAGTCTCTGCTACATGAGTGTGGGTTTGACTCTGTCTCTTTCCACCTCCCAAATGTGGATGTGGCTTTTCATCTGCTATTGTCAGTTCCTGATACGTGACGATCTGTCTTTGTTTGTATTTGCCAATCTCTGTTCAGTGAATGCAGGTTTTGTTTCCATCAATCACTGATGTGTGTGTGTGGGTTTTACTCCTTGTCTGTCAGTAGGTAATTTTGTACTTTATTCTGTACTGTTGGTATTTGGTATGGAAAGTGTTTTTTTTACTCCATATTTCTCAGTCTGTGGTATGGTGTGCAATTTGTCTGTACATGCTCATTTCTGATATGTGAAGGTTTTTTTTACCCTGTGCATATCAATATTTGGCATAATTGGGTATTTTTTTTTTGCAGCTTCTAGTTTCTTATTTTGAGTGTGGCTTTACTGTGTTTCTGGCAGTGTCCGGTATGTGTGAATGAGTGTTTTTTTTAAACTCCCTGTGTCTATAAGTTTCTCATATGTGAATGTGACTTTGACAATCTACCTGTCAGGTTTGGTAGGTGTGAGTGTTTTGCACAATGCAGCTGTCAGTTTGTGCTGAGCCAGTGATGGTCTTACATCATCCCTGTTAATTTCTAGCATATGTGTAAGTGTTTTATTTTGGACAAGTTGGTTGCTTGCCAGTGAGTTTAGTTTCACATTGTGTCTTTCTGTAGTTTGAGAGTGTGGGCTTTATTCTGTATCTCTTGTTTTGTTTTGAGATGAGTGGGCATTTTATGGTATTATAATATCCATTTCTGGAATGTCAATGTGCCTTTTATACTGAATTGGTCAGTGTCTGATGTGTGAGCATGCCCTTTACCTGCCATTTTCTGTTATGAGTGTGGGTTTTAGTCTGCCTATCATTTTCTGTCATGTAATTGTGGGATATACACTATTATTAATAACTTCTCTCATGCAATTGGCACATTTAATCTTATTTTTTAAGAACATAATAAATAGGACCAGGAGTAGGTCATTCGGCCCCTGGAATATGCTCCACTATTCAATAAGATCATGGCTGATCTAATTGTGGCCTTTGCTGCCTGGTCCCCAAAGCCTCAACTCCCTTGTCAATCAGAAATCAGTCCAACACAGCTTTGAATTTATTCAAAGGCCCAGCCTCCACTGCTCTCCGGGGATGAGAATTCCAAAGTCTAACCATCCTTTGGGAGAAAAAATCCTTCTCATTGCAGTCTAAAATGGGAGACACTTTATTTTTAAGCTGTGGACCATAGTTCTAGACTCCTCATGAGGGGGAACGTCCTCCCAGAATCTGCCCCGTCAAGTCACCTCGGAAACTTATATTTTTAAATAAGATGACCTCCCATTCTTACCAACTCCGCTGAGTATTGGCCTAAATCGAGCAACCTTTCCTCATTCGACCAATTTGTTTCATCTATGTCAATGTTGGTTTTACTCTGATTCCCTCACTGTTCGATATGTGATTGTGGGCTTTGTCCTGTAACTTTTGGTTCCTGCTAAGTGTATGGATTTTAATCTCTATCTGTTAGAATCTGCTATGATCGTATGCATTTCCTGATTTATTATATCTAACTCTATAACTGTCAGTAAGTGGCATGACTGTGTGGATTTATATTGAATATGTGATTTCCTGCCATGTTAGTGTTGTTTTCACTCTGTACAAGTCAGTATTTTGGAAGACTGGGTTATATACTGCACCTGTCAAACTTTAAGTGGGGCAATGTGCTTTAATCTGTTTCTGTCAATCTCTTTTATGCAAGTACCTTATTTTATATCCACCTGTCCGTTTCTGAAAAATGGGTGTAATCTGTATTCTGTCCTGCCCAGTTTCTGGTTCAGTGAGAATTAGTTTGCTCTATCTCCATCTGTTTCTGCTATGAGAATCTGGGCTTTATTGTGCAAGTCACTTACTGATGTGTGATTGTGGATTTTAACTGTTTCAGTTTTGGACATGTGAACTTAATTATTTGTGCCTATTTTTGTTACATGAGTGTGTATTTTATTTTGTTCCTGTCGTTTTTTGCTGCAGTGAATGCTGGCTTTGCTTTGGGTCTGTCAATTTCTTAAACATGTATCTGGGTTTTCCTTTGTACTTGGACATTTCCAGTGTGGAAGAAAAGGCCTTACTCTTTATATGTAAATTTCTGACAAGTGAATATAGGATTGCTGTGAACCTCAGTGTCTAATTTGTTATTTTTGGCTTTAATCTTTACCTGGCAGTTTCCAGTCTGTGCATCAGGATCTTCTTCTGCACCTGTCAGTTACAGTTACGTGAGTGTCTATTTTTCTCTGTACAAGTTAGTCTCTGGTATGGAAGAAAGGTTTTTCTCCTGTACCTTTTAAATTCTGGCAAGTGAATGTGCGGTCGCTCTGTGCCTATCAATTTGTTAGATGTTATTTTAGATTTAACTCTGCAATTGTGTGTGTCTGATATGAGAATGTTGATCTAATTCTTTACCTGTCAGTTACTGTAACAGAATATGTTTTTATTCAGTACCTCTTCATTTTGTTTAATGAGATGTAGGTTTTACTGTGAATCTTTTAACCTGTAGAATGTAGATGTTGCTATGATTCGGTGTCTGTGTCTGATTGGTGAACATTTGTATTCATTTCCCTGTCTGTTCAAAACCTGTGAACGTTGATTTTATTATGGACTTCTTTATAATTGAAATGTGACTGTGGGTTTTGTGCTTTGCCTGCACGTCTATGATAAGCGAGTGTGGCTTTTTCCCTGCAATGGGATATCTCACTCGAGTGTGACCATCTTTTTTTTGTGCTTGTTAGTTTATGGTAAATGATTGAAAGGTTTAATCTTACTCTGCCACACAACTACTACAGCTTGATGAACAGGTCAAAGCAGGTCCACAGTGAGTAACTGACCTTTGCACTCCTTAAAGCCTATTCTGCAACTTACAACCTACTAGTCAGAAGTGTGATTAAATACTTTCCACTACTGAGTGTACTCCCAACAATACTCATGCAGATCAATAATATTCTGGATAAAGTATCTGAGTGACACACAATTCATGAGTCTATTCCCTCCCCCACTCTCACACAGTTTGTACCACCTATGAGATCTGCTGCAGCAACTCAAAAAGACTACTTCAACAGCATCCTTCTAACCCGCAACCTGTTATACCTAGAAGAACATGGACAGAAGGTGCCTGGAACAACACCACCTGCAAAGTCACCCCCAATTCAAACACCATCCTGACTTGACAATATGTCACCATTCAGTCATCATCACTGGGTCAAAATCCTGGAACTTGCTACCTAACAACAAATTTGCCACACCTATGGATGACAGACAGCATCAGACAGAAGGCAGTCCACCATCACCTTCAAAATGACAATTAGGGAGGGTCAAAACTCCTGGACTTTCTAGTGACACAAACATACAAAGAAGAAATCAAACAATATTAGTAATTGCTCTATGTGTGAAATACATTTGTTCAGTATCTGCTCATCACTGGTTCAGTCTGTGAGTATGTAAATCATTTTGTATCTGCCAGTCACTGCAAGTGAATGTTTGTGGGATTCATTATGTATTCATCATTCTCTGCTTCACTATGAGAGTTTTGGACTAATTCATTAGCTGATAATTGTCTGTCTTTATCATATTCTGGTAATGAATGTGCTTGTTGGAATAATTCTATATCTGACTGTTTCTGGTCCTAAATGCAATTCTGGGATTCATGCTGTAACTTCCAGTTCTGTGAACTGTACACGAGTGAGATTTGTTCAATATCTGTCACTGTTTTTTTGTGAGATGGTGGAATTCATTCTCTATCTGCAAATCTTGTACCATGTGAGAGCATAGGGTTCACTCTGCATCTGTCAATCTCTGGACTGAGTGTGTGTGAGAGATTTATTGTGTGTCTGTCAGTCTCTGCTTCTATATGCAAGTGCTGATGTCAATCTGTATCTCCCAGTCTCTGCTCTGTGAGTGTGGTCACATTCACTGTCTGCCACTGTTCTGTGTGACTGTGGGATTCATTCTGTGATCATAAGCCCTTGGGACTCAGCAAGTGTGAGAGTCAATCTGCATCTCTCCATTTCTCATCCATTATTAGGTTAATTCTGTAATTGTCATCCATTGGGGCTGTGTTGTTATGGCCTTAATTCTCCATCTGTTAGTCTCTGATTTGGGATGACAGTGTGGGATATATTCTGTATCTGACAGACTCTGGTCATGTGTGTCAGTGTGGGTTATTTTCTCTTTCTGCCATTCTCTGGTACTGAATGGGACAGTTAATTTATTTATACATCTGTCAGTCTTGTGTGCTTTTTGCGAAAGAGTTTTTAATAATGTATCTGTCTATGCTACTGTGTGTGAACATGGGATGAATTATGTACCCATCAGTCTGTGGAACTGAATGTGATTTTGTGATCCATTCCATCTGTCAGTCCCCAGAATTACAACTGAATGTGGAGCTCATTCTGAAGCTGCCAGTATCTGGAAGTGAGTGTGAGTTTGATGTTAGTTCTGCTGCCATCAGTCTTTGAATAATTATATGTGTACCTGATTCATTGTGAATGTATCAGTCTCTGGTATTGTATTCAAATGCTGTTTTCTGTCTGTATCTGTCAGTTGTGGTACTTTGTACGAGTGCAGGATGAGCTACATAAATGCAATTCTTTGATCCTGTGATTGCTCTATTCAGTTTGCTTCAAGTTTTCTGCTGTGAAATGAAAAGTGTGTTTTATTCTTTGCTTTCTTTCCGTTTCCTGTGGAGTGTAATATTGTTGCATTCAACCTGCTTCTGTCAGTCTTTTGTGTTGCATGTGAATGCCTTATTCCTTCTGTATCAGTCATCTCCTACAGAACTCCAGAAGCTTGACATCACCCAGGACAAAGCAGCCTGCTTGATTGGTGCCACATCCACAAACATTAACTCCCTCCACCACCGACACACAGTAGTAGCAGTGTATATCATCTACAAGATGAGCTGTAGGAACTCACCAAGCCTCCTTAGACAGCACCTTCCAAACCTGTATTCTATATTTTTCAATCTTAACTGCTCAATGTGAATTAGTTATTGTTGGCCATCGGTCTCAGGTACAATAAGTGAGTGTGGACTTTGTGATACCTTTGTCAGTTCCTGGTACTGTATATGACAGTGGACTATATTCAGCTTCTTTCTGTCAGTGACAGTGTATATGAAAGTAGCTTTAATTTTGTATTTGTCAATCTCCAGATTGGATGTGTGCTTGGAATTATTGTTTAAATGTCTGTTTCTAGGTGGGTGAGTGAGTTTTGGATTTATTTTCTATCTATGCATCTCTGGTGTTGAATGTAACTGGGATTTCATAAATTATGGTATCAATATTTGTTTACCATTTGATTTCTTGTAAAATATTTATTCAATGTTTTCTTTCACAGCCATAGGTTACATTCAGTAGTTTTGTATGGGATATGTAGTGCTGTTCAATTTGTATCTCTGTGAAAACAAATTGAAATGATAACATATACATCGATCTGATACATGGCCTGGTGTGTAATTCGTGCAGTTTTTAAAAGGAAATTGATACTTTAACTTGATGTTCTCATCTAACACTTAATGAGATTATGGAACTGGTATTTAATCTGTAGCCCGGTCTACACTCTGCGATACCTAAGAGCAATCCATTCTGTATCTCACAAAAGGGTAAATGTTGTCTGATGGAGTTAATAATTGGTATTTAATTTGTGGACAAGGTGACACTGTGTACTTAAAAATAATATTGGGTTTGCTTTTGCCCTGGGATTGATGTATCTAGTTCTCAGTTGTACTAGGTTGGAGTGCAATGGAAACAACTTCTCCCACCAATGCTCTGTTTGAATATTTTATTGAAAGGGCACCTCTCAACCTTTGGACCTATGTGGGTCTCTATACTGTTTCATTTTGGCCTAAAGGCCTGGCAATATCTCTGTGCTTTGTGAGTGATATTGTACTTACTGTGAGTTGGAACCATCAGGCTGCACTTTTCCTTGTTTCGAGGAATCATCTGGTTCCTTCAATTCTTTCCATGCACACAGGAAATATAACTCCTTCACCTGAAGAATAGGTGAAGTAGAAGGTACAAAAGTGATCAATGTATTTTTTTCAAGTAATAATTATTATGAAGAATCAACAGAGCAAAACCAGCAGCACACGCAGTACTGGAACAATCAGTTTCTACTCATCTGTTATTTTAAGTAGATTTGTAACAAGTTTGTGACCTGCAGAGACAACCTGTCCTGTGCACTGCTCATTGAATTAGGCTATCTGATGGAGAAATGACCTTTGCAAGGGTCAAATTTCTCTTTACATCTCCCTTTGAACTAACTGTACACCCGGAAACAAGCAGGTACTGTTTAAAATGTCTCTTTCACACTTCTCACCTGGTGCCTGAAATTGATCTTCTTTGTGTAACTGGAAACATTGTTACTGTGCGGCTATTTCCCCCGCCATTCTCTGTCCAATAACAAGGGACAGTGGGAGCCGGAACTAAGCCAGGAAGCTTCACTCGGGTTTGGGGAGAGAAAGCAGCAATGATCTTCAATGGCGAGTTCTTCTCACTCTGTCCAGACACTGCTCGAGAATGGCCTCTCCCTTCCCCCCGCTCACTCCATGTTCCGGGAGCAGCTCGTGTTCCAGGGAGCCCATTAAAAACAGCCGCCGCCTCCGCCTCAGCTGCCCGGACACTCAATGCCAATCTCTGAGCATATCTGCGGACGCGGCTCCAAACCGATGCGCTGTTTTAAGCAGATGCTGTTTGTTCACTTCCCTCTGGGGCGGTGATGTCTCCGATCGCTGCTGAATTAAACCCTATTCCGCTCACTGAGTGAATGACGCTCTCGGCCATTGTTGGTGGACTTGTTGCGCATGCGCTCTTATCCTCATGGTGACGACTCTGGGGACGGGGTTAAACAGCGCATGCGCAGATCTCCGCAGCAATTCAGCCGCTAAAATCAATGGGAATTTTCCTCATTTCACTCTCATCACAGAGAGAACAAAATCCCCGAACCTGTGTCGGCGCGGGGGGCAAGGGGCGTTGGGTGCGAGTGGACGTGTGGCGGAAGCGGGGACCATTTGCGTTTGAAGCTCTGTTTGTCCCATTTCGATATTCATTTTGCGCCCATCCCCTGCAGATTGTTTGTTATTAAACTGTCTCTCATCCCGTTAAATTTGGACTTTCTACAATCTCAGATATCTGTATTTTTTAGTTTTCACATTTTTGAGAGTTGTAATTGAATTGTATTCCATTATGCTCACTCGTAATAAAATCATTGATCATCGAGTCAATTACTCAATACTAACTGTATTATGGCCGTCTCCCCCTACCTCCCTCTGGACCATGACCCCACCACCGAACATCAAGCCATTGTTTCCAGGACTGTCACTGACCTCACCTTCTCTGGAGATCTTCCCTCCACAGATTCTAACCTCAGTCTCCCAACCTCGGACGGCCGCTTCTACCTCCTACCCAAAATCCACAAACAGGACTGTCCGGGTAGACCGATCTTTTCAGCATGTTCTTGCCCCATGGAACTCATTTCTTCTTATCATGACTCCGTTCTCTCTCCCCTTGTCCAGTCTCTTCCCACCTACATCCACGATTCATCTGGTGCCCTATATCAAATCAACAATTTCCAGTTCCCTGGCCTCAACTGCCTCCTCTTCACCATGGATGTCCAATCCCTATCAACCTCCATCCCCCACCAGGATGGTTTAAGGGCTCTCCACTTCTTCCTTGAACAGAGGCCTGAACATTCCCCATCCACCACCACTCTCCTCCGATTGGCTGAACTTGTACTCTCACTGGACAATTCCTCCTTGAACTTGACTCACTTCCTCCAAATAAAACGTGTGGTTATGGGTACCCACATGGGCCCCAGTTATGCCTGTCTCTTTATGAGGCATATGAAATATTCCTTGTTCCAGTCCTACTCAGGCCCCCTCCCACAACTCTTTCTCCTGCACATCGATGACTGCGTCGGTGCTGCTTCATGCTCTCGTCTGGACTTGGAAAATGTATTAACTTTGCTTCCAATTTCCACCCCTCCATCACTTTCACATCGTCCATCACTGACACTTCCCTTCCCATCCTTGACCTCTCTGTTTCAATTTTTGGTGATAGTCCATCAAAATTCAATACAAGCCCTCCGACTCCCACAGCTACATCGACTACAACTTCTCACACCCTGCTTCCTTTAAGGACTCCATCCCATTCTCTTAGTACCTTTGTCTCCGCAGCAATTGTTCTGTGGATGCCACTTTCCAAAACAGTGCTTTTAGCATGTCTTCCTGTTTCCTTAACTGAGGTTTCCTGCCCACGGTGGTTGACATGGCCCTCAGACGTGTCCGACACATTTCCCGCGCCTCTGCCCTCACATTGTCCTCTCCCTCCCAGAACCATGACCTTGTCCTCACTTTTCTCCCCGCCAGCATTCAAAGGATCATCCTCCACCATTTCTGCTAACTCCACGATGATGCCACCACCAAACATTTCCTCTCTTCACCTTGCCTGGTGGGATTCCATAGGGACCGCTTCCCCCAGGACACCCTGGTCCACTCCCCCATCACCCCCTAAACCTCAACCCCCTGCCACGGCACCTTCCCCTGCGACCACAGAAAGTGTAACACATGCCTCTTTACTCCCCCCCTCCTCAAATCCAAGGGCCCTAACCCTCCTTTCAAGTAAAGCAACGCTTCACTTGCACTTCGCTCAATTCAGCCGACTGCATTCGCTGCTCCCAATACGGTCTCCTCTACATTGGAGAGACCAAACGTAGACTGGGTGACCGCTTTGCGGAACACCTTCCGTCTGTTCACAATCATGACCTGGACCTCCCTGTCGCTTGCCATTTTAACACCCCATCCCGCTCTCTTGCCCACATGTCCGTCCTTGGCCTGCTGCAATGTTCCAGTGAAGCTGGAACACAAACTGGAGGAACAGCACCTCATCTTCCGACTAGGCACTTTACAGCCTTCTGGACTTAACACTGGGTTCAACAAGTTCAGATCATGAACTCTCCCCTCCATCCCCACCCCCTTTCCTATCCCCCTTTTTCCAATAATTTATATTTTTTTAAATGTATTTTTCTTTTCCCACCTATTTCCATTATTTTAAAATGTATTTCCATCCATTGTTTCATCTCCACCTTTTAGCCTATTTCGATCCCTTCCCCCCACCCACCCCACCCCACCCTCACTAGCACCATCTGTCACTTGCTCGTCCTGCTTTCTACCCTTAATGTCACCATTAGCACATTCCTTAGATAATATCACCACCGTCAATACCCCTTTGTCCTTTTGTCTATGACATCTTTGGCAACCTCCCTTTTGCCTCCACCTATCAGCGGCCCTCCACCCAGCTCTACCTGTCACAACCCCATCAACCAGCTAATATTTCACCTCATTTCAATATTCCCTCAGTTCTGATGAAGAGACACACAGACTCGAAACATTAATTGTGTTCCTCTCCACAGATGCTGTTAGACCTGCTGAGTTTTTTCAGCTACTTTTATTTTTGTTTTGGTGCACTATGGCAGAAAGGCTTTAGACAGCGACCTTTCCCCATTGCGCCTTTGCGGCGGTTGCCCCAAGCTTTAGTGCTTCCCTCAGCACATATCCCTGGACCTTGGAATGTGCCAGTCTGCAACAGTCAGCCGGGGAAGACCAACAAGTTTCAGGCAGACCAAAGGGCGTATTTCACCGAGTTGATGATCCTCCAGCTGCAGTTGATGTTTGTCTCAGTGCGTGTCCCTGGTAACAGCCCATAGAGCAGAGTCCTGCTTCCAGAGATTTTCACCATCTCACACTTTCACAAAGAATGAGGAAATCCTCTCACCTTCACTTTTTATATCTTCGGGAGGAATGGTGCTGCGGGCGTTGCTGATTGGTCACTTTGTGCTGCGTCTCGTAATGTTGTTCATATCACCAATCAGATATCTACTGAACTCACCAATCCAGGGACTCCACGGAGTGAGGGCGGAAAATACCGGCGCCAAATTATCAGATTCCAACCGATTTTTTTCAAATTTTAAAAGCCCGCAAACTTCTCAAAAACAGGACATAATATAGTACTAATTGTAAAGAGCTAATTCAGTATACGAATGTTAGATTTACTTAATCTCGCTCTCTCTTTCCCTAGTCTACAGTTTATCTCTGTCCGTTTCTGATTTTCATTCTGGGTTTATCTGTATCTAAAAACAAGTCGAAAATATCGGCGCCAAGTTTAAGGAATCCAAACTTTCTTTTTATTCGACATCGAAGACGGCCGATATATTTATAAAACAAAGAAGTGTTCAGATAGAAATTCCCATTAATAGTTAACACGATCTGACGCCAAAGTTTTAAAAATATCCATCCCTGATGGGACTATTTCACATTTTATCCCAAGTTCCAGATTCGCTTATAGAATCCGGAATCTATTCGGGGTTAATTTCGATCCTTTATGAAACCCTTTAACCAGCCGGCAGAAAGTCTCATTTACATAGTTCTGCAAACGGACGGTTTATTGTAGATATTCAACAGTCAAAAGTGAACATTTTTGGTGTAAATTTGCTAGCGTTGAGACTGAAGGTTTCTACACAACCGGGGCTGATAGGAAATGAACTGATCGATTATTGAGACCAAACTTGACCAGAACTGGAAACTGACGCATTTGCGTTTTATTCTCTCTCCAAAGCCAGGGAAAGGGGCCGAATATAAACACGTCTGAGAACAAATTACAGAGGGTCAGCGGACAGTCATTAATTTATAGGACATTATTAACAACAGCGAATGATTGAACAGAGTGATAAATCTGCATTAGCCTGAAAGTAGGAAACAAAACTAACAGAAAACATCGTTCGAAAATGTTCAAATTAGAAACACGACAAATTAAACATTGAGATGATATAGCTTTCTCGGAGAGATTGTGGGTGGCTCTTAAAAGAGCCATTGTGTTTCGGGTGTGGTTCAGTCCGTTGTGGGGTTTTACTTGGAGCTGGTGTACTTGGTCACCGCCTTTGTCCCTTCCGACACGGCGTGCTTGGCCAGTTCCCCGGGCAGCAGCAGGCGCACGGCGGTCTGGATCTCCCGGGAGCTGATGGTGCTGCGCTTGTTGTAATGGGCCAGGCGGGAAGCCTCACCCGCGATGCGCTCGAAAATATCGTTCACGAACGAGTTCATGATGCTCATGGCCTTGGAGGAGATGCCGGTGTCGGGGTGAACCTGCTTCATCACTTTGTAGATGTAGATGGAGTAACTCTCCTTCCTCGACTTCCGCCGCTTCTTGCCGCCCTTTCCTGCCGGTTTACTCACCGCTTTCTTGGCGCCCTTCTTAGCAACTGGTTTCTTCTTCTCTTCAACCATCTTCAATCTCAATTTCACACAGAAATAAACCAAACCCCTTCCGTCCGCTCATTATATAGACAGTCTGACAGATATTTGCTAATGAGGAATGGGAGAACAATGATTCTGATTGGACAATTTTAAAACAAAACGGGGACTTAGTTTGTGATTTTTTTTTGATTGGATAGCTAAACCGACCAATTATATTTAGGTTTCTCCACCAATCATAAGCCTCCTTACTACAATCAGGAAATACATTTTCCAAAGCCCCTCTCCAGCCGGAGTTTCTCAGTGTGTAAGGATACACCGGGAAATGTCGCCTGGCTGTCGGTGCGAGGGGCTGTCCGGGAATGTGGGTTCATTCAGGAATTGTGAGTATCTGGTCTTCTTCTTATCGTGTCCACGGACAGTCTATACATGGCCCAGCCAGAACTGGACACATTGTTGCGCCTTGTTGTTGAATTCGGCAAGATCTGCAACAGTGCAAGGTTCCTCTAGCGATAGGCATTGCAGGAGATGTTGCATAGTTTGTGGCTCAGTTCCACATTCACAAGGTGTCGGGCTGGTTGTATATCCCCATTTTCTTAGTGACACCTTTGAACGACCTACACCAGTCCTAAGTCTGTTAAGGCACTTGAATGTTGCCCAGTTGCAATTAGCTCCTTGGGGAAGGCTTTCATCCGGTAGAATTTCCATCGCTGGGGGTTGTTTGAGACTGGCGAGCCAGTCTTTCCACAAGGCGATGCGGGCTTCAGATGGGGTGGATTGTAATGGAACAACACTGTTCATGAAGCTCTTCCTTGACTTTAGGCGGCTGGGTGTAGGTGTATGACCATGTAGAGGGTGCCTCTCATCTGATGTTTGACGGAGTCGCTCTTTCTTGCTGGCTACCGTTCTTCTTATATCAGGGGGAGTGATATCCGCCAGGATATATAGGCTGTTGGTGTTTGTTAGTTTTAAACAACCTGTGATAAGTCGGCAGCTTGCATTCAGAACGGCATCCATCTTCTTAGCATGAGTAGATCTTTCCCATGCAGGGCAGGTGTATTCCCCAGTGGAATAGCAAAGAGCAAGTGCACTGGTTCGCAATGTTTTCGGGCTTGCTCCCCATTTTGTGTTAGTGAGCTTATTCTGGATGTTGTTTTGTGCGCTCACTTTTGCCTTTGTCTTTTTGATGTGGTTCTTGAAGGTGAGGCATCTGTCAAGGGTGACTCCTAAGTAGATAGGGTGCTCGCAATGCGTCAGTGTTGCTCCACACCAGGTTACTTTAAGCTGGCGTTTGGCTTCACGCTTTCTGAGGTGGAATGCACAAACATGCGTCTTTGATGGGTTTGTGCGAAGGTGGTTTTCTTCATAGTAGGTTGTAGGTCCCTCCAAGGCCTCAGAAAGTGTTTTCTCCACGATGCTAAAATCAGTGCTTTGGGCAGTGGCACATAAGTCATCAGCATATATAAAACATGTCTGGTAATGTGTGTAATTTATTCATTCTCTGATCCTGTGTGTGTTTGGAAGGCCGTGGTACAGTATGCGAGTGTCGGGTTTATTCTGTATCTGTGACTTGATGGGACCATGTCTCAGTGTTGGGCTCACTTGGCATCCTGAAACTCATTGTGCATCTGTCCGTTATTGGTGCATGTAAACAAATTCATTTGCTTCTTGGGACTATAAGCCAGAGCGGAATAAAATCAGTATGTGTTTCTCTCGGCCACAGAAATTGTTGGATTGATTCTGTACCTGTCAGTCCCTGTAATTGGATGTTAATGAGATTCTGTATTTGTCAGTCTCTGGCACTGTAGGTCAGTGTGTTATAGGTTCTATATCTTTCAGTCTGTGTTACTATATCTGAGTCTGTGAACTTCTCATTCACTATCAGTGCCTGATACTGTGTGTGAATGTGAGATTAATTATATACCTGTCAACATCCGTTGCTGAATGGCAGTGTGGAGTTCAGTCTGTATCGGCACTGATTCAATGTGAGTCATTCTCAGCAGCCCCATCTCTTGCAATGTTTGACGCAGTTAATCTCAGTGTCACATACAGCACCAAAGACAACCAAATCTGGAATCTGTCTCAATGGGTTGTACTGGATATGAGTGTGGTTAATTCTCTTTTAATCAGTGGTGCTGTGTGGAAGTTTGCAATCCATTTTCTTTCTGTTGAACTCTGGGACGCTGTGTAAACGTTGGTTCCATTTTCTAGTGCAGTGCCTGATGCTTTGCTGAAATGAAGAATTCATTTTGTCTCTATCAGTCTTTGGCTCTGAGATTCCTCTGTTTTTCTCAGTCTGTGGTACTGTGTGAATGTCAGATTCATTCTGTATCTCTACATCTCTGGGACAATTTGAGATTCATCCTGTATCTATCAGTCAGTGTGCTTTGTGTGATGTGGGATTCATTCTGTACCTGAAATTCTTTGGCACAGCCTATGCACTGGGATTCATTTTGTATTACTCTCTTTCACAGTGCATTTATTGGTCATCATACTGTATCTCACAGTGTCTGGTATTGTGCAAGATGTGTTGAGTAGTCTCTGGTGCTGTCTGTAAGAGAGACAGTTGTTGTTTAGTTCTCAGTTTTTGATGTTGCATGTGACTCTGGGAATAATTCTGTATCTGTCTGTCATATTTATCTCAGGAGTATTGTTCAAAATGCAATGCTTAACATCTTCAAACCTTTAGGAAAGTAGTTTTATCATCCTCATTCTTACTTGGCCTGGCTTATATTTGATCCTAGAACCAAGCACAACAATGACGTTGACTCTGAACTGCCATCTACAATTGCCGAGTAAACAACTCAGTTGAATTCAAGAAGGCAGCTCACCACAACCTACCCCAGGGCAATTAGGAATGGGCCCATATCCCATGAATGAATGAAAAAGCTCACATCTCCTACAATAACCAGTTATCACTAACACTCTAGATGATTGTCAGAATTGAGCCTACCTGACAATATCTCCACTTCAGAGTTAAGTTCACATTTTCATATCAGGCTGACTATCATTATTTTTAATCGAGCAGAATTATCAAGTGGCCTTTCTACAGATAAATGTTAAAAAGTGTCAGACTTATCAACTGCTCTTTAGACCTGTAATTATCTGACCTTGTGTTGTGAGCCTATATCCCATGAATGAATAAAAAAGCAAAAACCTCCTACAATAACCAGTGATTACTAACACTCGAGATGTTTGTCAGAATTGAGTCTCCCTGAAAATTGCTCCAATTTCGAGTTAGGTTCACATTTTCATTTCCCATTCACAATCAGTTTTTCTTTAATCTTGCAGCCTTATCAAGTGGTTTTTATACTGATAAATGTTTAAAAGTGTCAGACGTATCAACTGCTCTTTAGACCTGTAATTATATGATCTTGTGTAGTGAGTGAGGAGATTCCCCACTGGGTCGTGCAAAGCAGAAATCTGGATGGAAATTAATTCCAATGCCTGGAAATCAGGTAGAATACAAGTCTGAATTTCTGATTTTCATCCTTAGTCGATCAGGCTTCTTGCTGGGAGCGTGAACTTGCAAAGTGGTGTTTGAAACCAAACAAACCACACTAGATCCCTCTTCATTTGTGGAGATAAATCCAAGGAAAGCAGTTATATTTCAGATGGAGAATTGGGATGGGTACCAGACACAGCTCAGGACAACTAAACTTGCACTCAGAGAGTGTAAGGGATAATGGGGAAGAAGATGGCAGATAAATGAATCCCAATATGGAGTTATCCATATTACAGTTGAAACCTCATCAGTAATCAGCACTGGATTAGAATAGCTGAGACTATTAACCTCGGGAAAGGATGGATGTTGAATGGACATGATCAATGTCAATAAAGAGAATCAATTTTGCCCACGTGGAAAGATAATTTGATCTCGTTGGACAAGAGGGAAATAGAAAAAAGAACAAGAGGAAAATTAAATAGGCCGGTGAGGAAGAATATGCCAGTGGGAGCAGCTCAGCTGCTCTTGCAGAGAGCTGGCACAGATACTATGGGCCGAATGGCCTCCCTTTGCTGTAACAATTGTGAGATTCTATTCTATATATTATGAGTGTAAGCCTGACTTATGTTTAATATAAAATGTGTTTCAACTGGAGTTAATAGCTGTGGGTATTAATCAGATATTATGTCAGAGTTTTGGATTAGAGTTCCATCTCTGCGAACACAAT
Source organism: Cetorhinus maximus (assembly GCF_964194155.1). Taxonomy (NCBI): domain Eukaryota; kingdom Metazoa; phylum Chordata; class Chondrichthyes; order Lamniformes; family Cetorhinidae; genus Cetorhinus; species Cetorhinus maximus. The sequence goes on from NC_135909.1 coordinate 19,792,464, forward strand.
CCTGAATGTCCATATATCATACAATCTAATACATTTCCCAGGATGTATGATCAGCTTCATGCAGATTGTAGATACACTGAGGTTTGGGGAGTGGTATGTAATGCATTGTTCAGTCTGCAGTCTTAGTCCTTTAACTTTGATTCTGTCTCTAATTTTCTCAGTAAATCATGGATGGTGGGCCCTCCTCTTAGAACATATACATTCCAATCGGAGCAAAAAATTCCATGAATTCTGAGATATCCCTTTAAATATCTGCCACTGCCTATCCCTTCGCCATGATCTCATTGAATGACGGAGCAGGCTCGAGTGACTGAGGGGCCGAATCCTGCTCCTGGTTCGTATGTTCCTGACTATGTTAGTACCAGAATTAACCAAAGTAATTCCACTCTCACATACAGCAGTAAAGATAAACAGATGCAGAATATGTTTCAAAGATTCCCAGATGTTGACAACGACTCTCACATTCCTATTCAATACCAGAAACTGACAGATACAGACTGAATTCTACACTCTGATTGCGGATCAGATGTTGGCATGTCCAGAATTAATCTCAAACACAGACCGGGTTCTGGGAGTGAATGCGAATTGCACACTCGGATAGCAGCACAGACTGAAATATATACAATCAATGCCACACTGATTTACAGCGCCAGAAACTGAGAAACTCATGAGTGAATCTCATTTCCAGTTCCATAAACTGAGAAACTCATGAGCGAATTTCATTTCCAGTTCCATAAACTGACAAGCACAGGATACATCAGACACACACTGTACCACAGCTTCAAGAACAGAATGTACCCACTGTACTCTATCCCCCTACCTCACACAGTATCCGAGTAAGTGGCACACATTAGCAGAGCGTCAGAGAACCAGAAGGAAACTTGCATCCCCGGACGGTCCCTCGCACCGACAGCCAGACAACATTTCCCAATATATCTTTACACACTGAGAAACTCTGGCTGGAGAGAAGCCTTGTAGAATATGTTGCCTGGTTGCAGTAAATTGGCTAATGATTGGTGGAGAATTCGAAATCTGATTGGATATTTAAAGACACCAATCAGAAAAATAAGAGAGAAGAGGCTGTTTTAGTTTTTAAAAAGTGTCCAATCAGAATCAAAGTTCTCCAATCCTTCATTAGCATAGACCTGGGAGACTGTCTATTTAATCGGCGCTCGGAAGGGATTTGGTTTATTTCTGTGTCTGAAACTGAAAATGGTAGATGAGAAGAAACAAGTTCCCAAGAAGGGAGCCAAGAAAGCCTTAAAGAAACCGGTAGCAAAGGGCGGCAAGAAGCGGCGAAAGTCGAGGAAGGAGAGTTACGCCATCTACATCTACAAAGTGATGAAGCAGGTTCACCCCGACACCGGCATCTCCTCCAAGGCCATGAGCATCATGAACTCGTTCGTGAGCGATATTTTCGAGCGCATCGCGGGTGAGGCTTCCCGCCTGGCCCATTACAACAAGCGCAGCACCATCAGCTCCCGGGAGATCCAGACCGCCGTGCGCCTGCTGCTGCCCGGGGAACTGGCCAAGCACGCCGTGTCGGAAGGGACAAAGGCGGTGACCAAGTACACCAGCTCCAAGTAAAACCCCACAATGGACTGAACAACATTCACAACACAACGGCTCTTTTAAGAGCCACTCACAATCTCTCTGAAAAAGCTATTTCATCTCAATTTTTACTTTGTCATGTTTTAAATTTGAACATTTCGAACAATGTTATTTTCATGTTATTTCCATCATATTCGGGCTAATGTAGATTTATCACTCGCTGAATTCTTAGGTCCTGATAATAATGCCCCATAAATGAATGACTGCCCGCTCACCCTCTGCTCTTTGTTCTCAGACGTGTTTATATTCGGCCCCTTTCCCTGGCTTTGGAGAGAGAATAAAACTCAAATGCGTCAGTTTCCAGTTCTGGTCAAGTTTGGTCTCAATAATCGATCCGTTCATTTCCTATCAGCCCCGGTTGTGTCGGAACCTTCAGTCTCAACGCTGGCAAATTTACACCAGACATGTTTGCTTTTGACTCTCACGAATATCGACAATGTACCGTCCGTTTGTAGAACGATGTCAATGAGACTTTGCCGGCTGGTTAAAGGGTTTCATAAAAGATGGAAATTTTCTCCGAATAGATCCCGTATCTGGAACTTGGGATAAAATGTGAAATAGTCCCATCAGGGACGGGGAATTTTAAAACTTTGTCGTCACACCGAGTTCACTTTATACATAAGACTTTCTACATGAAATTTATTCCTTATTTTATAAATCTATCGGCCGCCTTTTCGATGTCGAAAAGCGTAAATTTGGAGCTGTTATTATCGGCTGGTTTTCAGGTTCAGATAAACCCAGACTGAAAATCAGAAACAGACAAATACAGATCAACCGTAGAATAGAGAAAGGGAGAGCGAGATTAAGTAAATCTAACATTCGTATATTAAATACTGAATTACCTGTTTCCAATTAACACTATGTTCTGTCCGTTTTTTTACAAATTTGGCGGGCTTTGAAAATTTGTCAAAAAAATTGGTTGAAATTTGGCGCCGGTATTTTCCGCCCTCACTCCGTGAGTCTCCGGATTGGTGAGTTCAGTAGATATCTGATTGGTGATATGAACAAAGACGCGGCACAAAGTGACCAATCAGCAATGCCCGCAGCACCATTCCTCCCGAAGCTATAAGAGAAGCGAATGTGAGAGGATTTCCTCATTCTCTGTGAAAGTGTTTGTGAGATTGTGAAATGTCTGGAAGAGGAAAGACCGGCGGTAAAGTTCGATCCAAGGCCAGATCTCGCTCCTCCCGGGCTGGACTGCAGTTCCCGGTGGGCCGTGTTCACAGGCACCTGAGAAAGGGCAACTATGCTGAGCGTGTGGGTGCCGGAGCCCCGGTCTATCTGGCTGCTGTGCTCGAGTATCTGACGGCTGAAATCCTCGAGCTGGCCGGTAACGCGGCCCGGGACAACAAGAAGACCCGCATCATCCCCAGACACCTGCAGCTGGCCGTCCGCAACGACGAGGAGCTCAACAAGCTGCTGGGAGGGGTGACCATCGCTCAGGGCGGGGTGCTGCCTAATATCCAGGCCGTGCTGCTGCCCAAGAAAACCAGCGCCGCTGCGGGCTCGAAGACCAAGTGAAGCGGCCATTCTTTAATCTAATAACCCAAAGGCTCTTTTCAGAGCCACTCACAGAGTCTGTGAAAGGGCTGCTCACTGTCTGAACTCATTTCATTCTGGCTCTGAAGGAGCGTCATGCCCATTCGGAACGGTAACTCTGTCCCCACACAGATGCTGCCAGACCTGCTGAGTTTTTTCCAGCATTTTCGTTAAAAAATACTAGCTTCGCTGCAAAAGACAGCCCGGCATACCTTACAACCCGCTTTCAATTCGGATTCCTTACCTGATCTGTTTGTAACAGGCGGGTAGAAAGCTATTGATGGGCGAAATGACCGTGAAGGCCGATAGTTCTGGGTCTCACACATAAACATCATGAACTGTATGGGTTTTATTCAGGTCACGGTTCAATAGATGTTGAAGAGAAAATGGTGTGAGTCATGTTTCCACTATACTGTAGTGGGAGAGTGGGGTCTGGGGAGGTAATACACCGCTCCACTCCCCACTTAAGACATCAACAACCTTAATAAATGAACTAATGACCGAAAAAGGACATGTTTGATTCATCTTTAGATTTCTCTCTCCCGTTCCCAAGTCAGTGCTCTTAATGTGACGTTTTTGGTGGCTCTTAAAAGAGCCTTTGTTGTGTGTTTGGTAGAAAGGGTCGAGTTGTTCAGCTGCCGCATCCATAGAGAGTGCGTCCCTGGCGAGCTAGGCGGCGGATTGCTGGTTTGGTGATGCCCTGGATATTATCACGAAGCACTTTGCGATGCCGCTTTGCTCCGCCTTTCCCCAGTCCTTTAAACCAGCAATCCGCCGCCTCTCACTCTCTGTCCCTTTCTCAGTCAGGTCGGGGCGGGCTACATAAAAGAGGAACGTGAAGCAGCTCGAAACAAATCTTACTCAATGGAACGTCTTGTTTATCTATAGTTAGAAACCCGGATCTTTTAAATCCAGACCTGTCAGCAATATCCCCGCCTCATTCCAGTCGCTTCTACAAACAGACAAACAGTCTGCTTCCATTTCTAGGACAGCTTCTATTCCAAATGATTGGGACTAAGAACAAGATAAAATCGGATCACGGGTCTGTAATTTAGTTTATTGAGCGGGAATTCGAAAAGTTTTGCAAAGATTGAACCGGTCAGTGAAAGTGTCTGTCTAACAACTGGAAATGAATACCGGCTGAAATTTAAACGGTTGGTATTGAATTTGTGACAACAAATCAATTATTTTAAGGGAAGTGTTGGTGTAGTTATTTCAGAGAGAACTTCATCACCCCTTCCAGGATAAGTTGCATTTTTTTACTGTTCGGAACTTTGTGGATATCTACATGGAGCCGTTGTAGTTGGTCACTATCTTTGTCTGTTTCACGGCCCGTTCCCCGGGCAGCAACAGACCTTTTCCTGTCTCGATGTGTCCACAGAAACAACAGGAGCCAATTTATTGTGGACTGGTGCCATCTGCTGGCTGCACGTGAGACGTGCAAAGAGGTAACTTCTTTGGGGACATTTTAAATGAGTGTGAAACAACATAAACATGGTGAGAATTATTGCAAAACAGTTTATCATTCATACACAAGATGCCAAAGATATAGTGTGTTTCCCGGTACTATAAATGCTGACTGTGATTTAAAGAAGTGTGCGATGGTGGTATAGTGGTGAGCATAGCTGCCTTCCAAGCAGTTGACCCGGGTTCGATTCCCGGCCATCGCAGTAATGACTTATTTTTCAGCATTATCCGTGATCAGACCACAATTCCGGACCCGCAGAGTTAATCTCTGTGGTTTCCAAAATTAGATAAAGAACAGAAAGTGTGGGGAGATTTCCAACAAGAAAATAAAGGACTAACGAAATAAAATAAGTCTAACATTTTCATCACTCACGTTTTTCGAACGTAAAATTCGGGCCTTGGGTGGAAAGACGCCTCACCTCCTCCCCCTCGCATATTTCCGATATGTCGATGATACGTTTGTTATATTTAAATCCGCAGCTGCATGTAACAATTTCCTTACATGTCTTTATGGGCTCCATCCTGCGCTCAAATTCACCTATGAAATGGAGCAGTCAAAATAACTCCCCTTCCTTGACACACTAGTTGAGAAATCTTCCAGAGGATTCTCTACCAGGATTACCGTAAGCCGACCTTCACTGGTCAATATACGCGTTGGGATTCTTACAGTCCCACGCTCTGTAAGATTGGTCTCATCGGCAACCTTGTAAATAGGGCCCGAGCCATTTGCTCACCGTGCAAGCTTGATGCTGAAACCGGGCTCATCAAAGGCATCCTGCAGGGTAATGGCTCCCCTGATCAGATCATTTCGCGCTGTGTATCACACAAGCTCATGACCGGACCTAAGACGGTCACTTTCCACCCTGAAGTATATTCTCTATCAGTATAAATTGGTGTCTTCCCCTTATATTGGTTTTCTTGGGAGTGTCCTGTTGAGTGCAGAAGGAAAAGCTTTGACATGTCTCTTTTTTCAGCCATTCTCAAATACATTGGCGCTTATTTTCAATTTGAAAACCCGTTTCAGCTCTGCCAGTGTGGCTCAATCAATCTGCGGCCCATTTTCTCATTAATCTTTGAAAGTTGGTGAAATAAGCTGCTCTCTGATTGGTTACAAAAGCCACCCAATGAGATTCCGAACACATTGACCATTCAGAAGTGGCCGACTGCATTCCCCAAAGACAGGGGAAGGGCGAGTGCGGGATGAATTCTTCATTCGTGGTGTAAGTGTGTGTAAGATTGTAGAAAGACCGGCGGTAGAGCCCAGGACAAAGCCAAAGCCAAGTCTCGCTCCTCCCGGGCTGGACTGCAGCTCCCCGCGGGCCGTGTTCACAGGGTCCTGAGAAAGAGCAGCGATGCTGAGCGTGTGGCTGCTGGAGCGCTCCGCTCTTCCGATTGTAACATTCCCGGCCGCTTTCAGGGGACAGGATCAGAAATCAGCCGTTTCTCTCTGTCCCGATGAAGCCTGTGTGAAGGAGTCGGTTGGTAACCAATGTCATTGCGTTTCCAGTGAGCTGAGATTGGCTCTGTTTTAAATCGCTGCTTTGTTACCGCCGGTTACAGATAAGAGATTGACACATTTAATCTGTTCCTAAAATAGCGCCAGGATTCTGTGACGCAAAATGCAATATTACAGCTCCTAAAGTGTGAGATTAAAATTGCCTGGAAATTAAGCCGTTCGGCTATTATCTTTTTTTTCCGTCAAATTGGCAGGCTTTTCGATTTTGAAAATATAAGCCAATCGGCACGTCCAATTCCTGCTACCTGGCTCTCCGAATGGTTGAAGATTTGGATTGAGAATGGACTGCCCAATCAGAGCTAGAGCCTGTCTAAAGCCTCTCAAACCATTCACAATGATTATTTATGGATGTTAAACTGATGGAATCTGTACCTTCCACCCCATCTGTACTTGAGTCCTAAAATATATTTTTTTCCAACAGGCAAATAATTGAAGGAACCAGAATAAATGTGGTGTTTCCTCCAGCCAAGTTAGAATGAAGATTCCCGCCAGCTCCTCCCACACAGTCCGTACATTATCATTAACAGAGCGCAGAGACACAGACAGGACATCAATTTCACAGTCACAGACAGCAGAAATAGTTCCAGAGTCACACTTTCCATCCATCAATCAAAGAGTGCAGGAGAGATAGATGTTGTTTCCATGTTACCTCGACTCAGTACCAGAGTCCAAGACAGTGACTGTCAGAATAAATCCAAACACATTTGCAGTTCCACTGACAATGTCTCCACACTCACATACAGTAACCAAGACTGACAGGTTCAGAATGTCTCTCAGTTTCACACAGTACCAGTAAGTGACATAGATATTGAATCCCACGTTCACAAAATGGGCCAGAAAAGGGCAATGAAGAATGTATCTCACTCTCAAATACAAAACAACAATCTGACGGTTTCAGCACAACATTATAACTTCTGCTTGGTATAACAAAATATTATGAAATGTCATCTTCACCGTTAGTAATTCCAAATACCTCCCTTCGCCGTCCAATAAAATGTGAACGGTTCTTGTCTGTTCTGTCGCTCTCTGAGTGTGCTGACATCTACTGGCCAGAGCTGAGAAGTGCAACAGAGCGGAACTTTTTTTTAAATTCAATGGACGTGAGATTCGCTGGCTCGGCCATCATATTTATACAACCGGGAACACGTTTGTACTGCAGGGAAGCATTTTACACAACAACAAAGAACATTTCTCAACACCAGAGAGCACAATTCCACAGCAGGAAATATATTCTAAACATGTGAAACACTTTAACACCATAATGGAACAGTAGACATTAAAAATCAAGCAGCAGAGTGGCGCAGCGGGAGCGTGCTGGGCCCATAACCCAGAGGTCGATGGATCGAAACCATCCTCTGCTATTTACGTTCTCATTAATGCCAAAAGGGAGCATTTTCTGTTACCCACAATCATGTCTGTTATTTGCAACAGTTTCTTGCTTCCAGTGCAAAAATTCAATCTTCAACAAATCTCTGATATGGTGTTTATTCACAGATGGATACAAGCTGGAAATGCTGCAAACACATCCCAGCCAATGCTTTCCCCTTTCCCTCAGCCCATTCCTCCCAAAGAACTGGCACAGGCGCAATGTCCTGAGTGGCCACCTCCTCTTCACTATCACTGTATGATTATCTGAATAGAAAAAACATCCTCTTAGATGGAAACAATATCGTCAAGGTCATATTTTTTAAAGTTAATTCACGGGATGTCGGCTTCGCTGACTGGGCCGGAATTATTTGCCCATCCCGAGTTGCCCTTGAGAAGGTGGTGGTGGGCTGACTTCTTGAACTGCTACATTCCGTGTGGTGTAGGTACACCCACAGTGCTGTTAGGAAGGAAGTTCCAGGATTTTGACCCAGCGACAGTGAAGGAACGGCGATATGTTTACAAGTCAGGATGATGAGTGACTCGGAGGGGAACTTAGCCGCAGGTTTTCCGATCTATAGGACACCCTGCAGTAATTCGTCATCTTTATTTGAACAGCAGCGTCCTCCCTGTGACATGAACCACCGAGAAGGACAAAACTATCAGCATAGCGGAGACATCATCGCACCAAATACACAGTTCATCATTATCTGGACAGAAATTGTCATTCCTTCTTAATCACTGGTTTAATTTATGGAATTCCGTCCCCATTATTAATAGTATTAATCATAATAATACTTAACCATAATTATCATAAAAGTTTCATTCCTTCGGTACAGATTGCACTAAATTATTATTTGACTGCCTCTGATTGTTTCCTGTCTTGTTTTACCTATTAATAGCCGATGGGAATTTAACGTGCTCAGTTTATCACTCATTCCGTCCTTATTGGCCTTACTTGAGGTGATAACCAGCATGTATATGACCTTTGTGCTCGAACTGAATGTCTGTCTCTAACATATTGCTGTCACTCATTGCCAGATGCTCATTCACTATCACATTGTTAAGTTATTCTAAATTCCAGTGAGTCTAGATCCAACCTGATCAACCCTTCCTCATTCGAAAACCTCCTCAGTCGAGGAAATATCCCAGTCACCTTTCTCTGGAACTGACTCCAATGCAAGTATGTCCATCCTTCAGTAATCAGACCAAATCAGCACCCATTATTCTAGGTGTGGTCTCGCCAATGCCCTGAACAGTTGCAGCAAGGCTTCTCCGCTTTTCTATTCCAGTCCCCTTGCAATTAAGACCAACATTCCACCTGCCCTCCTAAGTATTTGATGCACCTAAATGACAACTTTTTTTCAATGATTATTATACAGCGGCATCCATATCCATCTGTACTGCAGCATTCTGCAATGTCATCTAAACATTTTTTGTAATTCTTGTACAAGGATCCCTCTGTACCACAGGATTCTGCAGTCTCTCTCCATCTCAGTAATATTCCTCTCTCCTATGCTTCTTGCAGAAGTGGTCAACCTGACATTTTACTACATTGTACTTCCATTTTATCCCCACTCACTTGAACATCTACATATCTATGCAGGCTCTTTCTCCACCCTCTGGTCTCACTCAGCTCTCACTCTCGGCTCCTCTGTCATAGTCCCAAGATTCTGACTGTTTAGGAAATTCTCGGATCTTTTTTTAGTTCAAGATGGATGACCTCACTCTTCCCAGTGTTGACCACCACCGGCCACAGTTTTATTCACTCACTGAATCTGTCAATGACCCTTTGAAACTTGCTGCTCCCACATACGCTACTAACCATGTCACCTAACCTAGTGTTATCAGCAAACTTGAATATAGGCTGGAAGTTATTAACATTTACAATAAAACAGAAAGTGCTGTAAAAACTCAGCAGCCCTGGCAGCATCTGTGCAGAGAGAAACAGAGTCAACGTTTGAGTCCGTATGGCTCTTCTTCAGAGCTCGCCACAACTTTACCCTTTTTGTCCCTTATTCAATTTTGTATCCATGCTGTCGCTGCCCCTTTAATCCCAGCTGCTGGAATTTTACCAAGTTCATTATGTGGGACTTTTTCAAATCCCTTTGGAAGTCCAGACACACTTCATCATGCTCACTTCCCTGGTCAATGTTCTCTGACACGTCATCAAAGAGCTTTATTAAGTGTTTCAGTGCTGATTTTCTGTTAACCAATCTGTGCTGGTTATCATTTATCAACTCATGTTCTACCGAGCGACAATGAATTTTGTTCTGGATTATTGTCTTTAAACGTTTCCCCACCTCCAGCATGAGACTAACTGCTCTGTAGTTACTGGGTTTATCCCTCTCCATTTTAAACACGGATGTAACATCAACAACCTGCAGTTGTTTGGCTTCACTCCCATATCCAAGGAGGATTGAAAGATTGTGGCTCGAGTCTCTGCTATTTCCACCCTTCATTCCCTCAGTAATCCAAGGTGTATCCGATGCGGATCGAGCAGCTTTTCTACTGTGAGCGGTGCCAGCCTTGTGATAGCTTCCACTTCATCTATTTTCATCCTATCCAATTTCCCCACCAATGACATTAGCAGCATCCGCTTGTTTTGTGATGACAGGTTTAGTGCAAAGTTTACGAGGCAAATACCAGGGATGGGCCGGTTGTCTTATGAGGTGAGGTTGAACAGGTTAGGCTTGTATCACATGGAGTTCAGGAGAGTAAGAGGCAACTAGATTCAAACCTTTAAGATCCTGAGGGTCTTGACAGGGTGGAGGTGGAGAGCACGTTTCCTCTTGTAGCAGAATCTGGAACTAGGGGTCACTGTTTATAAATAAGGGGTCGATCATTTCAGACAGAGTTAAGGATTTCTTTTCTATCTGAGGGTCGAGCGTCTTTGGAGCTCTCTTCCTCAAAAGCTGGTGGAAGCAGAGTCTTTGAATATTTTAAACGCAGAGTTAGATAGATTCTTGATTAACAAGGGGGGGAAGTGAATGGTTATTGGGGGTAGGAAGGAATGTGAGGTTGAGGTTACAATCAGATCAGGCAGGGTCTTACTGAATGGCGGAGCAGGCTCGAGGGGCTGAGTGGCCTACTCCTGCTGCTAATTAGTTTGTTTGTATGTTCTCATTTAGTACATCAGCCATGCCCTCTCCCTACACAGGATCTCCAAATCAGCCCCACTTAAAGTGACTGCCCTTATGCTGGTAAAAAATCTTCAGTGTTTTCAGTTGTTACCTGCAAATCTTTTCTCATACGCTCTCCCTTCTGATCTAATTTCCTTTTCCATTTCTCCTCTGCACTTTCTGTATTCTGCTTGGTTCTGTAATGTATTATGAATCTGACTATTATCATCAGTCTTATTTGGAGTTCCCACAGAGCACAGGATGTGTAGGCAACAGCTCTCAGCTGTCCCAACATTTCACTGAAATGAATTGTCTAGTTAAGTAAAGTTTTCGCTATTTAGAGAGTTCCACTCCTTCCCTCTTGTACTTTTGCTGCAGTATCTGGGTTAAAATTACACAGCAGCTCCTTCCCCCTCTGCACTTAACCCTCACTTGCAAAAAATTGAAATTTTTAAGTCTTCACTCTGAAATTTACTCTCTCTGTGTTTGAGCTCACAGGTCACTTGTGTTCTTGTTTGTAATTTAATTGCTCCACGTAATTAACCTGAAAATAAGATTTGATTTTGAATATCAATTCATTTGCACTGTAATTCCAGTTTATTTCAATACAATATATCAACAAACTAGAAGTTTGCTCCTAGTTTCTATGTTTTCCAGGGAAAATCTAGAGGTGACTTATTTGTTCTGCAATAACGTGCCTGCTCAACTCAGGTCAATAAATCCTGTTCTAAACAGAACGCTTTATACAGACAATACATCGACTTGATGAGCTGATGGTGCACGGAGCACTCAGCTTTTACTCACTGATCTTCACAAGAGTTGCTTCAGTTTTGATGTTGACTTGTTCGCTGGTGTCGATTTACTCAGACTCTTCACCTGATTTCTGTGCTGTCCATTGAAGCTTTCTCAGCAGAGTTCTCAATAATAGCTTGACTTTTCCTCATAGGATTTCAAACTTGATGGTTTTTGAACTATTTTATCAAATGATTTTGTTTTGTAAACGTCACAGTCGCTCTCATGATCAGGCAGAAAGTTTAACTGCTGCGTTTTCAAGCATCCGACAGCTTTATTTGAGATGTCATTGAGACAGGATTTTGAGTTTGAATCCAGTCACAAAATGTTCCAATGAAGCTCAAGGTTCGCTCGAGGAACAGCGGCTCATCCTTCAATGAGGAACTTTACAGCCTTCCAGTGTGAACATTCAGCTCAACAATATCGCTCTGTAAAAATTGCCAACATTCTGGTTTCCTTCTGTTCGCAGATGTGGGTTTGAGCCTCGGTTTCACTGAGATGTTCTGAATTGATCTTTTTCATGACGTCACAAAGCGCTTTATTATTCAACACGTCTGTCCATTACAGGGGCTGATGGAAGATCCAATCAGTGAGGTGCGCATTCACCCTTTTAAAACATTATTTCAGGGGATGTGAGCGTCGCTCGCAAGGCCAGTCTTTGTTACACATCCCAAACTGCCCTTGAACTCAGTGGCTTTCTCAGCGGGCAGTTAGGAATCAAACTCATACGTAGCCCAGTCCATGGAAGACATCAGTGAACCAACACTGAGATTAGCGTTTATTTGCAGGTTTTAATTATTGAGTTTAATTTCCATCGGCAACTATGGTGGGAAATGAACCCAAGTCCCCGGAATATTTCCACTGCTCTAATGTTTCCCCTGAGAGAGAGATGGAAATATAATGTCGAAAGGACACTAAGTTTGACCCGCATGTTATTGTGAACAAAAGTACCGAATCCAAGATCTTACAAGAAAAGTCGAAGCAAGTTGGCCTCATAACTTGGGTTGGAGAATCACATCAGTGATTCCAGGCAGAGCTTCTGCAAAATCACCGCAATTAGGCGGAAACAGTTGATAAAGTAACGACGAAGGTGGGATTCGAACCCACGTGTGCAAAGCACAATGGATTAGCAGTCCATCGCCTTAACCTCTCGGCCACCTCGTCACAAAAGACGGGTTATTAAACCCCCTTCTATACTTTTTGCATCCATGAACCGTTGAAATAAATGATCCTCTTTGGTACAGCCCCTAAATATTCGGCCAGATGTGTAAAGATGGAAACGTAGTTTATGTCATTAAAATAAATGTGCACCACAACAGATCAGTGACTGTTGCAAACCGACTGATGTGAAACACTTCAACACTTCACCCTAATATCCAACATGTTTCTACACAGTGTGAAAACCCACCACGGAACGACCGGAAGTTACAAGCATTTGGTCGCAAAAGGAAACCCCTCCCAGCTCACTGCAAGCACCGGAACACAGCTAAAATATGGTAAATTAAAATGAAACACTGGGGTTCCCAGCTCTGCTTGTCCTTTCAGTCAAGATTGAAACTGAGTGCAATCAGCCTCCCACGTGAATCCACAAGTAGACAGTTCCATCATTTAATGCATTAGAATGAATTCAGAGTCTCATGGCACGGAGAGACGTTCTTTAAACTTGGCATTCATTTATGTCACGTGTGTTGAGGTGATGCATTCCCTGCAATGACTTCCCGGGTGTTCAAACCTGGTCCTGATTTCCGGAACTGCCACCACCTCGAGCGCGATAGAAAATGCTGCATTAAGATGGGCTCGTCCGGGAATTGAACCCGGGACCTCTCGCATACCAACTCAATGGAAATCCCAAAGCGAGAATCATGCCCCTAGACCAACGAGCAGGTGGCATAGCAAAACCCCATCAAGGAATCCTTTCATTGTCACACAAAGTGCATCAATCATAAGCGAATTACCGTTCATGCTGGAAATCTTTTCCAATGTTTTACAAACCCCGGGGACGACTCCAACCAGTGGAGAATTTCCCGCCTTATTTCCTTTCACTTCAGTTTTGCTGGGGTTCCTTGATGCCACATTAGGTCAAATGCTTCTTTGAACTCAAGTGCAGTCACTTGCACCTCACGTCTTGAGTTCGGCTGTTTTCTTCAGGTTTGGACCAAGGCTGCAATGAGGTCAGGAAGAGAGTGACCCTGGCAGGAAACAAACTGAGCTTCACTGAGCGGGTTATTGCTGAGTAAGGGTCACTTGATCGCACTGTCGAAGACATTTTCCCTCATCTTCTTGATAAACAAGATAAGACGGATGGGGTGGTTTTTGCCGGTTGGATTTTCCTGTTTTTTTTGTGGACAAGACAGACCTGAGCAATTTCCCACATTGCTGGGTAGATGCTAGTCTGGTAGCTGTAATGGAACAACTTGGCGAGGAGCGAGACTATTTCTGGAGCACAGGTTGTCAGTACTGCTGCAGGAATGGTGTCAGGGCCCAAAGCCTTTGCAGTTACCCGTGCCTTCAGCCATTTCTTGATTTTACTTGGAGTGAATAGAGCTGGCTGAAGACTGACATCTGTGATGCATTTCCCCAGCTTTGTGCAAAAGCAAAACTGAGGGAATCACATACGTGACTCTATGAAGATCATCTGCTAAACGGTGAAAGGCGACAGTGTTTATCACAAATGGGTTCCATTAATTCAGATACAGATTTGGTGCAAAATTAGCCATGACGAAGTGTGATACACACACATTTTTCTGATCTGCAGTTAGATGTGCTCCCGCTGTGACGTTTAAATAATCGTGAGTTGAGAAGGTTTAGGCGCTATCTGGTTGAGGTAATTGAAATGATTAATAGGTTTTAATGCGGAGAAATTATTTCCTCTTGTCGGGGAATACCGAACAAATGGATATTACCTAAAACTGAGAGTGAAGCCATCATATAGTGACGTCAGGGAGCAATTCACTCAAAGGAGGAAGAAAGCTGTTTGTTGGACAATCCCTGTGTAGCGATTGGCCGAGAGCTTATGGCAATGAACTGATGCTTTGTTTGGCTTTGCAACCCCTCTTTATCAAGAAAAACTGGAAAACTGGAGGGAACTGAAACGAGGTGTTGGCTGTCCTTTGTCATTATGCGATCATGTTCTCTAATATTAACGGAGGACTGTAGCTTCCTGTAAAACTAACATCCTTAGGTATCTGGGCCAATTCTGGCTCGAAGAAAGTGTTTCTGTCAGCCGAAATAGCTCAGTTGGGAGAGCGTTAGACTGAAGATCTAAAGGTCCCTGGTTCAATCCCGGGTTTCAGCAACACGTTGCAAATCCTTTAACCTGGGCAGCTGCTGCTCGTGTTATTTGCCAGCTGGTAATGCCATCAGTTTTTGGGGATACCCAGTGCAGCTTCTGAGGGGAGGGGAGACTTACCCTCCTCCAAAGCACACGGGCAGCTCTGTGCCCGCTGGTCCACGTTACTGGAATAAAGGTCGGTTTCACCTTTCTTGATAAAAACATATGAAAAACCGCTGGTCAACTCAGCTCCCATTAAACTATGCTAACAACCGTGCAACTCTCATGTGTTCCCAGCTTCTGGTCCATCGATCGGTCATTGGGAATTTAAATTCCTGAAAATCCGTCTGTTGATCCATTGCAATGGTGCTTCTTTTAACATTAACCAGGGGACCGTAATTGGAATCCAATTAATCCATTGTTTCCCTCTCATTTATTATTATTTCTTTGTGTATGTGTCTCTCAGTGATTAGGTCAAGAAATGAGCTCGCCTCAGTCATGCGGCGGACGGATCTCATGAGTATTACAAATATTTACCCTTTCCTTTTAAATTCAGATCAGAATTTATCATTGAAACACAGGAAATGCTGCTTAACCTGCTCCAAGGTCACTTCTATGACTGACTGAAACAACATAATTTGACCTTTCAGTAAGCCCTTTGTGTGCAGCCGTTTCTGGGGTTCTTCCTCAGTCACGAATATTGGAATTGGATCTTAGTTTTCTGCATGTTTAGTGGGAAGCCCAATATGTCATCTGCTTTACAGAAGGAGTCGACAGTGACTTGGAGCTAAGTTTCTGAGTGAGCGCCCTGTTACGAGCGGGATGGGAGGAGTGCGCCCTTGGTCTAGTCCCACTGCTCCACAGGTCACAACATTAGCTCAAATGTTCATTTCGCTCACCAAAATGGCCAATTATTTACCTTCACCAGTGTTCCCGAGAATAAAAGAGGTTTAAAAGTGGATTATTTCAATAAACCATAAATTTTTTTGTTTATTATAAAAAAGGTATTTTCGAATAGAAAAATAAAGCTTATGAACATTCAGTATGGATCTGAAATTATGCGAATTAATCTTTCGAGATACCATAAGTCACACACACACACACACACACGCTCTCCCTCTCTCACAAACACACACACACACACATACATACACACACACACACTCTCCCTCTCTCACAAACACACACACACACGTTCTCCCTCTCTCACAAACACACACACACACACTCATAATAGAACACCATGATATTAAAAAGAGAAATAGGGGAAATTAAAGCAAAATGATGGGGATGTTGAAAATCAGAAACAAAAACAGAAAATGCTGGAGAAAATCAGCTGGTCTAACAGCATCTGTGCGGAGAAATAAATACAGAGTCAACGTTTCGAGTCCTTATGACCCTTCTTTAGAAAGGGGACAATTTTGAAAAACATTAAACGTCAATGGATCAAGGCAAAGGTCAGGGTGTGCAGTCCTTGATATGGGGTCAGTGTTCCACAGTCGCTCCCCCAGCACTGATCCGTGACAACATCAAGGAGTTGGTGCTAATCTTCTCAAAGGAAAAAAAAGGCCACTTTTTAAAACACAGTCTCCCAGGTATGTTTTCTTTCAGAACCATGAAATCCATGTGACCCTATTTCTACACAGCCCTATCGGGTCAAAATGTTCACAGCCTGATTTCAACATGGAGTTGTAGGCTTGTCTGAAAGAACATCCAGACTGGCAGAGCTGGGGGTGGCGGGGGGGGTGGTGGGTGGGGTGGTGCGTCCGGGGGGTGAGTGTGGTGGCAGTTGGGAGTATGCAGTGAGGGGAGGGGCGTGTTGTGGGGGTAGATGTTGGTGGGTGGGGCGGGAGGGTTACAGCTTCATATTACTTGACCATATTTTAGCTGTGTTATTGGAGTTGCGGAAATTCAGCTTTAATTCGACTTAGCAAAGAAGCTCAGGGGGAATTAACGGTCAGGGAAGTTAGGCAGCGCTCACTTCAATTGCTGGTCATCACATGTCTAAGTGGCAGTTTCTCAGGGCATTAAGAGTTGGGATGGGGTTACTTTTGGCAGAAAGTGTTGAAGTGGCATTTTCCTGCGACAAAACTGATAGCCAAGAATGTGCGGCAAATTAACAGAAAGTCCAACCAACTCATCCACACAGTCAAGCTGGTGAAACGAAATGACTGGCGACCTGGCTCTCACCCTGATCACTCGGTTCTCGGACTCCTGCAATGTTCCGATGAAGCTCAAGGTTCGCTCGAGGAACAGTGGCTCATCCTTCAATGAGGAACTTTACAGCCTTCCAGTGTGAACATTCAGCTCAACAATATCGCTCTGTAAAAACTGACAACATTCTGATTCCCTTCTGTTCGCAGATGTGGGTTTGAGCCTCGGTTTCACTGAGATGTTCTGAATTGATCTTTTTCTTGACGTCACAAAGCGCTTTATTATTCAACACGTCTGTCCATTACAGGGGCTGATGGAAGATCCAATCAGTGAGGTGCGCATTCACCCTTTTAAAACATTATTTCAGGGGATGTGAGCGTCGCTCGCAAGGCCAGTCTTTGTTACACATCCCAAACTGTCCTTGAACTCAGTGGCTTTCTCAGCGAGCAGTTAGGAATCAAACTCATATGTAGGCCAGACCAGGGAAGACATCCGAGAACCACCACTGAGATTAGTGCTAAATTGCAGGTTTTAATTATTGAGTTTAATTTCCATCAGCAACTATGGTGAGAAATGAACCCAAGTCCCCGGAATATTTCCACTGCTCCAATGTTTCCCCTTAGAGAGAGATGGAAATATCATGTCGAAAGGACTCTAAGTCGGATTCCCATGTTACTGTGATCAAAAGTATCGAATCCAAGATCTTACAAGAAAAGTCGAAGCAAGCTGGCCTCATAACTTGGGTTGGAGAATCACATCAGTGATTCCAGGCAGAGCTTCTGCAAAATCACCGGAATAAGGCGGAAACAGTTGATAAAGTAACGACGGAAGTGGGATTCGAACCCACGCGTGCAAAGCACAATGGATTAGCAGTCCATCGCCTTATCCTCTCGACCAGCTCATCGCAAAATGCGGCCTATTAAACCCCCTTCTATACTTTTTGCATCCATGAACCGTTGAAATAAACGAACCCCTTTGGTACAGCCCCTGAATATTCGGCCAGATGTGTAAAGATGGTAACGTAGTTTACGTCATTAAAATAAATGTGCATCACATCAGATCAGGGACTGTTGTAAACCGACTGATGTGAAACGCTTCAACACTTCAACCTAATATCCAACATGTTTCTACACAGTGTGAAAATCCAGCGCTGAAAGACCGGAACTTACAAGCATTTGGTCGCAAAAAGAAACCCCTCCCAGCTCACTGCAAGCACCGGAACACAGCTAAAATGTGGTAAATTAAAATGAAACACTGGGGTTCCCAGCTCTGCTTGTCCTTTCAGTCAAGATTGAAACTGAGTGCAATCAGCCTCCCACATGAATCCACAAGTAGACAGTTCCCTCATTTGATGCATTAGAATAAATTCAAAGTCTCATGGCACGGAGAAACGCTCTTTAAACTTGGCATTCATTTATATCAGGTGTGTTGAAGTGATGCGTTCCCTGCAATGACTCCCCGGGTGATCAAACCTGGTCCTGATTTCCGGAACTGCCACCACCTCGAGCGCGAAATAAAAAAGCTGCATTAAGATGGGCTCGTCCGGGATTTTAACCCGGGACCTCTCGCATATCAACTCAACAAAAATTCCAAAGCGAGAATCATGCCCCTAGACCAACGAGCCACCTGCAAAAGAGAACGCAAACAAGGAATCCTTTCATTGTCACACAAAGTGCATCAATCATAAGCGCATTACAGTTCATGCTAGAAATATTTTCCAATGTTTTAGTAACCCCGGGGACGACTCCAACCAGTGGAGAGTTTCCCGCCTTATTTCCTTTCACTTCAGTTTTGCTGGAGTTCCTTGATGCCGCATTAGGTCAAAAGCTTCTTTGAACTCAAGTGCAGTCACTTGCACCTCACGTCTTGAGTTCGGCTGTTTTCTTCAGGTTTGGACCAAGGCTGCAATGAGGTCAGGAGCTGAGTGACCCTGGCAGGAAACAAAGTGAGCTTCAGTGAGCGGGTTATTGCTGAGTAAGTGCCACTTCATCGCACTGTCGAAGACATTTTCCCTCACCTTCTTGATAAACTAGAGAAGACTGATGGGGCGGTTTTTGCCGGTTGGATTTTCCTGCTATTTTTGTGGACAAGACAGACCTGAGCAATTTCCCACATTGCCGGGTAGATGCCAGTCTTGTGGCTTCACTGGAACAACTTGGCGAGGGGCGAGGCTATTTCTGGAGCACAGGTTGTCAGTACTGCTGCAGGAATGTTGTCAGGGCCCAAAGCCTTTGCAGTTACCTGTGCCTTCAGCCATTTCTTGATTTCACTTGGAGTGAATGGAGCTGGCTGAAGACTGACATTTGTGATGCATTTCCCCTGCTTTGTGCAAAAGCAGAACTGAGGGAATCACACACGTGGCCCTCGGAAACTCATCAGCTAAGTGGTGAAAGGCGACAGTGTTTATCCCAAACGGGTTCCATTCATTCAGACACAGATTTGGTGCAAAAGTAGCCATGACCATGTGCGACACACACACATTTTTCTGATCTGCAGTTAGATGTTGGATATTAGGTTGAAGTGTTGAAGTGATTCACATCAGTCGGTTTACAACAGTCCCTGATCTGACGTGAGGCACATATATTTTAATGACATAAACTACATTTCCATCTTTACACATCTGGCCGAATATTTAGGGCCTGTACCAAAGAGGATCATTTATTTCAAAGGGTTGTTCATGCGAAAAGTATAACCGAGAGGTTAAGGCGATGGACTGCTAATTCTTTGTGCTTTACACGTGTGGATTCGAGTCCCATCTTCGTTGTTACTTTATCAACTTTTTTCCGCCTTATTGCGGTGATTTTGCAGAAGCTCTGCCTGAAATCACTGATGTGATTCTCCAGCCCAAGTTATGAGGTCATTTTGCTTCGACTTTTCTTGTAAGATCTTGGATTCAATACTTTTGTTCACAATAACATGGGCATCCCACTTAGAGTCCATTCGACATGATATTTCCATCTCTCTCTAAGGCGAAACATTGGAGCAGTGGAAATATTCCGGGGACTTGGGTTCATTTCCCACCAGAGTTGCTGATGGAAATTAAACTCAATAATTAAAACCTGCAATTAAACGCTAATCTCAGTGCTGGTTCACTGGTGTCTTCCCTGGTCTGGCCTACATATGAGTTTGATTCCTAACTGCCCGCTGAGAAAGCCACTGAGTTCAAGGACAGTTTGGGATGTGTAACAAAGACTGGCCTCGCGAGCGACTCTCACACCCCCTGAAATAATTTTTTACAACGGTGAATGCGCACCTCACTGATTGGATCTTTCATCGGCCCTGTAATGGACAGACGTGTTGAATAATAAAGCATTTTGCGACTTAAAGAAAAAGATCAATTCAGAACATCTCAGTGAAACAGAAGGAATTCTCTTTAAGCTGCTCTAGAGACACTTTCACGGCTCAGTGGAACAATATAAATTCTCTGCCTTCACGGAATGAAGCCAGGCAGGAGCAGATACATGTGTCTCAATGATCAGACAATGTAGGTCAGGAAGCGTGTGTTTCGATGGTCTATGGATTCCTCTGTGAGGAATCTCTGGGAGGGGTTTGTTTTTGCTGCGGAATGTTTGTCTATTTCAGTTTTTCCGCAGTAGGTTTTCACACTGTGGAGATACATGCTGGACATGGTGTTGAAATGTTTCGCATCAGTCCATTCACACCAGTCCCTGAACTGATGCGATGGAAATTTCGTCGGCTAACAGAAACTCCATTTCCATTTTGATCATCTGGCTGAATATTCAGGACCTGTGCCAAAGAGGATCATTTAGTTCAACAGTCCATGGATGCCAACGCTCCATGACGTCGTTAGATAAGTGTCATGCATGTGGCGAGGTGGTCCAGAGTTTAAAGCTGTGAATCCATTATGTTTCCCACGCGTGAGTTTGAATCCAGTTTTTGTATGGGACAGCGTAATGCAGAATGGAAATCTGAAATTATCATTGTGATATCAAACCCAAGTTATGAGGGCAGACGGATTGTCTCGACATTTCTTGTAATTCCTTGAATAACTATATTGAAGGTTTGATCTCATGCGCATGATGATTAAATGACTCGCTAGCTTCGTTATTTAACCTGGTGGACAGTCTGCAAACCAAGCGGGAATTTACCTTGTTCAGGGGCGTTGACAAGAAGAACGTCTTCACGCGAAGAGTATTGGAAATCAAGAAGTCTCCCCCACAGAAGCTACTGCGGCTGAGAGACAATGGAAACATTACAAAAAGATTATTCATATTGTTTATTATTATTTATTCCTTCACCGGAATTGGCTCTCGCTGACTAAGTCATCAGTTATTGCCCATCCCTGACTATCATCGAGAACTTGAAACCGCTGCAGTCCATGTGGTGTAGGTATACTCACAATGATGTTAGGAACCGAGTTCCACAATGTTGTGCCAGTGACGGTGAAGGAACGGCGATACAGCTCCAAGTCAGGATGGTGTGTGGCTTGAAGAAGAACTTGCAGGTGGTTGTGTTCCCACGCATCTGCTGCCATTGGCCTCCTAGGCGGTAGATTTCACGGGTTTGTAAGTTGTTGTGGACGGAGACTTGGTGAGTTACAGCAGTGCATCTTGTAGACGGTATACACGGCCGCCACTGTGCGTCGCTGTTGGAGGGATTGGGTGTAAAAGGTGGTGTATTAGGTGCCAAGCAAGCGGGCTGCTTTGTCCCGTATGTTGTCGTGCTTCTTGAGTGCTCTTGGAGTTTCAAGCATTCAAGCAAATGGAAAGTATTCAGAAGGCGTCTGACCTGTGCCTTGTGGATGTGGGAAAGGTTTTGGGCTGGGGGAGCGGAGTCCCTCTCTGCAGAATTCCCAACACCTGAACTGCTTTTGTAAGCACAGTATTTGTATGTCTAGTCCAATATAGTGTCTGCTCAATCATAACACCCAGGATGTGAATGGTGCTTTATTCAGCGATGTTAATTCCATTGAGCTTCAGGGGAGATAATTGGATTCTCTCTGGCTGGAGATGGTCACTGCCTGGCCACTGATGAGGCGCAATTCTTACTTGCCACCTATCAGCCCATGTCTGAATATTGTTCAGGCCTCACTGTTCATGCAACGGACAACTTCAGAACCTCATGACTCGCAAATGGTACTAAACATTGCGTAAATCATCTGCGAACATCTCGAATTCTGAATCTACTTTGCCGGGAAGGTCATTGATGAAGCAGCTGAAGTTGCATGGACATACATCTGTAACGTAGAGGCTGCAGTGCAGCTTCGCCAGAATGATAGTCGGATGAACTAGACTGGCAGGGGGATGGGGACCTGAGAGGGGAGACACGAGACAGGGAAACAAAGATAGAAATGAAAGACAGAAAAGCAAAAACATCAGAAGTAGAAGGCAGAGGAAACGGAGGCTGCAGCAAATAGGGCCAGAGTACAAAGAAAGATGTGTAAAAAGAAAAGCCTAAAGACACTGTAGCTGAATGAATAGAGCATTTGCAATAAGGTGGGTGAATTAACAATGCAAATAGATGTCAACGCATAGGATATGATTGTGATTACACAGACATGGCTGCAGGGTGACCAATGCTGGGAGCTGAATATCCAATGGTGTTCGATATTTAGGAAGAACAGGCAAAAAGGAAAAGTAGGGGGCGTGGCATTTTTAGTTAACGATGACATCAATACAATATTGAGAGAAAATCTAGATGCAGAATCAATCTAGGTGGAGCTGTGACGCAATCAGGTGCGGGAAACATTCGCGGCAGGGGTATACAGGCTTCCAAACAGAAGTGGTAAGGTAGGGGGCGGCATTAGACAGGGAATTAGAAATGCATGTAACAAGTGTGCTACAGTTGTCATGGGTGACTTTAATTTACATATAGAGTGGACAAATCAAATTATCAATAATACTGTGGTAAATGATGGATTGTGCTTGAAATAGCTTTTTTGACAAGTACATCGAAGAACTAACTAGGGAACAGGCTATAATAGATTTGTTTATTTTTTTCAATGAGACGGGGTTAATGAATAATCTTGTTGTGCGAAGTCCGTGAGGGAACAGTGACCATAATATGAAAGAACTCTTTCTTAGGTTATAAAATGAAGTAATCCAATCCAAAACTATGGTCCAAAATCAAAACAAAGGAAACTGCGGAGGCATGAGGAGTGATTTGGCTAAAATCGATTGGGGAACTTCATTAAAAGGCATGACGGTGGGTAGGCAATGATTACTACTTAAGGAATGAATTCATGCATTGCTACATGTGTATATTCCTTTTTGGCGCAAAAAGACAACAGGAAAAGTGGTCCAGCCATGGTGTACAAAATAAATTAAGGATAGTATTAGTTCCAAAGAGCAGTCATATAAATTTGCTGGAAAAAGTAGCAAGCCTGTGGATTGGAAGCAGTTTAGAATTCAATAAAGGAGAACCAAGAGGTTAATTAAAAGAGGAAAAATAGAGAATGAGAGTAAACTTGAAAGATACATAAAGAGTATTGTAAAAGCTTATATAAGTACGCAGAAGAAAAAGATTAATGAAGACAAATGTAGGGCCCTTACATTTCGAAACAACAAAATTTACAATAGAGAACAAGGATGTAGCAGGGCAATTCAACAACTACTTTAGTTCTATCCTCACAGAGGAAGACACAAGTAGATTCCCATAAATTCCAGCGAACCAAAGGTCAAGTGAGGAGGAGGAATTGAAGAGAATTAGTATTCCTAAAAAAGCAGCGCTGAAGAAATTAATGGCACTGAAAGCCAATAAAACCCCAGGGCCTGAAAATCTACATTCCACGGTACTAAAGAACGTGGCCATGGAAATAATGGATGCGTTGGTTACCATCTTCCAAATTTCTGTAGATTCTGGAATAGTCCCAGCAGACTGTAGGGTGTCAAATGTAACCCCACAACTTAAAAAAGGGGGAGGGGAAAAAACAGGGTATTACAGTTCGGTTAGCCTGACATGAGGGAAAATGCTAGAGTCTATCATAAAGGATGTGATAACAAGAAACTTAGAAAACATCAACGGGATTAGACAAAATGAACAGGCATTTATGAAAGGGAAATCATGTTTGACAATGCTGCTGGAGTTTATTTGAGGACGTAACTAACAGAATAAATACGGGAGAACCAGTGGATGTGGTGTACTTTTTAATTTCAGGAAGCTGTTGATAAAGCCCCATGTAAGAGGTCTGTGTGCAAAATTTAAGCACATGGGATTGGGGGTGATATTTTGTTGTGGATTGAGAATTGGTTGGCAGACAGGAAACAGAGAGTAGGAACAAATGGGTATTTTTCGGAATGGCAGACGGTGACCAGTAGGGTACCACAGGGATCAGTGCTTGGGCCCCAGTTTTTCACAATACATATCATTGACTTGGATGAGGGAATCAAATGTAATATTTCCATGTTATCAGACGACAAGGAACTTCATCGAAGTGTGAATGGTGAGAACAATGTAAAGAGGCTTCAAGGCGATTAAGGGAAGTTGAGTGAGTGACAAAATATATGGTAGATGCAGTTTTAGGTGGATAAATGTTGAATTTATCCACTTTTGTAGGATAAACACAATGGCAGAATATTATTTCAATGTTGATACATTGGGAAATGTTGATGTTCAAATGGACCTGGGTGTCCTTGTACACCAAACACTGAAAACAAGCACGCAGATGCAGCAAGCAGTTAAGAAGGCAAATGGTATATTGGCCTTCATTGCAAGGCCTCTTGAGCACAGCAGAAAGGATGTCTTGCTGCAGCAGTGCAGGGCCTTGGTGCGGCCACTCCTGGAGTGTTGTGTGCAGTTTTGGTCTCCTTCCCGAGGAAAGGATATACTTGTCAAAGTGGAAGTGCATCGAAAGTTCACCAGAATGATTCCAGGGATGGCAGGATTGTCGTTTGAGGAAAGATTGGGCCGACTAGGCCTGTATTCACTGGAGTTTCGAAGAATAAGAGAGGTTCTCATTGAAACCTATACAATTCCGGCAGGGCTGGACAGACTGGATGTATAGTGGATATTTCTCCTTGCTGGGAGGTCCAGAATAAGGGGTAAGAATCTCATGATTCGGGGTTGGCCATTTAGGACTGAGATGAGGAGAAACGTCTTCACTCAGACGGTGATAAAGTTGTGGAATTCTCTACCACAGAGGCCACGTCACTGAATATATTCAAGAAAGAAATGGATTTCTGAACTCGAAAGGCATCAAGGGGCATGGGGAAAGAGCGAGAGTGTGGCGTTGAGATAGAGAATCAGCCATGACGATATTGAATGGCGGAGCTGGTTCGAAGGGTTGAATAGCCTACTCCTTCTTCGATGTTTCTAAAAGGATTAAAGAATGTGGGTAGGTTGGAATCAGAGCATCATAGAATGGTTATAGCACAGGATGAGGCCATTCATCCAACATTGTCCATGTCTGTCGCCTCCAGTTTCTTTCTATTTCAGTGTTTATAAAAATTCTCCATAGCTGCCTTGCTTTTGTACTCGATTCTTCTATTTATAAAACCCAGGTTCCCGCATGTGTTTTGTTCAGGTTGTTGAATTGAGGCTTATGAGGTGATTAAGGGACTTGATAGTTTAGATAGAGAGAAACAATTTTCCCTGTTTTGGGGAATTCAAAACAAGAGGACATAACATTCAATTTCAGCTAAGCCGTTTAGGGTGACGTCAGGAAACACTTCTTCACACAAAAGTTCGTAAAAATGTGGAACCTTCTGAAAATTGCTACTGAAGCTTAGGATTAGCTGAAAGTTTTCGATACTGAAACTGGGTACAAGTTTTTATTGTTATTAAGATGTAGGATATTTAAGGATTATGAAACCACAGTGGATAGATGAAGTGAAAAGAGGGACCAGTCATGAGTTGAACACGATTGATGTTGAACTGTCTCCTTATATTCCTATTTTCCCAAACTCCTCATCCTGCAGCAAACAGGCTTTCAGATGACCACTACTTTGTACATTCGTCTCAGCATCCCCTTCTTAAGGGGAACAGCCCCAGCTTCTCCAATGTACCCATCAAACTGAGGTTTCTCAGTGAAATCATTTTCCCACCAATGTTTCCTGTGCATTCCCTAATGTCGCCACATCTTTCTAAAGTGTGCTGATCATTGTTCGACACAATGTTCTGCTCATGGCCCAACCATTATTTTATAAAACTGTAGCTGCACTGGAACAGCTTGGCGAGGAGCGAGACTATTTCTGGAGCACAGGTTTTCAGTACTGTTGCAGGAATGGTGTAGGGGCCCAAAGCCTTTGCAGTTACCCGTGCCTTCAGCCATTTCTTGATTTCACTTAGAGCGAATGGAGCTGGCTGAAGACTGACATCTGTGATGCATTTCCCCAACTTTGTGCAAAAGCGGAACTGAGGGAATCACATACGTGGCTCGATGAAACTCATCTGTTAAACAGTGAAAGGTGACAGTGTTCCAATAGGGTTCCAATAATTCAGATACAGATTTGGTGCAAAAGTAGCCATGACCATGTGCGATACACACTCAGTTTTCTGATCTGCTGTTAGATGTACTCCCGCTGTGACGCATACATAGTCCTGAGTTGAGAAGCTGTAGGCAATATCTGGTTGAGGTAATTGAGATGATTAATAGGTTTTAATGCAGAGAAACGATTTCCTCTGGTGGGGGAGTGCAGAATAAATAGATATTACCTTAAACTTAGAGTGAAGCCATTAAATAGTGACCTCAGGGAGCAATTCACTCAAAGGATGAAGAAAGCTGTTTGTAGGACAATCCTTGTGTAGCGATTGGCCAAGAGATTATGGCAATGAACCGATGCTTCGTTGGGCTTTGCGCCCCCTCTTTATCAAGAAAAACTGGAAACCTGGAGGAAACTGAAACGAGGTGATGGCTGTCCTTTGTCATTATGCGATCATGTTCTCTAATATAAGCGGAGGAATGTAGGTGCCTGTAAAACTAACACCCTTAGGTCTCTGGTTCAATTCTGGCTCGAAGAAAGCGCTTCTGTCAGCCGAAATAGCTCAGTTGGGGGAACGTTAGACTGAAGGTCTAAAGGTCCCTGGTTCAGTCCTCGGTTTCAGCAAGTCCGCTCCCTTGGTCATCTCCCGTGTCTGCATGTGCTGTTCACTAGTTGATGTTGCGAGTAATTTTTGTGGAGACTCAGTCGCACTTCTGAGGGTAGGGGAGAGTTGCCCTCCTCCAAAGCACGTGTGCAGCTCTGTACCCGCTGGTCCACGTTACTAGAATAACGATCGGTTTACCTTATTTTTCTTTGAAAAACATGTGAACAAGCGCTGGTCAACTCAGCTCCTATTAAACCATGTAACTCTCATATGTTCCCAGCTTCTGATTCCTCGGTCAGTCATTGAGAATAGAAATCCTGAAAAATCCGTCTGTTGATCCATTTCAGTGGTGCTTTTGTTAACATTAAACAGGGGAGCGGAAATGGAATCCAATTAACCCATTTGTTCATTACTTTTTCTGCATGTCTGTGTCTCTCTGTGATTAGATCAAGAAATGAGCTCGCCTCAGTCATGCGGCGGACGGATCTCATGAGTATTACAAATATTTAGCCTTTCCTTTTAAATTCAGATCCGAATTTATCATTGAAACACAGGAAATGCTGCTTAACCTGCTCCAAGGGCACTTCTATGACTAACTGAAACAACATAATTTGACCTTTCAGTAAGATCTTTGTGTGCAGCCGTTTCTGGGAGTCTTCCTCAGTCACGGATATTGGAATCGGATCTTAGTTTTCTGCATGTTTAGTGGGAAGCTCAATATGTCATCTGCTTTACAGAAGGAATCAACAGTGACCTGGAGCTAAGTTTCTGAGTGAGCACCCTGTTACGAGCGGGATGGGAGGAGTGCGCCGTTGGTCTAGTCCCACTACTCCACAGATCACAACATTGGTTTGAATGTTCAATTCACTCACCAAAATGGCCAATTATTTACCTTCACCGCTGTTCCCGAGAATAAAAGAGAATTTAAAGTGGATTATTTCGATAAACAACAAATTCATTTGTTTATTATAAAAAAGCTCTTCCCGAATAGAAAAGTAAAGCTTATCAACATACAGTATGGAATATGAAATTATGCAAATTAATTTTTCGAGATACCATAAGTCACACACACACATACACGCGCTCTCCCTCTCTCACAAACATACACACAGACACACACACACAGACACACACACACAGACTCACACACACAGACACTCACACACAGACACTCACACACTCATAATAGAAAAGCATGACATAAAAAAGAGAAATTGGGGAAATTAAAGCAAAATACAGCGGATGCTGGAAATCTGAAACAAAGAGGAAATGCGGGAAAAATTCAGCAGGTCGAACAGCATCTGTGGGGAGAAAAACACAATCAGAGTCAACATTTCGAGTCCTTATGACCCTTATTCAGAAAGGGGGGAATTTGGCCAAACTTTAAATGTCAATGGATCAAGGCAAAGGACAGGGTGTGGAGTCTTGAGATGGGGTCAGTGTTATACAATCGCTCCCCCAGCACTGAACGTGAAAACATCAATGATTCTGGCACTGCTTTTCAGGCGGTCTCATGGAATAATCGAGAGCACTGTACTCCAGCGTGTAGAGCATCTCAGGAGTAGTTAGTTCTAACTTCCAGCTGTGGACTGCCTCTGGAGTGCAAAATGCGACTGTGTTCCTGCCCAAGCAGTTGGTCCTTCTCTTCTCAAAGGAAAAAAAAAGCCCACTTTTTAAAACACAGTCGTCCAGGTATGTTTTCTTTCAGAGCCATAAAAACCATGTGACCCCGTTTGTATACAGCCCAATCGGGTCAAAATGTTCACAGCCTGATTTCAACATGGAGTTGTAATCTTGTCTGAAAGAACATTCAGGCTGGCAGAGCTGGTAGGGTGGGGTGGGGTGGGGGAGTTGGGGTGGTGGCAGTTGTGGGGATGCTGTGAGGGGAGGGGCGTGTTGTGGGGGTAGATGTTGGTGGGTTGAGCGGGAGGGTTACAGCTTCATATTACTTGACCATATTTTAGCTGTGTTATAGGAGTTGCAGAAAGTCAGCTTTAATTTGACTCAAGGGGAATTAACGGTCAGGGAAGTTAGGCAGCGCTCACTTCAATTGCTGGTCATCACATGTCTAAGTGGCAGTTTCTCAGGGCAGTAAGAGTTGGGATGGGGTTACTTTTGATGGAAAGTGTTGAAGTGGCATTTTCCTGCGACTGAACTGATAGCCAGAATGTGCGGTAAATTAACAGAAAGTCCAACCAACTCATCCACACAGTCAAGCTGGTGAAACGAAATGACTGGCGACCTGGCCCTCACCCTGATCACTCGGTTCTCGGACTCTTGCAATGTTCCGATGAAGCTCAAGGTTCGCTCGAGGAGCAGCGGCTCATCCTTCAATGAGGAACTTTACAGCCTTCCAGTGTGAACGTTCAGCTCAACAATATCGCTCTGTAAAAACTGCCAACATTCTGATTCCCTTCTGTTCGCAGATGTGGGTTTGAGCCTCGGCAGTTGTTGATTAATCCGCGATTTACATCTCCGTCAGATGCATCTTTTTAAATCTTTACTGTTCCCCATATGGAGTCGAGTGCCCTCATTCTGTGCTGTTTCAACTCTAATTGGGGAAATTGGGGTTACAATGAACCGTACAGCTCAGGAGGCCTCTCTGCCCATCGAACCTGTGTCGGACTTTGATAGCGCGGTCAATCTGGTCCCAGAATCCAGCTGTTCCCCATCACCCTGTAAATTGGAATCTCCAAGTCCAGATCCAATTGCCTTTTGAAAGTTCCTACAGAATCTCATCGCACCAGCCTTTCAGAGAGCACATTCCAGATCTTAACAACCCTCTGTCCGAAGACATTTCTCCTCATTTACCCTCTGCTTCTTTGGCCAATTATTTTCAACCAACGATTCTGGCAATCGAGCCACTTGCTCAAGGGATGGTTTCGCTGTTTGCTAATTCATAGCCCCTCATTATTGTACATACTTCTATTAGGTTTGTTCTTGAAGGCGTTTCCGTGTATTGTATTCTATGTCTCTACTTATGAAGTTAAACATCCAACACACTTGCTTATCCATCTAATGGACTTACACGACCATCCTCAACATCTCCGTGTGTTTCTCCAAAAGTTCACTTCACAATTATCAAAATTTTTTTAAAAATTCAAACTGTTTGCCTGTGTCATCATGTTTATGTCCTGCTGAAGGCTGCTTTATACTGCTCTCTATTTAATATGTCGCCAAGTTTTGCATCATTGCAAATTTGCCAGCTGTGTCCCCTATATCCAGGGCCAGGTCATGTATATAACAAGAAAAGTAATAGTTCGGATGCCGACCCTTGGGGAATTCCACTGTTTTCGAATTTCACCTCCGGAAAGCTCAGCATTTTTGACTGGTCCCACTGCCGCCATCTACCCCTCCACCTCCCCCACCCCCCAGTCACCCACCTACCATCCCACACCCGACCGCCACTCAATTCCTGGATCCCCAAACATCGGAAATAGTTCCTCTCTCTGACACGATTGTTTTAACATCTCTGAACCTTCGATCGAATTGCTCGTTAAATGGGGAAGAAGGACTTCATTTCGAAGTGGTTTATATGAAGGGGCTGTTGTGTGTTTTAATTTCTGGAATTCAGCAGTGATTGAGGGGAGGTCAGGAGGCAAAGAGTTAGAGAGGACAAAAACATTGCAGGAACATTTTGAGGAGAGGTGTGGGCAATAGGAACTGAGTTCATGATCCAAAACCAAGCTCAGATCCCGAGACCAACAATCTGGGAATCAGCAGATTATTCAAAATATTGTCCGGATAAAGCATTCTTTTAAGAACAGGATTTATTGAACTTAGTGGAATAGATACATCATTGCAGAACAAATAAGTTACCTTGTGATAAAGAAAGTGGTACAATTAGATTGCAAACAAGAATTGAGTGACCTGTGAGTTCAAACACAGAGAGAGTGAATTGCAGAGTGAAGACTTGAAAACATGGATTTATTGAGAGTGGAGATTCGGTGCATCCTATGCTCTGTAAAAACTCCAAAGCAGGCTAATGATAAATGCCAGATTCATAAAACATTAGAGAAACAAGTACAATAAATGAAGTACAGCACAGAACTGATAAAAAGAAAATTGGATCAGGAGAGAGTGAGTGCATGAGGAAGGATTAGAAGGTAACACAAGAGAAAACTACGCAGACTTTTACCAAAAACAGAGAGTCACTGAAAGGGTGGCTGGTTAGGAAATCATGTGGAGGCAGAGGGCTGAGGTACTAAATGAGAACATTACATCTGTCAGCACAAAACAAGTGGATGCTGCGAATGTCACAGTGAAGGAGGAGCTGGTGGAGAAACTGGATAGGATGAAAATAGATAAAGAAGAGGCAATTAAAAGGTTGGCAGCGCTCACAGCAGAAAAGTCACCCGATCCGGATGCCATACATCCTGGATTACTGAGGGAAGGGTGGAAATAGTGGAGATTTAACCCACAATCTTTTCATTTTCCCTTGGATATGGGAGTGAAGCCAGAGAACTGAAGTTGTTAATGTTACATCTGTGTTTAAAACAGAGAGAAATAAACGCAGAAAACACCAGTTAGTCTAATGCTGGTGATGGGGAAATGTTTAGAGACAATAATCCAGTATAAAATTCATTGTCACTTCGTAGAACATGGGTTGATAAATGTCAAGCAGTACAGATTGGTGAACAGAAAATCATGACTGAAGTACTTAATGGTGTTTGATGAAGTTTCAGAGAACATTGACCAGGGGAGTGAGTTTGATGATGTGAGCCTGGACTTCCAAAGGTGTTTGAAAAAGTTCCATATAACAGACTTGTTAGTAAAATTCAAGCAGGTGGGATTAAATGGGCAGTGGCAGCATGGATATAAAATTGAATAAGGGGCAGAAAGGATAATGTAGAGGTGAGCGGTTGTTTTCAGAGTGGAGGGATTTAGACAGAACCAATGCTCTCTCACGTCAGGCGGCTGTTCTATTCCCATTCTCAGAGCTCTTTTAAAGTTGAATAAATTCCAGACAATATCCAAGTTTGCTGATGGCACTAGGTTAGGTGACATGGTTAGTAGTGTAGGTGGGAGCAGCAAGTTTCAAAGGATCATTGACAGATTCAGTGTGAACAAAACTGTGGCTGATGCTGTTCAATATGGGGAAGTGTGAGGTCACCCATCTTGGAATAAAGAAAGATCAAAGAATTTCCTAAACAGTCAGAAACTTGGGACTGTGGAGGAGCTGAGGGTGAGTGAGAGTGAGAGCTGAGTGAGACTGGAGGGTGGATAAAGAGCAGCGGCAGAGCAGCCCGAGAGCAGCAGTGAGAGAGAGGAGAGAAGAGTGAGAGCGGTGGGGGGGGATAAAGAGCTGTGAGGGGGGGGGTTGGAGCAAACCGGCCATGTTTATAATAAATAGTCAAAGCATGATATCAGGGGAAAGAAGGGAACTGGTTGGTTTCTGCAGATTTCTCTAAATTAGGCTTTGATTAAAACTAGGAGCTGGAAAATTAAACATTTCAATCAGGGTAAGTGTGACAGTCAGTGTAAGTGTAATAAGAGTATTAGTGCAGAGCAGTTCTAGAGATATTAAATACATTTTAGAGTTTAAACAAGGTACCCATTCGATTCTATAAGAAGGAATAGAGGTTTGTTTTCGATCACGGATGGGCAGCTGAGACCTGTTGCTTGCAGTTCCTGACCCATTTGGGAACATCAGGCCTTGGGGGCCACATGTGTAGGAAGTCCCTGCAGCTGCTCGAGTTCGAACTCAGAATTTCCGAAGTTGAGGGGCAGCTGGAGTCACTGAGGAGCATCGGGGAGGATGAGAGTTTCCTGGATCGTACGCTCCAGGTGGTAAACACCCCAAAGGGAGTGTGTTCAGGGTAGTAGGTGGGCGGCCATCGCAAGAGTAGGAAGAGGCAGGAAATGCAGGAGACTTTGGGGTCTGTGCCACTCATTGACTCAGAGACGTTTACA
The DNA here is from genome assembly GCF_964194155.1 of Cetorhinus maximus. Taxonomy (NCBI): domain Eukaryota; kingdom Metazoa; phylum Chordata; class Chondrichthyes; order Lamniformes; family Cetorhinidae; genus Cetorhinus; species Cetorhinus maximus. Next base: position 19,825,198 of record NC_135909.1, read on the forward strand.
GCACAGAAGGACACCAGTCGGCCTATCGTGTAAGCGCGGGTAAACAAAGATCCGACGACACTAATTTCATTTTCCAGCACTTGGCCCATATCCCTAGAGGCTACGACAACGCAAGTGAATATCTAAATACTTCTTAAATTTATGAGAGTTTCTGACTCAACCACCTTTCAGGCAGTGAGTTCCAGACTCCCATCACCCTCTGGGTGAAAAATATTCTCAACTCCCCTCTTAGCCTTCTACCTCTTACCTTAAATCTATGCCACCTGGTTATTGACCCCTCTACTAATGGAAAAAGGGCCTACCTACCGACCCTATCTATGCCCCTCATAATCTTATTTACCTCTATCAGGTCCCCTCTCAGCTTTTGCTGCTCGAAGGAAAACAACCTCAGCCGATCCAATCTTTCCTCATAGATCAGACCCTCCAGCCCAGGCAGCATCCTGGTAAATCTCCTCTGACCCTCTCCAGTGCAATGACACCCTTCCTATAACGTGGTGACCAGAACTGCATGCAGTTGAGGCCGAAACAGTGTTTTATACAGTTCCAGCATAACCTCTTGTATTCTATGCCTCAGCTAATAATGGCATGTAGGCAGTGGCGCAGTGGTAATGCTTTGGGGTCCCGGGTTCGAATCCCATCAGGGCAAGTCTAATGATGACCATGAAACCATTGTCGATCGTCGTAAAAACCCATCTGGTTCACTAATGCCCTTTAGGGAAGGAAACCTGCCATCCTTACCTGGTCCAGACCCACAGCAATGTGGGTGACTCTGAAATGCCCTGTGAACAAGAGCAATTAGGAATGGGTAATAAATACCCTGCACTGTGACCTTCAGGGATCTGTGGATTTGCACACTAAGGTTCCTCTCATCTTCAGTACTTTCCAAGGTCCAACAGTTCAGTGTCATCCCTTGCCTTGTTAGCCCTCCCCAAGTGCATTCCCTCACACTTTTTCAGGTTGAATTCCATTTGGCACTGCTCTGTCCACCTGACCAGTCCATTGATATCCTCCTGCAGATTATGGCTATCCTCCTCACTATTTACCTCGGGGCCAATTTTCGTGTCATCAGCTAACTTCTTGATTGTACCCACTACATTTAAGTTCAAATCATTTAAGTACACCACAAACAGAAAGGGCCCCAGCACTGAGTCCTGCGGAACCCCACTGGAAACAAACTTCCAGTCACAGAAACATCCCTCTACCATCACCCTCTGCTTCCTGCCTCTCAGCCAGTTTTGGATCCAATGTGCCACTCTGCCATGGATCCCATGGGCACTTATCCTCTTGGCCATTCTGCCACGAGGGACCTTAAAAAAAAGCCTAGCTAAAGTCCATGTAGACCACATCAAATGCATAATCCTCATCAACACTCCTGGTTACCTCCTCAAAAAATTCAATCAAACACGACCTTCCCTTAACAAATCCATGCTGACTATCCCTGATTAATCCGAGTCTCTCTAAGTGCAGATATATTCTGTCCCTCAGAGTTCTTTCTCAGGACTTCCCCACCACCGAGGTTAGACTGACAGGCATGTAATTTCCTGATCTATCCCTTCCTCCCTTTTTAAATAATGGGACAACGTTACCAATCCCCCAGTCCTCTGGCACCTCTCCTGTGGCCAGGGCAGATTTGAAAATAACTGACAAGGCCCCTGACATCGCTTCCCTCACCTCCTTCCACAGCCTGGTATACATCTCATCTGGGCATGCTGATTATCCATTTTTAAGGCCATTAAACTCTCGAGTACCTCCTCTCTCTCCATGCTAATTTCCTCCAATATTTCACAGTCCTTCACCCTGATGTCTTTATCTGCGTTGTCCTTTTCCATTGTGAAGATCGATGCAAAGTACTCTTTGAGGACTGTACCCACGTCTTCTGGGTCCACACACAGGTCACCTCTATGGTCCCTAATTGGGCCTATTCTTTCCCTACTTATTCTCTTACTGTTTATGTTTTTAAAAAAACCCTTTGGGTTTTCCTTCATTCTACCCACCAATTTTTCTCATGCACTTTCTTAGCTTTCCTAATTTCCTTATTAAGTTCCCCATGAACTTTTTATACTCCTCTAGGACTCAGCCGTATTGAGCCCTCGGTATCTGTCATAACCTTCTCTTTTTTCCTTAATCCTAACATTTATGTCCCTTAACATCCAGGGTCCTCTGGACTTGGTCCCCCTCTTTGTCTTTACAGGAACATACTTGCCCTGTACTCTCGCTATTTCCTCCTTGAATGCCTCCCACTGCTCTGACACAGTTTTATCTGCAAGTAGCTGCTCCCAGTCCACTTGGGCCAAATCGTATCTCATCTTCGTAAAATTAGCCCTTCCCCAGTTTACAACTTTAATTCTCGGCCCAACCTTATCCTTTTCCATAACTATCCTGAATCTAACTGAGTTATGGTCACTATCTCCAAAATGTTCCCCTACTGATGTGCCTTCCACCAGCCCTGGCGCATTCCAACTATTAGGTCCAGAACTGCCTGCTCCCTTGTTGGGCTTTCTATGCAATGGCTAAAGATGTTCTCCTGGATGCAACATAAGAATTTTGCTCCCTCCCTACCTTGCATATTGAAAATATCCCAGTTATATTTGGGTAGTTAAAATCCCCGACTATTGCTGCCTTATTATTCTTACACATCTCTGAAATTTGATTACATATTTAATCCTCTAACTCTCCCTATCTCACCCAACAGCTTGTTTGCCCTTTCTGTGTTTTTGACTTCTACCCATATGGCTTCATTTGATCCCTCCTCACTGCTATAATTGATTCCTTGATCAATATTGCTACCCCATTCCTCTTCTATTCACCCGCACCCCCCTATCATGTCTGATTACCCTATAACCAGGAATGTTGAGCTGCCAATCCTGCACATCTTTTAGCTCAGTCTCGGTCATAGCTATATCATACTCTCACATGCCAATTTGTGCCCTCAGCTCGTCTGTCTTATTCCTCAGGTTCCATGCATGAAAATGCATTCCACTTAGCCTTGCTAAACTCACTTCTTTCTTAACCAGCCTATGTTTCCTCTGCCTTCCAGACTCACTTACTAGTGTTTTAACTTCTAATTCCATTTCAGCTTCTCTCCCCTCTGAACCACTTTTCAGGATCCCACCCCCTGACAATTTAGTTTAATCCACCCCAACAGCATTAGCAAACCTCCCCGTGAGGATGCTGCTCCCGCTCCTGTTCAGATGTAACCTGTCCAACTTGTACAGGTCCCAACTACCCCAGAAACAGTCCCAATGCCCCAGGAATCTAAAGCCCTCCCACCTGCACCATCTCTCCAGCCACACATTCATCTGCTCTATCCTTCTGCTCCTATACTCACTCCTGTGTGGCACTGGGAGTAATCTGCAGATTACCACCTTTGAAGTCTTGCTTTTCAATTTCCTACCTAATTCCCTAAAGTCTGCTTGAAGGCCCTCATTTCTCTTTCTTCCTATGTTATTGGTCCCAACATGGACCACGACCTCTGGCTGTTAACCCTCCCCCTTCAGAATGCCCTGCAGCTGTTCCGTGACATCCTTAACCCTGTTACCTGGGATGCAACATACCAACCAGGAGTTACGCCTATTGCCACAGAAGCGCCTGTTTACTCCCCTCACTAATGAATCCCTTCCCACTATTGCCACTGTCCTCCCCCACTGAGCAGCTGGGCCACCCACAGTGCCATGGCCTTGGCCCTGGTTGGCCTCCTCAGAGGAACCGTCACTCTCACCGTTTTCCATGACCGAAAAACAGTTTGCAAGTGTGGTGCACTCGGGGATTCCCTCACTACCTGCCTGGTCCCCTTCTTCCGTCTGGTGGTCACCCATTCCCTCTTTGCCTGCACCTCCTTCAGCTGCAGGGTGACCACGTCCTGAAACGTGCTATTCACGAGCCTCTGAGCCTCATGGATGCACCGTAGTGCCCCCATCTGCCGCTCAAGCTGCAAAACCAGGAGCTCGAGTTCCTCCAGTCGGAGGCACCTCCTGCACACATGGTCATCCAGACCGCCGGGAGAGTCTAGGATTTCCCACATAGCACAGGATGTGCAAATCACAGCACTGAGCTCCCCAGGCATAACTTAACTAAATAGAATATGGACTCTTGCTTTTATTTTACCCTTAATCCCACTTGAGTCTTGCTGCTTTCACCCTCTCTCTCCCGAAGTCTTGCTTGTTTAACCTCTCCCTCCGGAAGGGTCTGTGTTTTAACCTCTCTGTCCCAAAGTTTGCCATTTTAACCTCTCTGTCCCGAATCCTCACTGTTTTAACCTCTGTCCCGAATCCTCACTGTTTTAACCTCTGTCCCGAATCCTCACTGTTTTAACCTCTCCCTCCCAAAGTCTGTCTGTGTTAAGCTCTCTCTCCCGAAGTCTCGCTGTTTTAACCTCACTCTCCCGTAGTCACTGTTCTCACTGTCAAACCGGTATTCAGCATTGGAGACTGCTGGGAATGGTGACACCCTGAAGGAGTGCAGTCCAGACCATGGCATCAATGGGCAAGAAACTGCACAGGAGGGAACAGCAAAGAGTAGAAATGCAGTCATTATTGGAGATTTCATAGTCAGGGGGACAGACAGACATTTCTGTAACCATCATTGTGAGTCCCGCATGATGTGTTCGCTCCTTGGTGCCAGAGTAAAGGACATCACGGGGAGGGTGCAGATTATTCTGCAGGGGGAAGGGAGTGAGCCAGAGGTTGTTGTACACGTCAGTGTCAATAATACAGGGGGGTCAGGTATTGAGGTTCCTCAGTCAGAATTTCAGCAGCTGGGGAGGGAGTTAAAATGTAGCACTAGAAAGGGGTAATCTCAGGATTACTGCCAGTGCCACGTGATAACGAGAGTAGAAATAAATAGGCAGCATCAATACATGGCTTCAGGCCAGTGCAGGAGGTGGTGGGGGGAGCTTCAGATTCTTGGGACATTGGGACCAGATCTGGGACAGGAAACACCTATTCCAAAGGAACAGGTTGCACCATGACAAGGCTGGGACCAATGCCCTCGTGAGGAGGGTCACTTGTGAGGTTGGGGAGGGTTTGAACTGAACTGGCAGGGGGTGGGCACCACTATAAAGAAGTAGAAAAGAGCAATAACTAGAGAAGGAAGTAGAACCATATAAGATAGGAGTAGATGAAGAAGGAATCTAAGAGGAATACAAGGACAGGTTTACAATGTATGTGCGTGATCGCACAAAGTCTGGTGAATAAAGCTGGTGAGCTAGAAGCACAAAGAGCCATGTGGGAAAATGATGTGGGGGCAATGATGAAAACGTGGTTTAAAAATGGTGAGGATCAGGTTCATATTCAAGGCTACAAAGTGTTCAGAAAAGAGAGAGAAGGAAAAAAATGGAGGTGTGGTGAGATAGAGAAGCAAATACGCAGGGAAATCACAGAGATGTATAAGAACTATAGAGCGGTGATATCTGGGGATTTCTGAAATGTGTTTAGGAGAACTTCCTCGACCAGAATGTTCTCAGTCCAGTTAGGAAGGAGGCATTGCTGGATCTGGTGCTGGGGAATGAGGTGGGCCAAGGTTGGCCACGTGAACCAAGTGTCTGTGGGTGGACCCTTGGGTAAGAGTGATTGGAAGGGAGCGAACTTCAATGGGAGGAGAGGGGATTTAGCCAGGGTAAAATGGAACTAGAGACTGACAGGAAAAACTGTAACAGAACAATGGGTGATCTTTCAGGAGGAGATGTTTCAGGTACAGACTAGGTACTTTCCAATAAGGGGGAAAGGGAGGGGAACCAAAGCCAGGGCTCCTTGGATAATGAGGAAGATAGAAAATATGATGAAATAATGAAGAGGCCGTATGATGCATGTCAGATGAATTCTTCAAGTGTGAACCAGGTCACTGCTATTGAATGAGAGTGTGGAATTAACTCTCTCTCTGACCATCTCTGTTACGTTATGTGAATGTGGAATTAATTAATCCCCAATATCAGTCAATCTGCACAATTAACTCTCTATCTGTCAGTCTCTGTTGCTATGTTTCAGGGCAGAATTATGATAACTTTCTACCTATCATTAAACATTAGTCTGTAAGAGTGTGGAATTAATTCAGTATCTGTCAGCCTCTATTGCTGTATGCCAATGTGGAAGTAACTCTCCCTCATCTCCATTACTGTGTGTGAGTGCACAATGAACTCTCATCTGTCAGTATTTGTTCCTGAGTTTCAGTGTGGAATTACCTCTCTGTCCATCTTCGTTAGTGTGAGAGGGCAGAATTAATTCTGTATCTGGTATTCTACATTACTGTATGTAAGTGGGGCATTAATTCTCTGTTCATCTCTGTTATTGCATGTGAGAGTGGAATTAACTGTCAGCAGTTAACTGTATTAACAGAATTAACTGTATGTGAGTGCAGCATTTCTTTCATTCGTTGAGAGTAATTGAATATAGAATTAACTCTCTCTTTGACAGTCTCTGTTACTTTATGTGAGTGTGAATTAATTCTCTATCCTTTAGTCTCCAATACTTTTAGTGTGGCATTAACACACTGTGAATCTCTGTTACTGGCTGAGTGTGGAATTTGCTCTCTGTCAATCTATAATAATGTGAGTGTCATTAACTCTCCGTCCGTCAATCTCTGTTATCCTATGGAAGTGGGTACACTTTCAAGTTAGCAAACTGTAACCAGTAGAGTGTCACAGGAATCAGTGCTGGGTTCTCAGCTATTTACAATTTATATTAATCACTCAGATGAATGGAGAGAGCATCACCACATTTTCAGACAATACAGAGATTGGTGGGAAAGCAGGTTGTGAGGGGTACAGAAAGTGTCTGCAAGAGGATATAGAAAGGTTAAATCAGTGGGCAAACATTTGGCAGATGGAATACAATGTGGGAAAATTTGATGGGAAGAATAGAAAAACAAAACATTATTCAAATGATATATATATTAATGGCCTAGACTGTGGTGTGCAGGGAGATAAGAAATCTCAAAATTTGCAGATGATCGGAAGATTGGAAACATTGTAAACTGTGAATGGGATAGTCTTGAACTTCAAAAGGACATAGACATGTTGCTGGATTGGGCAGGCAAGTGGCAGCTGAAGTTCAATGCAGAGAAGTGTCAGGTGATTAATTTCAGTATGAAAAATATAGTGAGTCTGTATCAAATAAAGGCAGAGCCTCTAAAGGAGGTGCAGGAACAGAGGGACCGAATTGTATATGTACATAGGTCATTGAAGATGGTGGAGCATGTTGAGGGAGCAGGTAATAAAGCATATAGAATGTTAGGCTTTATTAACAGGGGCACTGAGTACAAGATTCCATCACTGTGAAGAATAAGGAGGTCATGTTGAACTTGTATAGGTCGCTTTTTAGGCTTCATTTGGAGTACTGGGTCCAGTTCTGGGTGGCATACTTAAAGAAGGATGTGAAGGCATTGGAGAGAGTACAGAGGAGATTCACGAGAATGATTCCAAGATAAAGAACTGTAGCTACGAGGATAGATTGGAGAGGTCGGGACTGTTTTCCCTGGAGAAAAGAAGGCTGAAAGGAGACTTAATAGATGTATTCAAGATCTTGAGGGGTATGGACAGAGTAAATAATGAGAAATTGTTCTCACTCAATAAAACATTAAGAACCAGAAGGCACAGACTCAAAATAATTGGCAAAAGGAGTAAATGTGATGTGAGATAGACTCATGACGTTTAACTTAAAATGTAAACTTTTTTCACCTAGAGGGTGGCTGGAGTCTGGAACAAACTTCCTCAAAGGGTGGTGGAGGCAGGTTTATTTGAGATATTCAAAAGGGAATTGGACTGCTACCTGAAAGGAAAGAATGTGCAAGGTTACGGGGACAAGGGAGGAGAATGGGATGAGGCAGAATGCTCTTTCAGAGAGCCAGTGCAGACTCGATAGGCTGAATGGCCTCCTTCGATACTGTGGAGAGAGACTGCAGAATGTTGCAGTACAGAGGGATCAAGATCTCCTTGTACATGAATCACAAGAAGTTAATGTGCAGCTGGAGCGAGTAATTAGGAAGGGAAATGGAATGTTGGCCTTTATTCCCGGGGGGGGGTGGGGGGGGGGGGGTGAGTATCAAAGTGTGGAAGTCTTGCTACAGCTACACAGCATTGGTGAGACTACACCGAGAGTACTGTGTTATGTCGTAGTCTCTTTATTTAAAGGGGGATAGAATTGCATAGGGGGCAGAGAAGTTTGACTAAACTGATTCCAGAGATGAAGGAATTGTCTTATGAGGAATGTTTAAGCAGGTTGGGCTGAACCACATAGGAGTTTCGAAGAATGAGAGGTGATCTCATTCAAACAAATAAGATTCTGAGGGGGTTTGACAGGGTAGATGTTGAGAGGAGTGTTTCCATTTGTGGAGAAACTAGAACCAGGGGCCACAGTTTAAAAATAAACATCTCCCTTTTAAGACAAAGATGAGAAGGAATTTCTTCTCTCAGAACGTCCTTAATCTTTGTAATTCTCCACCTCAGAGAGCAGTGGAGGCTGGGTCATTACATATATTCATGCCGAGTTAGACAGAATTTTTCATCTACAGGAGAGTCAAGGGTTATAGGGCAGGTGGGAAAATGGGTTTGAGGCCACAATCAGATCAGCTATGGTCTTCTGGAATGGTAAAGCTGGCCTGATGGGCTGAATGGCCTCCTGTTTCTCTTTCTTATATTTTTAATTTGTCAGTGTGGAATTAACCCTCTGTCTGTCAGTCTCTTTGGCTGTATTTCAGTGTGGAATTAATTCAGTCTGATCTGCGTGTGAGTGTGGAATTGATTCTCTGTCCATCACTCACTGAATGTGAATGTGTAATTTAAATCTCTGTCAGTCTCTTTTACGGTTATGAGAGTGGAACTAACTCTCGAACTGCCTATGAAACTGTATATGAGTGTGGAATTCAATCTTTGTCAGTCTATAGCTGTCTGAGAATATGGAATTAACACGTCAGTCTCTGTTACTGTATGTGAATGTGGAATTACCTCTCTATCGGTCAGTCTCGGTTACTGTGAGTGTGGAATTCTCTTTTCCAGTCTTTGTTATGACATCTGGGAGTCCAGTTAAGAACCTGCCAATTTCCATTAATATTTCAGTGAGGGATTAACTTACAACAACAGAGACTGAGAGAAATTAGTCATATTAGTCTGTCTGTGTTAAAGTGTATGATTGAGGAATAAACAAACAATCTGTTAGCCTCTGTTACTGAGTGTGTGGAATTAACTCTCTATCAGTCAGTCTCTGTTATTGTGAGTGTGAATTCACAGAATCGTTACGCTATAGAAGAGGCCATTTGACCCATCGTGCCTGCACCGGCTCTCTGAGCATTTTAACTTAGTGCCAATCTCCTGCCTTTGCGCCATAACCCTGCCCATTGTTTCTATTCAAATAATCATTCAATGCCCTCTTGAATGACTCAGTTGAACCTGCCTCCACCACAATTCCAGGCAGTGCATTCCAAAACCTAATGGCTCGCTGCTTCTTTTGTAAAACACTTTAAAACCATGCCCTCTGGTTCTCGATCCGTTTACAAGCGAGAACAGTATCTCTATATCTACTCTGTCCACAAACCTCATGACTTTGAAAGCTTTTATCAAGTCTCCTCTTAGCCTTCTCCTCTCCAAGGAATGCAGTCCAAACTTCTCCAATCTTTCCTCATAACTGACGTGTCTCATCCCTGGAACCATTCTCATAAACCTCTTCTGCACTCTCTCCAATGCATTCAGATCCTTCCTATATTGTTAACCTTAACTTTCAATCTCTGTCATGTGTGCAAGTGCGGATTTAGTTTTTTACACAATCATGTCAGTTACTGTACATGAGTGTGAAATTCACTCTTTGGATGATAATCTGTTATTGTAGGTGAATATAGAATTAACTCTGTCAGTTTCTGTCACTGTATCAGAATGTGGAATTGATTCTGTATCTGTCAGTCTCGGTTACTGTATCAGGCCATAGAAATAACTCCTTTTCAGACTCTGCTACTTCAAAAAAGTAAATTCCACACTCATCATCTGTCAATCTATGTTACTGTATATAAGTACGATATTAACTCTGAGTCTCTGTCATGTGAGTGAAGAATTGAATCTCTATCATTTTGTCTCTGGTACTGTCTGTGGGTGTGGAATTCGTACCTTACATGTCAACCTCTGTTGCTGTACGTGAATGCGGAATTAATTCTGTACCTGTCAGCCTCAATTATGCTGTGAGTGTGGTATTCACTCTCTGCCAGTCTCAGTTACTGTGAGTGAGTGTGAAATTAATTTCTAACAGTCTTGGGTGCTGTGTGTGATTGTGGAATTGCCTTCCTGTCAATGTCTGTTACCGGATCTGAGTGTGAAATTAACTCTCTGTTAGAGTCTATCACTGTAAGTGAGTTTGATATGCATTACTGTATGTATGTGGAATTAATTTTCTGTCATTCTTTGTTGTTACGAGTGTGGCAAAGCAGACAGGGAGACTTCTATTCCCATTGATGGAAATGTAGAGGACCAATGGACGCAGATTTAAGCTAATTGGCAAAATAAGCAATGGCAGCATGAGGAAAAATCTTGTCATGCAGTATGTGGATCAGATAAGTGGCTGAGAATGTAGTAGAGGCCGGTTCAATCAAGGAATTCAACAGAGAATTGGATTATTATCCAAAAAGGAAAAATGTGCAGGGCTATGTAGAAAAGGCAGTGAAGTGGCATGAGGTGATTTGCTCCTTCAGAAGGCCAGCATAGACATAATGGGCAGAATGGCCTCCTTCTGTGCTGTAATCATTCTATGATAAGATGAATTAACTCTCCGTCAATATCTCTTACAATATGAGTGTGGGTGGAATTAACACTGTCGGTGACTCTCTGCTATTACATGTGAATGTGAAATCAACTCCCTGTCCATCTCTGTTAGTGTACAGGAAACAGTTAATGACCTTATGTCAGAAATGCTTGGGCCCTACTGTTCTCAAAAGTGCTCGCGGTTAAACCCATCACCTTCTCTCTCTACTCTCCAGTTCTAAATCAGCCAACAAGAACATACCTTCAAAGTAAGCGAGGAACGGCTTCCACGTGCAACATCCATTCTGATTCAAAAGCATTCTTCATTTGTCAGTTTGTGTTTCTGACCTTGGTTTTGTGAGCAACACCTGCAATAATTCACTGAAAACATCATGTGGATAGTGGCAACCTGAAATAAAGAGAGAAAATGCTAGAAATACACAGCACATCAGACAGCATCTGTGGAGAAAGAAAAGGAGTTCATATTTCGGGTCACTGACAATCAACCTGCAATAAAACACTTACTAACATCTGCCCATGGTGACTGTAGTTCCCACAATTCCCTGCATCCCAGAAACCGCTCTATTTAATGCACTGACTTCCCCGGCATTGAGAGTGTGCATGCTCCCCAGGGCCGGCCCCGGGTCATTCTGAGGTCGAACTTATCGGCCCATTTCACCAATATGCTTCTGTCCTTTTGAAGTTTAACACTATCCTCCTCACAGTTCACAATACCTCCAAGTTTCATGTCATCCGCAAAATTTGAAATGGTGCCCCATACACCAAGGAGTAGGTCAACAATATATATCAGGAAGAGCAGGGGACCCAGCGGCTCTAATTCGGGCTCTGAGAGCCGCTGAGACTCGGTGTTGGTGACGCTCCGCTCAACCACGCTCGAGCTGAACGGCTCATGTTCGGCGTAGACAGGATTTCCGGTGACAAACATGTTTGCGCCTGCGCACTGCGGTCCTTCTGGGAGAGATAGGCCGTTTAATATCTCCCAGAGCATTCTGGGAAGCGTTATCGGCCATTTCATTATAAACTCTAACGCGGGAGGAAGCTTTTGTGTTAATAGTTTCTGTGCAAGCTCTTTTAAAGAAAATCAGCCCCACTCCCATTCTCCTTTACAATAGCCTTAAAACATTGTCCCTCCTGTGTTTACTCTTGAAAGTTTATTTTTAATCGGCATGCACCACCATTTTCGGCAGAGCATTCAAGACCACAACAACTCGCTGCCTGACAAAGAAATGACAAGGGATGATCCATTCAATGTGGAAGATGTTGGGGAGGAGGGTGAGGACAAAGGAAGCCTAAAAGCGTTCTGGGAGAGAGCAAATTGGTGAGAGCAGAGCTCGCGAAATGGAACAGAAATGCTTGAGGGCCCTGTCAATCACAGATAGGAGAGATAACCAGTTGAGAAAAAAGGAAGGTAAATTAGCAGTGTTGGTATGGAATATTACCTGTCCTTACCAAAACACTCATTCCAGCTGAAACAGTGATTTATGTGTACTTTCTTCAATTTGGCACCCCGTATTCACTGTTCACAATGGTGGTCTGATCGATGTTAGACAGTTTCAGTGATTGCTTTGATGAACATCTGCTCGGTCAGCAAATACGACACTGAGTTTACGATCTCCTGTGATTTTAATTTTACATCTTGTTCTTACACTGACGTTTCTGTCCTTGGTATCCTGCAGTGTTCTAATGAATCTCAGTGTAAACTTGAGGAACCATGTCTCATCTTTAAATTGAGCACGTTAAAACCTTCCAGTCTCAACATTGAGTCCAACAAGTTGAGAATGTAAACTCAATCCCCATTATGTATCTTTTCCATTGGATATTCACATTTTTATCTTGTTTATGCTTTTGGATGGCAGCTGTTCATCATCCCATCATTCACACCTCCTTTAGACACATCTTTGGTTTTGTTACTTGAACATGTACCTTAACCTTGCACCATCAACTCTTTTGTCTTTTAACCTCTCCTGCCATCCACCCAGATTTGGAAACCACAAGAGAAAAAAATTATATTAGATTTATTAATAACTAACGAGAGAGAGTTAATATTCTGAAAGTAAATGAGCATCTGGCAACGAGTGACCACAATATGTTAGAGGCAGGGAATGGTCACAGAAATGTAACAATTTTCACCTTAAGTAAGGTCGGTAAGGGCAGAATGAGCAGGAAGTTGAACAGATTAAAATGTGAACAGCTACTAAACGGCTAAAGGAAACAATCAGAGGCACTCAAAGGTGATTTCAGTATAATAGGTGTCTGACGCAAGGCCCAAGGAAGGAAACTTCATGGTGAATTTGGAACTGAATTCCACGTTTTAAACCAGTAATTAAGCAGGAACTGTGATATCTGCCCTAATATTGATTAACTGCCTTTGACATGATGCTGTCTTCACTATGATGATTCTCTCGTCCTCGATGGTACATGTCGCAGTGAAGGAAGCTGTTGTCCAAATTAAAATGATGAATTACTGCAGGGTGTCATTTAGATCGGACATACTGCACCTAATAAATATCAACTTCACGATATTTTTCCATCTTAGAAATTTCTTATTCAGGTAATGATGGAGTGATAGTGAACGAGAGAAGAATATTCAGACTGTGCCAGCTCGTTGCGAGAAATGGGCTGGTCTCGGCTGGTGTGTGTTTGCAGCAATTGCAGCTCGTGTCCTCGTGTAAATAAAAACAATTTGGGATATTTGTTGCAAACTGAAGTGTTTACAGGAAGCGAGATTCCAATGTTAAGACCTGCAAACTGTAAAGAAAAATTAGATAAATTTGTGGGAGTATAAATAGCAGAGGATGGTTTCGATCCATCGACCTCTGGGTTATGGGCCCAGCACGCTTCCGCTGCGCCACTCTGCTACACATTGTCAGCTGTGGATGAATGTTACTTTGTGTATTAGGGAGATAAATAGTCACTTGCTTTGTGTTTTTGAGCGATGTGTTGGGAGGATCACCTTGGCTGCACAATTCCACTTTGCAACACCAGAAAAAGACAAAAAAAACACAGAAAAAAAGGCAGCAAGAGGCTGCCAGGATACACAAGATGACAGAGAACGATGCCGAGCAAATTAGCAAGACACTGAGGTGGAGAAACTGATCATTTGTCCAAACCATTCCGTTTGTCAGAGATGTCCCCGGTTTGTAATAATGAGTCCTGCTGTGTAACTGTGCACCCTGTTGTGTCTCTGTGCACCCTGTTGTGTAACGGTGATCTCTGTTGTGGACCTGTGCCCTTTTTTTGTAACTGTGCATTCTGTTTTGTGTATGTGCACCCTGTTGTATAACTGTGCTCTCTGTTGAATAACTTTGCTCTTTGTTGGCGAGACTGTGTTCTCTGTTGTGCAACTGTGCTCTCTGCTGTGTTACTGTGCCCTCTGCTGTGTAAGTCTGCCCTCTGTTGTGCAACTGTGCTCTCTTGTGTAACTGTGCTCTCTGTTCTGTAACTCCGACCTCAATTGTGAAACTGTGCCCACTGTTGTTTATCTGTGCTCTCTGTTGTGTAATTGTGATATCTGTTGTGTAACTGTGCTGTCTGCTGTGTTACTGTGCCCTCTGTTGTTTAACTGTGCCCTCTGTTGTGGAGCTGTGCTCTCTGTTATGTAACTCCGCCCTCTACTGTGTAACTGTGTCCTCTGTTTTTTAACTGTGTTCTCCGTTGTGTGACTCTGCCCCTGTTGCGTAAAGTGTGCTCCCTGTTGTGTAACTGTGCACTCTGCTGTTGAGAGATCTTCACTGTTGTGTATCGTGCCTCCCTGTCGTGCAGACGTGTTGCCAGCTGTGTAAACATGTTCTCTGTTGTCTCAAGATGCTCCTATACTGTAAATATGTTCTCTGTTGCTCAGTGAAGATGTTTTCTGTTGGGAAAATATTTTCTTCCTGGGTCCTCGATGTTCCCTGTTATATTAACGTGTTCCATGTCGTGTTCAGATGTTCCCTCTTCTTGTGTTAAAATCTGGTTAAGCCACAACTGGAAAAAAGTCATCAATTCTTGACTGTATCTGTTACCTTCTAGGAGTGAATGTGATTGTGCGATACATCCTGAGAACTCTGTTAGTAGACGTGAGCAAGATTTGTTCTGTATATGTCCATCACAGATAGTGTTTGTGAGTGTAGGATTCATTCTGCATCTCTGTCTCTGGAACAGTTTGTGAGAGTAGGATTTCTTCTTATGGGTCAATGCCTGGTACTATATGTGAGGGTGAGATTAATTCTGTTTCAGGCAGTGTTACTGAATGTCAATGTTGGAATCATTCTGTGTCTATCGGACCCCATTACTGCCAGGGGAAGTGGGGTTAATTCTGTATCTGAATGTCTCCATTATTCTTATTATTATTCAGACCTTCGGGATAGAGGATGATTTGCTTCCACTCTCTCTCTCTCTCTTCCACTCTGAACAGAGTCAGTGTCTGATTCCACGACTGTCCTGCAGCACCCGGCTACTGCAGACCAAGGATTTGGATTATTTTACAACAATTTCCTGCCATCCATAAACAATCCACTGCTCCATGAATGGGACTGAGTGACAGAGCAGGGAGTTCTGCACAGGTCAAATTACTACTTCCCACTCTCAGGATCTACTTATATTTTTATTTGTTCACGGGATGTAGGAGTCGCTGACAAGGCCAGAATCTGTTGCCTATCCCGAATTGCCCTTCAGACCAGACCCTGCTTGTGTCGCTGCTTTTAATTTTCTGTTTTTTTGCAATGACTATTAATTGAAACAAATGCGTTGGTCTATTTTGTATTTGCTACCTCCTCTCTCTTTGGATTATTATAAATACCTTTTTCTTCCGACAGGCAAATATTTGAAAGCAGCAGAATCAAAGTAGTGATTCGGTGACAAAAGGAGAAGTGCAGCCAGCTCCTTCTCACACAGTAAGTACAGTATCACTCACAGAGAGCAGAGACACCAGTTCCACAAGCACCAACAACACAGTAAGATAAGAGCAAAATAGTGCAGATGCTGGCAATCTGAAAGAAAAATAGAAAATGCTGAAAAAACTCAGCAGGTCTAACCGCATCTATGGAGAGAAAGACAGAGTTAACGTTTAAGAGTCATATAGACATGAAACGTAAACTCTGTCTTTCTCTCCACAGATGCTGTTAGACCTCCTGAGTTATTCCAGCATTTTCTGTTTTTGTTTGCACTAAGTTATTCCGGCAGTGAGCCCAAGTCTCAGGAATGTCTATTCGTTCAAACGGAGGAGGAGAGTGCGTGAGCCAGATGGGTTTTTATCAATGTGACTTTCAAGATTTTTTAAAATTATATGTCACCGGCAGCGGTGGTGGGATTTGATCCCGCGCCTCCATAACATTATCTTAAGGGGGTCCTGATGTGTCTTGTCACGGCAAATGTGGACAGGATGTTTCCTCTTGGAGGAAAATCTAGAACTCACGGTCACAGTTTAAAAATAACGGGTCGTCCATTTAAGACAGAGATGAGGAGACTTTTTATTCTTGCTGAGGTTCTTGAGTCTTTGGAACTCTCTTCCTCAAAAGAGGGTGGAAGCGGAGTCTCTGAATACTTTTAAAGCAGGGGTAGACTCTTGAAAGCAAATGGGTGAGAGGTTACCGAGGGGAGGCAGGAACGTGGAGTTGAGGTTACAATCAGATCAACCATGACCTTACTGAATGGTGGAGCAAATTCGATGGGCCGAGTGGCCTATTCCTGCTCTTTATTCCTTCTGTTCTTATGTTCATTAACCTGGAACTCTAGATTCCTGCTACGACGCCATCTCCACTAATAAAACTGTCACCGAAACCAAACAGCCACTGTTTAAAACGTGCCTGTTTTCACACCTTGTGCCTACAATAGCTGCTCTTTGTCTGACTCCCCACATCCTGACTGTCCGGCTCTGTTCCCACTCTTCACTGTCCAATATCAACAAACCAGGGGAGTGTGAACTCAACCAGGAATATTCACTGTTGCTTTGCGGAGAGAAAGCAGCAGTGATTTTCAATAACAGCTTCTTGCCATTCTGTCTCCCTCCTCCCAGGAGGCTGCTGTTTGTTCCATTCCCCCAGGACCGGAGTCATTCCATTGGTGGCTCATCCTGTCCCAGATAAAGCTGGGGGAGAGCCGCGTGCATGCGCTCTTCTGCTCCCACCCATTGAGCTCTGGTGGGTCGGAATGACGCATGCGCAGAATTCTATAACATTCCATGAAACCATTTTGCAGTGAAACGTTTTCCAATTCACTTTTATCCGAGATCAGCAAATGATCTGGAGCTCATGGGAAAGGGGACGGTGAAAACTGGGACTCGCCCCATTAAGAGACACAACCTGGGATTTTTCTGTTCAGCTTGTTTGATGTTCAGGGACCTGTCTTCACAAAGCAATCCTACAGAAACACTGGAGGAACCCGGGAGTCGGGGTGTTTGCTGGGACCGGGCAGGAGTTAATATCAGACAGGAACTCTCCAGATTAATTCAATCTGAGTGAAACACTCACTCACTGAGAGTGAAACCTAACAGCCCTGAGCTGCAGGGTGTACAACAGGGAACTGAGGTTTAAACATGGGCCACTGTTTCTCACTCACTGAGACTGTCAAAGAGACATACAGTCATAGAGTCATGGAGACATTGCTGCTCAGAAGGAAGCCATTCGGCCCATCCAGTCCATACTGCCTGCCTGTAGAATAATCCAGTCAGTCCCATTCTCCTGCTCTATGCCTGCAACTTTTTTTCCCACAGGCGCCCACCCAATTTCCATTTGAAATCATTCACCATCTCCGTTTCCACGATGCCCATCGGGATCAAGATCCAGGTGATAACCCAGAAAGTAACAATGTTCTTCCAGACTTCCCCCCTGCACATCTTGTCTTAAATTTTAAATCCGTGTCTCCTAATCCTTCTACTCTCAGCTAATGGGAACTGCCTTCCTTTGTCTACCTGATCTAAACAATCTTGTACACCTCTCTCAGACCTCCCCTCAATCTCGGCTGCTTCAAGGAGAGCAGCTCTGGATTCCGCAAACAAACTTTGCAGCTATAACCCCTCATGCCTGGAGCTATTCTAGTAAATCTCCTTTGCACCGTCTCAACGACTCTCACATTCTTCCAAAAGTGTGGTGACCAGAAATGGACACAATATTCTAGTTGCTGCCTAACCAGAGCTTTATAGATGTTAAACATAACGTTCCAGCTTGTATGCTCAGTACCTCTGTTGATTAAACCAATGATCCCATCTGCTTTCCAAACTACTCCCTCAAAATCTCGTGTCACCTACAAAGATCTAAAGGTCCCTCTGACCTTTGCACAATTTTTAGAACTGGACCTTATAGTTTATACTGCCTCTCTTCTGTTAAAATACAGCATTTTTCCTGAGTGTGGGATTAATAATATGTCTCTGTTACAATATCATTGCAATCTGAGACTGCAGCTTCTGCCTCTCCACGAGAATCTTTCTGTGTAAAACCAGAGCTTACAAGGATTTCTGCAACTGATGCATTGTCTGTGTCTCACCGCCCTCACTCACTCTGTCTCTATCAATCCCTCCACCCCCTCTCTTTTGAACTCCACATGAAGGCGGGATAGTGTTGTTTAGTGGCTGAGTGCACACAATCTGTGTCTTCAAATGATCAAAAAATAAATCTGCTTCTGAACAAGACCATAATTTAAACCAGTTACGGGTTAACCCAGGCACAGCTGTGATTGGCTGCAGCCTCCTGAATCTGGGGAACAGACACTGTGAGCAGCTCCGGTCTCAGAGGGTTGAACAGTTACTGAGCTGGGAAACTACAACTAATCCCCGTGAATCCACAGCACAGGCCGAGAGGAGAGGAAAGCCAGTCCTGGGAGCTGTAAATCTGAGCCACAGTTTGTCCTGTCAATGTGCAGATGTGAACATTGTATCTGCGAGAGTGTGTTAAAGGGGCGGGCGGGTTAGACTAATGTCTCTGTGTTTGTGTGTTCGGCCTCAGCGACAAATTTCCGAGTCCTTCTTGTGTAAAATCACAAGATTTCCCTGTAATTGGATCGCGATGCTCCCCTGCTCAGCCCTGAAGAGAGAATTTAAGGCAAAGTTTTCGTTAATTTCAAGATTTCAGTGGAAACACAGCGAAGAAGTCAGCGCTCGGCTGAGAGGGCGCGATCAAAGCAGCAAAGAAACGGGTTTAAATCGAAATTTCTGCCTTTAATTCGGATGGAACTTTCTCGACAACAAAGATTCGGATTTTGTTAACAGAAGGAAGCGAGTGTGGGAATCTGAAATGTCCAATTTGAAGTGGAATTGGGGAGTTTATGAGGAGAGAGAAACACAGAGAGGCTGGAGGAGCCGGGAGCTGACAGCAGGTTGTCTCTGCCCCGTCCGCTCTCTGTCTTTAAGTTGCTCTGAGCCGCCACCACTGGTTTCATTTCTGATCCAGTTCTGACTGTCAGACAGATTTTCCACACAGTCTCGGATATGACTGATACTGCAGCCGCCGAAACGGCTCCTCCAGCCGCTGCCGCTCAAGTCAAATCTCCCAAGAAGAAGAAGGCGGCTTCCCGATCGAAGGCAGCCGGTCCCAAGTTAGGCGAACAGATCCTCAAGATTGTGGCGGGTTGCAGCGATCGCAAGGGGATGTCCCTGGCCGCGATAAAGAAAGCTTTGTCTGGCAGCAGTGTCGATGTGGGGAAGCTCGGCTCCCAGATCAGGCTAAGTATCAGGAGGAAGGTGGAGAGCGGCTCCCTGGTGCAGGTAAAGGGACAGGGCGCCTCCGGCTCCTTCAAAATCCCTAAGAAGGAATCCCAGGGGAAAGTGGGAAAGAAGGAGAAGAAACCAACAGCCAAGAAATCTTTAGTGAAGAAACCAGCGGCCAAGAAGGTGAAAACAAAAAAACCAGCAGCTAAGAAATCTCCAGCCAAGAAAGTAACAGCCAAGAAATCCCCAGCGAAGAAAGCAACAGTCAAGAAAACAAGCAGCAAGAAGGCGGCAACTCCAAAAAAGGCGGTGAAGAAAGCAGCGCTGAAGAAAAAATCTCCCGTCAAGAAGGTGACGGGCGGAAAGGTTTTAAAAAAAGTGGATAAATCGTCGAAGGCCAAGCCCAAAGTGAAAGCAGCAAAGGCTAAGAAAGCAGCGCCAGGAAAGAAATGAAACCAGCCGAGCAAATTGTAAACCTCTGAACACAAAGGCTCTTCTCAGAGCCGCCCACGTCTCTCAGGAAAGAGCTGATCCCCGAATCAAATGTCCCTGTCCCGGCGCTGGGAGCAGGTTTCACACTGAAGTGATTTATATTCAATTGAAAATTCCCGGTATCTCACTGACATGCACTATATCCAGCCCCTCCCCCAATCTGCAATAAAACAGCGGGGTCCGTGCACCATTGTAACTGGGGATTTGTTCAGCTGCTCTGTCAGTTTCTGCACGTTCCCTTTTCACAGATTCAAGGTGAGAGTGTGTAAGACAGTTACCCGGGCGGAGTAACCCCGCGTTACAACTCAAAGCCCAACACATGAGTTTGTCTAATTCAGCTTGAGTGAGGTGTCGGTAAACTGCTCAACCCTCCTGGAGGGGAGGTGTGTGGGGATAGAACAGAAGCTGGGAGTGAAGTGGAAACAGGCGGATTTGACGGGGTATAGTGTATGTACTTGGGCTGGAATATTACAGAATTTTATTTGTAAAGGTCTGCAATTAAAAGCTGCGGGTTTCTAGAACAGTTGAACATGAAGCTCCAATCGATAAGTTTTGTGCCGAGCGCTGTGTTAACTTCCATTGTCGACAATTAAATAAAATGTCGTTTCGACAGGCAGGGGGTGGAGCTGGATTATCATAGACATTCCTCTGTTCTGTCTGTCATTTAGTCTCCTCCCCGTCCCGCCTCTCACTCTATGCTCCTTTCTCAGTCAGGTCGGGGCGGGCTGTATAAAGGAGGAACCGAAACAGCTCATCTCTCATATTCAGCAGCGATCTGAGTGAAGAATTATCATGTCTGGCAGAGGGAAAGGAGGCAAAGGACTGGGGAAAGGCGGAGCAAAGCGGCACCGCAAAGTGCTTCGTGATAATATCCAGGGCATCACCAAACCAGCAATCCGCCGCCTGGCTCGCCGTGGCGGTGTCAAGCGGATCTCGGGTTTGATCTATGAGGAGACTCGCGGGGTGCTGAAGGTTTTCCTGGAGAATGTGATCAGGGATGCGGTCACCTACACTGAACACGCCAAGCGCAAGACGGTCACTGCCATGGATGTGGTGTACGCTCTGAAACGCCAGGGCCGCACTCTCTATGGATTCGGCGGCTGAACAACTCGACTCTCTCTACCAAACACAACAACAAAGGCTCTTTTAAGAGCCACCCACCGCCTCACAGAGAGAGCAGAAACCTGGGAACGGGAGCTGGGATGCGCTTTGATCTGGAATGTTAGTGCCTGATTTGTTCTGGACGGGAATGTACTGAGAATCTTTTTAATGGTTTATTTACCCGGATGGCCCATTCTGCACTGACGCTGAAAGGCCTCTCCACTGCCTCATATTTTCGATAGGTTCTGTTTTAAATGAATAATTAGTCAGGTAGTAATGACAGGATCTGGCGGTTCCTCTGACACCAGCCGTTCAATCCGTCAGTGGATTTGAGGTTACAATCATATCAGGATCAGGCGAGGCAGGCTTGATGGGCTGAGTGGCCTCCTCCTGCTCCTAATCCAAATATTCGCACGTATGTTCGTGTAGACTTAGACTGGGAATAACGGAAATTCGAGCCGCTCTTTATCGGCATGAACAGCCCAGAATGAGGGCAATGGGAAGGGGTCTGATGCCCCCAGCACCGTTTCTATTTTATTTCCCATTCCATTCCTCGAAGTGAGCGGCGATTTCGAGGGTTTTTTTTTTATTTTTTATTTTTTTGATTTCGAGGGTTAGTTGTGCTGTAGGGAGCAATGGACAGTCCTTCAATTTTTGCCTCGGAAATTCAGCACTGTCTTTACACAGTTCAAACAACAGACTGGTGTTTCTGTCTAAAAATGAGCAGATTCACCAGGATGATACCTGGTTTAAAAATTGCCGGGACAGATCACATGAACTGGAATTTCATTGGGGTTAGGAAATAGCGAGTGAGAGTGAAAAATTGTATTTTAATTTACAAAAAAGGGAAGAACGAAGCATATTCTCGAGACGGGAATCGGCTGCAAACAATTGGCGGAATTTTTGAAATGGCCAATTAAAAACAACTCGACCAATGGGGACCTGAGTTGCCAGGGATTAATTCATTGGTTAGATTTTGGATCAAACTGCCTGGGCGTATGGCTGCAGCCAATTACTGTTCGGGGCGGTTCCTCACAGAGTTTAAAAAGGCGGATTGTAGAGCGGACTGCATTAATAGTTCTTGTATCTCAGCCTGTTGTGAATCTGTTCAGGAAATGGCCAGGACCAAGCAGACAGCGCGCAAATCGACCGGAGGGAAAGCTCCCCGCAAACAGCTGGCTACCAAAGCGGCCCGGAAGAGCGCTCCAGCCACGGGCGGAGTGAAAAAGCCTCATCGCTACAGACCCGGCACTGTGGCTCTGAGGGAGATCCGCCGCTACCAGAAATCCACCGAGCTGCTCATCCGCAAACTGCCCTTCCAGCGCCTGGTGCGAGAGATCGCTCAGGACTTCAAGACAGACCTGCGCTTCCAGAGCTCGGCCGTCATGGCCCTGCAGGAGGCCAGCGAGGCTTACCTGGTGGGGCTCTTTGAGGACACCAACCTGTGCGCCATCCACGCCAAGCGAGTCACCATCATGCCCAAAGACATCCAGCTGGCCCGCCGCATCCGCGGGGAACGCGCCTAAAACCCGGCTTCAGCACCAAGTACAACAAAGGCTCTTTTAAGAGCCACTAAATCGACAAATGAAAGAGCTGCGATCTCCTGTTAAACACTCCAGCACTTAAACAACTCGAAGATAAAATTTATTCTCCCTTGCACCGGTTTATTTGTCTTGTCGACATAGCGGTTGTAGAATTGAGAGAATACAGATGATGCAGTTATCAATTGCAGCTCAGGTTATGTCTGCGAATATTTTAGGCCAAGGATTTTTTTCCAACGAATTGCGGCACAGGGTGAGGTACGGTTTGTAAGTCAATACTCATTGTTATTATAAGGTTACACTATGAACATGAAGCGATTGTCCGAGAGTAACCCTCCAGTGCGCAGATATTTTTGATGGTTGTTTTTAGTCAGTTATACAGCAAATAAACAGGCCGCTCGTGTCCGTGCCGGACTGACTATCCTTGATTAATCCTTGCCTCTCCAAGTGGAAATTAATTGTGTCCCTCAGAATCTTTTTCATAAGTTTCCCTACCACTGATGTTAAGAGTGACTGGCCTATAGTTCTTTGGTTTATCCCTAGCCCCCTTTTTGAATAATGGAAACCATTAGCTGTCCTCCAGTCCTTTCACCTCTCCTGTGGTCAAAGATTTGAAAATTAATAACAGGGTGCCTGCAATCTCCTCCCTTGCCTTCCACAGCAGCCTGGGAAAATCTCATCTGCCCGTATAGGAAGGATGTTGTTGCACTAGAGAGGTCATAGCGTTATACAGCACAGAAACAGGCCCATCGTAACCGTGCCGATCATCAAGCACCTATCTATTCTAATTCTATTCTCCAGCACTTAGCCCGTAGTACTTTTAGTTATGTCGTTTCGAGGGCTCAACTAAATACTTCTCAAACGTTGTGCGAGTTCTTCCTTCGCCATTATTGGTCCAGAATCACTTACAAATTTGGTCCGGCCGCGGACAGACAATAGTTCACCCTTTCACAGACTCTGTGAGTGGCTCTGAAAAGAGCCTTTGGGTTATTAGATTAAAGAATGGCCGCTTCACTTGGTCTTCGAGCCCGCAGCGGCGCTGGTTTTCTTGGGCAGAAGCACGGCCTGGATGTTAGGTAGCACCCCGCCCTGAGCGATGGTCACCCCTCCCAGCAGCTTGTTGAGCTCCTCGTCGTTGCGGACGGCCAGCTGCAGGTGTCTGGGGATGATGCGGGTCTTCTTGTTGTCCCGGGCCGCGTTACCAGCCAGCTCGAGGATTTCAGCCGTCAGATACTCGAGCACAGCAGCCAGATAGACCGGGGCTCCGGCACCCACACGCTCAGCATAGTTGCCCTTTCTCAGGAGCCTGTGAACACGGCCCACCGGGAACTGCAGTCCAGCCCGGGAGGAGCGAGACTTGGCCTTGGAGCGAACTTTACCGCCGGTCTTTCCTCTTCCAGACATTTCCACAACCTCACAAACAATTCGGCAAAAAAATGAACAATTTCTCCAGCGTTTACTGTTCTTATAAACTGAAAACTCGTCTCATTGGTCTCTGTTCAATCCACTTATTTGCCTATATTCTTCACCAATCAGATAAATGGAAGCAGAAAAGGGCGGGATTTGCAAATAACCGTCAGAACCAGAAAAATGTCCATTTTAAAAAGCCCGCCAATTTCACTGCGGGAAAGAAGCGGATTAAAGTAAATGTCGTCTTTGGTCTGAGATTTCAAATCCCTTCTCTTTATTTGGTTTTATTCAACTCGTGTCATCACCAATCGCAGGCGCGGGTTTTATCATTTTGTTTAAATGTGGTTCATTCTCCTGTCGCTTTCTAACTGTCCCGGGAGGGAATCAATCCCGGGTCACCGCTTTCCCAGGAGTGAAACATTCCGTTCAGACTTCACTCTGAACCGAACACCCTTCGCTGTAAAGAGGGAGCTGATCGAGTCCTCAGACTGTTCTTATTCCGCTCTGTAATAATCCCACTCCGGCTGTTACCCTGCGGAAAATTAATAAAATGACTCAGTAACTGTTTCAGGAATTGGGGGAAGGGACAATTAAAGTTGAAAACAGCAGCTAATGAGGCCACTTAAAGGCTGTGATAACAGAATAACCGCTTTCAGCACAAAGCGAAGGCCGATGAGCTAATTAAAGGGTTAGTGTCTGGGTTACAGGACAGGAGACACTAACAGCAGTGGAAGTTATTTTATATTATAATAATCCAGTAGGAAGATGTCGGGTGCAGCTCCTTAGTAGAGATTGTGAGTGGCTCTTAAAAGAGCCTTTGTGTTGTGAATGTGTTTTTCAGTCCGTTCGGGGGTTTTACTTGGAGCTGGTGTACTTGGTCACCGCCTTTGTCCCTTCCGACACGGCGTGCTTGGCCAGTTCCCCGGGCAGCAGCAGGCGCACGGCGGTCTGGATCTCCCGGGAGCTGATGGTGCTGCGCTTGTTGTAATGGGCCAGGCGGGAAGCCTCACCCGCGATGCGCTCGAAAATATCGCTCACGAACGAGTTCATGATGCTCATGGCCTTAGAGGAGATGCCGGTGTCGGGATGAACCTGCTTCATCACTTTGTAGATGTAGATGGCGTAACTCTCCTTCCTCGACTTTCGCCGCTTCTTGCCGCCCTTTCCTGACGGCTTATTCACCGCTTTCTTGGCGCCCTTCTTAGCAACTGGTTTCTTCTTCTCTTCAACCATCTTCAATCTCAATTTCAGACACAGAAATAAACCAAACCCCTTCCGTCCGCTCATTAAATAGACAGTCTGACAGATATATGCTAATGAGGAATGAGAAAACAACAATTCTTATTGGACATTTTTAAAAGAAAACAAGTTCTTAATTTGTGATTTATTTGATTGGATAGAGAAATCGACCAATCATATTTAGCTTTCTCCACCAATCATAGGCCTCCTTACTGCAATCAGGAAATACTTTTTACAAAGACCCTCTCCAGGCGGAATTTCTCAGTGTGTAAAGATACACCAGGAAATGTCGCCTGGCAGTCGGTGCGAGGGACTGTACGGTAAT
The DNA here is from genome assembly GCF_964194155.1 of Cetorhinus maximus. Classification (NCBI taxonomy): domain Eukaryota; kingdom Metazoa; phylum Chordata; class Chondrichthyes; order Lamniformes; family Cetorhinidae; genus Cetorhinus; species Cetorhinus maximus. The sequence goes on from NC_135909.1 coordinate 19,850,658, forward strand.
GTGGGGTTCCCTCAGGAATTGTGAGGCTTTGGTAAAGTCTGTGATTGTGGGATTTATTCACTCCCTGATTCTGTGTGTGAGAGTGGGGTTCCTTCACTGTTTGGAAGGCCGTGGTACAGTGTGCGAGGGCTGGATTTCTTCTGTGTCTGTGACTTGATGGGACCATGTCTCAGTGTTGGATTCACTTGATATCCTGAGGCTCATTGTGCATCTGTCCGTTATTGGTGCATGTAAGTGAAATTATTGGCTCCTTGGGACTATAAGACAGTGCGGAATTAAATCAGCATATGTTTCTCTCGGCCACGAAAAGTATTGGATTTATTCTGTACATGTCAATCTCTGTAACTGTATGTGAATGAGATTCTTTATTTGTCAGTCCATGTCATTGTAGGTCAGAGTTGTATTGATTCTATGTCTTTCAGCCTGTGGTACTATCTCTGAGTCTGAACTTCTCATTCACTGTCAATATCTGATACTGTGTGTGAATGTGAGATTAACTCTGTACCTGTCAACATCCTTTGCTGAATGGGAGTGTGAAATTCAGTCTGTATCGGTCAGTCTCTGGTACTGATTCAAAGTGTGTAATTCATTCTCAATAGGTCCATCTCTTGCAATTTTTGACAGAAGTAACCCCACTGTCACATTCGGCACCAAAGACTGACAATGTAGAATTTGCCTCAATGGATAGTATTGGTATGAGTGGGATCAATTCTCTCTCAATCAGTGGTACTTTATGGAAGCTTGCAAATCATTTTGTTTCTGATGGACTCTGGTACCCTGTGTAAGCGTTGAAGCCATTTTCTAACTCAGTGCCTGATGCTTTGCAGAAATGAAGGATTCATTTTGTCCCTATCAGTTTTTGGCTGTAAGATTTTTCTGTGTTTCTTGGTCTGTGGTACTGTGTGAATGTCAGATTCATTCTGTATCTCTACATCTCTGGGACCAGTGATTACTAACTCTCTAGATGTTTGCAGAATTGGGTCTACCTGAAAATTTCTCCACTTCAGCGTTAAGTTCACATTTTCATATCAGATTGACAATCTTTTTTTAAAATATTTAGCAATCTTTATACACATAAATGTTTAAAAAGTCAGACTTGTCAACTGCTCGTTAGACCTGTAATTATCTCACCTTGTGTTGTGAGTGAGGAGATTCCCCACTGGGTCGTGCAAAACAGGAATCTGGCTGGAAATTAATTTCAATGCCTGGAAATCAGGTAGAATACAAGTCTGAATTTCTGATTTACATCCTTAGTAGATCAGGCTTCTCGCTGGGAGAGTGAATTTGAAAAGTGGTGTTTAAAACCAAACAAACCAAGGTAGATCCTTCCTCATTTGCTGAGGCAAATCCAATGAAAGCAGTTATACTGCAGTAGGAGAATTTTGGGATAGGTACCAGACACAGCTCAGGGCAACTAAACCTGCTATCAGGGAGTGTAAAGGGTAATGGAGAAGGGGATGGCAGATACATGAATCCCAATATAGAGTTATCCATGTTGCAGTTGAAACCTCATCAGTAATCAGCACTGGCTTAGAATAGCTGGGCCTATTAACCTCGGGAAAGGATGGATGTCGAATGGATATGACCGCTGTCCATAAATAGAATCAATTGTGTGCATGTGAATAGATAAGTTGAGCTCACTGCACAAAGAAAAATAGAAAAAGAACAAAAGGAAAATTAAACAGGCCTGCGGGGAAGAATATGTGAGCAGCTGAGCTGCTCTTGCAGAGAGCTGGCACAGATACGATGGGCTGAGTGGCCTCCCTCTGCTGTAACAATTGCGAGATTCTAATCTATGTAGCATGAGTGTAAGCCTGACTTATGTTTAATATAAAATGTGTTTCAACTGGAGTTAATAGCTGTGGGTATTAATCAGTTATTATGTCAGAGTTTTGGATTAAAATTCCATCTCTGTCAACACAACCCTGAATGTCTGTATATCACACAATCTGATACATCATCTAGCTTGTAGACACTCTGAGGTTGGGGGAGTGGTATGTAATGCATAGTTCAGTCTGTAGTATGGGTACAATATTGGGATTCATGCAAGATCTTACAAGTGGGTACTGTTTGTCTGATCTCTTTGTCATTTAATGTGTATTTAAGGTTCTCCTTTTGTTTTGGTAACACAGGGCCTTGCAATCTGAGGGGGGTGTAATTTTGCTCAGCAATTTGCAAAGATCCCACACAGGAGTTTATTACACAAAATTAGAACATGTGATTGGGGATCAAACATTAGCATGGATCAAGGATTAGTAAATGGACAGAAAACAGTGTCGGAATAAACAGGAATTTTCGGATTGGCAGGCTCTAACTTACTCTTGATAAAACACAGCCATCAGTTACTTACAACATATATTGATGATTTAGTTGGGTACTGAATGGAACATATTCAAGTTTGTTGATGATACAAAATTGGTGGAAAATTAATCTGTGAGGACACAAAAAACCTGCTAAGGCATTTAGACAGGTTGTCTGAGTTGTCAAGAACATGGCAGATAGAATACAATATGGTAGTGTGGGTGGGCCCAGTTTTGAAGGGGGAAAAAAGAACATGTTTGAATGTGAGACTGGAACACGTTTGCACTCAGAGGGAGCTGGGTGTCCTTGTACATGAATTACAGAAAGTAAAACTGCAAGTACAGCAAGCAGATAGGAAGGGAAGTGTTATGTTCACATTTGTTCCAAAGGTTTGAATTACAGGAGTGAAAAATCTTCCATTTATCCAGGGCACAATTAAGGCTACACCTGGAGTACTGTGTGCAGTTTGGTCTCCTTACATAAGGAAGGGCATAGTTGCTTTAGAGGGAGGGCAATAATTGTTCACTAGCTTGGTTTCTGTGACAAGTGGATTTCTTATGAGGGGAGATTGAGGAGACTAGGTCTATATTCCCTGGATTTTAGAAGAATACAGGTTATCTAAATGAAACAAATAAAACTCTTAAGCGGCTTGTCAGGGTAGATGCTAAGAAAATGGTTCTCCTGGCTCCGGAATCTACAACATGTGGTCACCATCTCAGATCACAGCATTGGCCATTTTGGAATGATATGAGGAGAAATGTCTTCACTGAAAGTGTTGAGATTCTTTGGAATTCTCCACCCCAGAGAGATTTGGAAGCTCAGCCATTGAGTATGTTCCAGACAGAGGTCAATTGATTTTGGATACTAGGGATATAAGGAGAGTGCGGCAAAGTGGAGTTGAGGTAGAACATCTGTCTGAATGAATGATGGAGGAGGTCGAATGGCCAAATAGCCAAGTCCAGCTCCTATTTCTGAAGGTTTAATGCATCAGTCCATCTATTCTGCTCGATGTGAGATTCAGGTGTATTCTGCACCAGTCAGTCTCTGGTACTATATATAAAGCTGGGATCAATTGTATGTCTGTTGGCACCTGGCAAGCGATGTGAATGTGTGATTCAATCTTTATCTGTGATTCATGAACCTGAATGTGAGTATGTGATTCATTCTCAAATTTCCATTCTATTAGTATGACATTTGAATGTGAAATTTGCATGTCAGTCTTTGACACTGTACATGTGAGAGTTTCATTCCATATCTGTTGGACTTTGTGATGTGTGACTGTGGAATTGACTCCGTATTTACCACTTCGTGATACTGTGAGTGTTTTCTCCTTAAGTAACTGCCAGTCTTTGGTAATTGATGTCTGACAATGTAACTGTGAAGCTTTGGCCTGTTTGTAAGGCATTCTTTCTGTATCTATCAGGCTCTGGTACAGATTGAGCTTTTGGGACTCAACCTGAATTGTTCAGTGGTACTGGAAATTCATTTTCTATCTCTTAGTCTCTGGTAGAGTGTCTGTGTGGGGATGTTTTTGTCTTTATTTCTGTGTATATGTGTAATTAATCCTGTATTACTCAGCCTCTGGTACTGAGTTTACATGTAGGACTCTGGCTGTATTTGTCAGTCACTGGTAACACGTGTGGCTGTGGATGGAAGATTCTTTCTATACCTGTCAGGATATCATACATGGTTTGATTATGGGATTATTTTAATATAGTTCAATGGTCCTGAATGTAAATTTGGGAATCATTCTGAAACTCCCATTCTTTAATAATGTGTGTGCGTGAGTTGAAGAGTCATGACTCTGTTCTGTTGAAGGGTCATGAGGACTCGAAACGTCAACTCTTTTCTTCTCCGCCGATGCTGCCAGACCTGCTGAGTTTTTGCAGGTAATTCTGTTTTTGTTTTGGATTTCCAGCATCCGCAGTAGTTTTTTGTTTTTATGACTGTGTGAGTGTTTGTTCCAGCGGACCACAGCCTCAAGAACAAATTTCACTCCCGATACTCCAACCCCCTACCACTCACACACACATACACAATATCCCAGTGAGTAAGTCGCACAAGTTACAAGAGTTCCGGGAGGAATCCCGCATTTCCGTGCAGTCCCTCTGTGGAGAAAGGCCCCTCGCACCGACAGCCAGACAACAATTCCCGGTGTATCTTCACAAACTGAGAAACTGGGACTAGAGAGAATCCTGATAGAATATATTTCCTGATTGTCGTAAAAGGGCTAATGATTGGTGGAGAAGTCGAAATTTGATTGGCCACTTTAAAAATGCAAACAGAGAAAAGTACAAAATAAGTGGCTGTTGTATTTTATGAAATGTCCAATCAGAATCATCGCTTCCCCATTCCTCATTAGCATTGGTCTGTCAGACTGTCTATTTAATCGGCGCTCGGAAGTGGTTCGTTTTATTCTGCGTCTGAAAGTGACGATGGTTGATGAGAAGAAACCAGCTCCCAAGAAGGGAGGCAAGAAAGCCTTAAAGAAACCGGTAGTGAAGGGCGGCAAGAAGCGGCGAAAGTCGCGGAAGGAGAGTTACGCCATCTACATCTACAAAGTGATGAAGCAGGTTCACCCCGACACCGGCATCTCCTCCAAGGCCATGAGCATCATGAACTCGTTCGTGAGCGATATTTTCGAGCGCATCGCGGGTGAGGCTTCCCGCCTGGCCCATTACAACAAGCGCAGCACCATCAGCTCCCGGGAGATCCAGACCGCCGTGCGCCTGCTGCTGCCCGGGGAACTGGCCAAGCACGCCGTGTCGGAAGGGACAAAGGCGGTGACCAAGTACACCAGCTCCAAGTAAGACCCCCGAACTGACTGAAAAACACATTCACAACACAACGGCTCTTTTAAGAGCCACCCACAATCTCTCTGAAAAAGCTATATGATTTCTTTAGTTATAAGTTATGATTTTACTATGGAGAATTTCGAATTTTGAAATTATTATTTTGATCACGTTTCAATCAGATTCTCGGTAACGTAGATTTAACTCGTTCAATTGTTGGGCTTCGTTCATGATGTCCCATAAATTAATGACTTGCCGCTCACGAAGCGATTGTTTTAAGACGCGTCATATTCGACCCCTGTCCCTGGTTTTGGAGAGAGAGCGAATATAACGCAAATGCCTCAGGTTCCAATTCGGTTCAAGTTTCGCCTCAATAATCGATCAGTTGATTTCCTATTAGCACCGGTTGTGCAGCAAGCTTCAGTCTCGACGCTGGCAAATTTACTCCAAGCATGTTCAATTTTGGCTGTCCCAAATATCTACAATTTCCCGTCTATCAGCAGAACGATGTAAATGGCACTTTCAGCCGGCTGCTTAGAAGGTTTCATGACGGATCGAGATTATCTAGAATTGATGCCGGATTCTTAAAGCGAATCCGGAATTTAGGATAAAATGTGAAATAGTCCCATTAGGGACGGACATTTTTGAAACTTTGTCGTCAGACCGTGTTCACTATTAACTGGATTTTCTATATGAAATGTATTTCTTGTTTTATAAATATATCGATGTAGAATTAAAAAAATACATTCCGTAAATTTGCGCCATTATTTTCGACTTGTTTTCAGATACACATAAACCCAGACAGAAAATCAGAAATTGAAATATACAAATAACTGTAATCCAGGGAAAGAGAGAGAGAGATGAAGAGAATGTAACATTCGAATACTAAATACTGAATAACCATTTCCAATTAGGACTCGAAACGTCAACTGTGTTCCTCTCCGTAGATGAATTTTTCCAGGTATTTTTGTTTTTGTTTCAGATTTCCAGCATCGTCTGTATTTTGCTTTTATCCAATTAGTACTATGTTCGATCCGTTCTTTTTTGGCTTTTTTTTTTACAAATTTGGCGGGCTTTTAAAATTTGAAAAAAAGATCGGTTGGAATCTCAAAATTTGGAGCCGGTCTTTTCCGCCCTCACTCCGTCAAGTCTCCGGACTGGTGAGTTCAGTAGATATCTGATTGGTGATATGAACAACATTATGAGACGCAGCACAAAGTGACCAATCAAGCAATGCCCGCAGCACCATTCCTCCCGAAGCTATAAGAGAAGCGAATGTGAGAGGATTTCCTCATTCTCTATTAAAGTGTTTGTGAGATTGTGAAATGTCTGGAAGAGGAAAGACCGGCGGTAAAGCTCGCTCCAAGGCCAGATCTCGCTCCTCCCGGGCTGGACTGCAGTTCCCGGTGGGCCGTGTTCACAGGCTCCTGAGAAAGGGCAACTATGCTGAGCGTGTGGGTGCCGGAGCCCCGGTCTATCTGGCTGCTGTGCTCGAGTATCTGACGGCTGAAATCCTCGAGCTGGCTGGTAACGCGGCCCGGGACAACAAGAAGACCCGCATCATCCCCAGACACCTGCAGCTGGCCGTCCGCAACGACGAGGAGCTCAACAAGCTGCTGGGAGGGGTGACCATCGCTCAGGGCGGGGTGCTGCCTAATATCCAGGCCGTGCTTCTGCCCAAGAAAACCAGCGCCTCTGCGGCCTCGAAGACCAAGTGAAGCGGCCATTCTTTTATCTGATAAGCCAAAGGCTCTTTTCAGAGCCACTCACAGAGTCTGTGAAAGGGTGACCTATTATCTGTCTGCCGCGTGCCGAATTTCAGTAATGGTGAAGCGTTTCTAATGATCCGCAAGGACAACCAACTCGCATCAACAGAGAAATTACATTTCCACCCGCGTGGTTCGGGACTGGAATGCACTGTCTGGAAGTGTAGTGGAGGCAGGTTCAATAGAGGCATTCAAGAGGGTATTAGATGATTATTTGAATAGAAAAAATGTGCAGGAATGGGGGATGGGGGTAGCATTAGGTCATAACACTCATTTGGAGAGCAGATGCAGACATGCGCAAGGGCCGAATGGCCTCCCGTGCTGTGCAAATTCTTTGATTCTATGTCTGTGCACCGGAGTCATCACCTCTTGTTGCTTGAGGCATTGCCTTTATTGACATCATGAGCACTGACTTGTAACCCGCAGCTCACCCTTTGCTTGGGATTGATGTCTGCTCGCAGTATTTAATACATTTTCACAGCCGCTTTTTATTGGAAGTGACCTACAGCACTAAGGTGACCGCAGTCCCAATTTTCTGCTGAAATTAATATACCATCTGCGCTACAATTTACAACTGCATCGTCTGTGATTATCAATCCCACAAAAGAGGTTTGTAGACAAGAAAAATAAACTGATGCAAGGGAGCAAATTGTATCTTCGCGATGTCTAAGTCCTGGAGTGGACAACAGGAGATTGCAGCTCTTTCATTTGTCGATCTGTTGGCTCTTAAAAGAGCCTTTGTTGTACTTGGTGCTGAAGCCGGGTTTTAGGCGCGTTCCCCGCGGATGCGGCGGGCCAGCTGGATGTCTTTGGGCATGATGGTGACTCGCTTGGCGTGGATGGCGCACAGGTTGGTGTCCTCAAAGAGCCCCACCAGGTAAGCCTCGCTGGCCTCCTGCAGGGCCATGACGGCCGAGCTCTGGAAGCGCAGGTCTGTCTTGAAATCCTGAGCGATCTCTCGCACCAGGCGCTGGAAGGGCAGTTTGCGAATGAGCAGCTCGGTGGATTTCTGGTAGCGGCGGATCTCCCTCAGAGCCACAGTGCCGGGTCTGTAGCGATGAGGCTTCTTCACGCCGCCCGTTGCTGGAGCGCTCTTCCGGGCCGCTTTGGTCGCCAGCTGTTTGCGGGGAGCTTTCCCTCCGGTCGATTTGCGCGCTGTCTGCTTGGTCCTGGCCATTTTCTGAACAGATTCACCACAACCTGAGATGCAAGAACTATTAAGACAGTCTGCTGCCCAATCCGCCTTTTTAAACTCTGAGAGGAACCGCCCCGAACAGTAATTGGCTGGAGCCTTGCGCCCAGGCAGTTTTATCCAAAATCTAACCAATGAATTAATCCCTGGCACCTCAGGTCCCCATTGGTCGAGTTGTTTTTAATTGCCCATTTCAAAAATTCGGCCTTTATTTCCAGCCGTTGACCGACTCGATATCAGAAGACTTTGTTCCTCAATTTTTAAAAATTAAAAATACCATTTCACTGCAATTCAATATTTCCTTACCCGAATGAAATTCCTGTTCAGTTAACCTCTTCCAACAATTTTTAAACCCGGCATCATCCTGATGAACCTGCTTATTTTTGGACAGAAACACCAGTCTGTTGTTTGAACTGTGGAAAGTCAGTGCTGGACTTCGCAGGCAAAAATTGACGGACTGTCCATTGCTCCCTACAGCACAACCAACCCTAAAATTCACCGAAACAAAAATAAAAATGCCTTGAAAAACTCAGCAGCTCTGGCAGCATCTGCGGAGAGGAACACAGTTAACATTTCGAGTCGCTATGACTCTTCAACAGATCCTCTCCGCAGATGCTGCCAGACTTGCTGAGTTCTTCCAGGTATTTTTATTTTTGTTTTGGATTTCCAGCATCCGCAGTTTTTTGTTTTTATCCTAAAAATCGCCGCTCCCTTAGAGGTCTGGAGTGGGTAATAAAATGGAACCGGTGCTGGGGGCTTCAGATCCCTTCCCATTGCCCTCATTCTGGGCTGTTCATGACGATAATGAGCGGAGAAAGTGACCGGCTCGATTCTCCCGCTATTCCCGGCCTGACAGATCCCGGTTCCTGAAAGGAGATGACAAATTCTGAAAATAGCTCCGAAAATAGCGCCAAGATCTTGTGACAGGGAGCGCAGTATAACAGATCATAAAGTGAGAGATTAAAAATTGTTGCCTGAAAATTAAGATTATCTTGCATTTTCCAACACTGGAATTGGCGGGCTTTTCGAATGCAAAAAAAAGTAAATCAATCATAATTTTCGATTTCTTCTCCCTGACTCAGCGATTGGTTAAGAATTAGACTAGGAAGAGGCTGACCAATCAGAGCTAGAGTCCGGCTGCAGTCGCTCAGACTGCGGGAATTCCAGGTCGCCGAGTGGCTGAGCTGAAACTGCTGTTTCCCAAACCCTGTCAGTAACTTCACGAACATCCGTCCGAACATTGGGTTTCGGAGCAGGAGGCCACTCAGCCACGAGCCTGAACCTATTCAGTGAAATCATGGCTGATCTGATTGTAACCTCATACACCACTGACGCATTGAACGGCTGGTGTTACCTAAAATAAAACATTTCGAAAATGTGTAGTGGAGCGGCTTTTCAGCGTCAGTGGAGAATGTGCCATCCAGGATAATAAATAACGATTAAATTGAGGGACTTAGTACATCCCCCCGAAACCCGGAACAAATCATGCACTAAAATGAAAGAAAAATACTGCGGATGCTGGAAGTCTGAAATATAAACAGAAAATGCTGGAAACCTCAGTCGGTCTGACAGCATCTGTGTAGAGAAAAGAGTTAAACCCTTCTAGTCTGTATGACTCTTCTTCAGAGATCTTGTTTGTTTCAGACACTAACATTCCCGATCACAGCCCATCCCAGCTCCCGTTCCCAGGTCTCTGCTCTCTCTGTGAGGTGGTGGGTGGCTCTGAAAAGAGCCTTTGTTGCGTGTTTGGTAGAAAGGGTCGAGCTGTTCAGCCGCCAAATCCATAGAGTGTGCGGCCCTGGCGTTTCAGAGCGTACACCACATCCATGGCAGTGACCGTCTTGCGCTTGGCGTGTTCAGTGTAGGTGACCGCATCCCTGATCACATTCTCCAGGAAAACCTTCAGCACCCCGCGAGTCTCCTCATAGATCAAACCCGAGATCCGCTTGACACCGCCACGGCGAGCCAGGCGGCGGATTGCTGGTTTGGTGATGCCCTGGATATTATCACGAAGCACTTTGCGGTGCCGCTTTGCTCCGCCTTTCCCCAGTCCTTTGCCTCCTTTCCCTCTGCCAGACATGATGATTCTTCACTCAGATCGCTGCTGAATATGAGAGACGAGCTGTGTCACTTTCCTCTTTTATACAGCTCGCCCGGACCTGAGTGAAAAAGGCGGTTTGAGAGCAGGGAGGGGAGGAGACAGAATGAAGATTAAACAGAGAGCGGGACGGGGGAGAGAGCCGGAGTGACAGACAGAGAGAGAACAGCCCCTGATCTTTCAGCTCCTCCTCCAGTTTCTGCAACCGCCAATTTCAACCCGTTTATTACCAATGGAACCGAGACACAAACCCGGACAGACCCGGGCTTCACAGTCAGGAGTTTCCGCAAACCCGGAGCTTTGAAATATGCTCTCGTTATAATTAACACTCAGTAATATTCCGACCTAAACACATTCTATTCTAAAACAGGAATCATCCTCAGTAACATCACCATCCTCATACACACACGGTTCCAGCATTTTACAAGCTGTTTGGGGGAATCTCCTGTGTTAAAATTGATGTTGTAAAGCGGCCTTTTCCCACCAGTGTACCACCGCCACACGTCCACTCGCACCCAACGCCCCTTGCCCCCCGCGCCGACACAGGTTCGGAGATTTTGTTTTCTCTATGATGAGAGTGAAATGGGGACAATTCCCATTGATTTTAGCAGCTGAATTGTCGCTGCGGACGATCTGCGCATGCTCTGTTTTAACACGTCCGCGGTTCCGTCACAATGTGGATAACAGCGCATGCGCAACCCCTCCCCCAACAATGGCCGAGACCGTCATTCACTCAGTGAGCGGAATTGGGTTTAATTCAGCAGCGATCGGAGACATCACCGCCCCAGAGGGAAGTGAACAAACAGCATCTGCTTAAAGCAGCGCATCGGTTTGGAGCCGCGTCCGCAGATATGCTCAGAGATTGGCATTGAGTGTCCGGGCAGCTGAGGCGGAGGCGGCGGCTGTTTTTAATGGGCTCCCTGGAACACGAGCTGCTCCCGGAACATGGAGTGAGCGGGGGGAAGGGAGAGGCCATTCTCGAGCAGTGTCTGGACAGAGTGAGAAGAACTCGCCATTGAAGATCATTGCTGCTTTCTCTCCCCAAACCCGAGTGAAGCTTCCTGGCTTAGTTCCGGCTCCCACTGTCCCTTGTTATTGGACAGAGAATGGCGGGGAAATAGCCGCACAGTAACAATGTTTCCAGTTACACAAAGAAGATCAATTTCAGGCACCAGGTGAGAAGTGTGAAAGAGACATTTTAAACTGTACCTGCTTGTTTCCGGGTGTACAGTTAGTTCGAATGGAGCAGCAAATAGGAATCTGACCCTTGCGAAAGTCACTCCTCCATTGGATAGTCTAATTCAAGGACCTGTGCACAGGACGGGTTGTTTCTGAATGTCATAACATTGTTGTAAAACCGCTCAAAATAGCAGATAAGCAGAAACAGATTGCTGCAGTACTGTGGTGGGTTCAGATACTGATATGCTGATAGTTTTGCTTTGTTTATTGTTCATTATAATAACACTTATTTTAAAAAATACCTTGATCACTTTTGTATCTTCTACTTCATCTATTCTTCAGGTGAAGGAGTTATGTTTTCTGCGTGCACGGAAAGAATTGAATGAACCAGATGGTTCTTCGAAACATGGAAAAGTGCAGCCTGATGGTTCCAGTAAGTACAATATCACTCACAAAGCATCGAGATACTGCCAGCTCTTTAGGCCAAAATGAAACATATAGAGACCGACACAGATCCCAAGATTGAGAGTCGCCCTTTCAATATAAGAGTCAAACAGAGCATTGCTGGGAGAAGTTGTTTACCTTAAACCAGTACACCTGAGGACTAGATACATCAATCCCAGGGCAAAAGCACAGCCACTATTCGATTTAAATACACGGTGTCACCTCGGCCACAAATTAAATACTAATTATTAACTACGTCAGACAACATTTACCCTATTGTAATATGCAGGATGAATTGCTACTAAGCACCTCAGAATGTAGAGTGAGCTACACATTAAATACCAGTTCCAAAATTTCACTAAGTGTTAGGCTAGAATATTAAAGTATGAATTCCATTTTCTTTCAAACTGCAGGAACTAAATAATGGACCAGGTATGAGATTGATGCATATGTTATCACTCCAATTTGTTCTCACAGATAAAAATTTAATACCAATACACAACTCGCACAGAACTACTGAATGTAGCCTGTCGATCATGCCTGAGATGCAGGTTATGTACCAATACAGAAAACTCCCACAGTTGCATTCGATGGCAGAGACACATAGATCGAGAATGAACCCCAAACTCACATGAAAATCTAGAGACAGACATAAGAACAACAAATTCCAAATACCACATTCAACCCAGGGACTGACTAATACAGAATTAAAGCTACTTTCATATCCATTGCCATTGACTGAAAGATGTAGAATGTAGCCCAGTGTCACATACCCTACCAGAGACTGGCAAAAGTATAATAAATTCCAGAGTCTCTTATTGTACCTGAGACTGACGGCCAAAAATAAACACATTTGCGTCGAGGAGTAGAGATTGAAAAATACAGAATGAAGTTCATAATCCCATTCGTTATTGCACAGTGACAGGTACAAATAAACCCCTCACTCACACCCTTTACAAGGTAATGACACAGAATGAGCAGCACATTCACATACAATACCAGAAACTGACAGATATTGAATGATTCCCACCCTCAGGGTCTGCCAGATGCTGATGAAAACTGAATTAATGCACACTCACATTCAGTTTGAGAGAATGACTAACACAGAAGTATGTCCACACTCACCAAAAACTGACATACACTGCATTAATCCCACTTTATACAGGGGACCAAACCCTGACATGCAGAAAAAAAAATCCACAGGCCTACACACAGAAAAAGACAATAAGGCATAGACCAAAAGCAGTCATTTAAAGTGCCACCGACTGACAGGCATAAGACAAATCTCATTCACAGACAGCAACAGATGAAGAAAAAAGTAAAATCAACTTCACTGACACAATTATTTCCAGATATGGACAGCTAAAGAATGAATGCCACACTCACATATGTTTGGGTTAGAATTAATCTCATTCTCATGTAAATTACCTGGGAACCACTGATACAGAAAAAATAACACATCCACGTGTAAGACAAGAGATGGACACATACAGATTGAATGCAACAATATTGCATTTCACAGGTAACTGAAAGGAAGCACTGGTTTTTAATATTTCACAAGTGATATATTGAAGCAGACTGAATCCCACTGATATAGAATCAGAGAATGATATTCATATAGTTCATCCTGCATTCCTACACAATCCCACAACTGACAGATACAAACAAAAATCAACATTTGGATACAGGACCAGAGACTGATACTTGCAGAATGAATGAAGTACACGTGTAGTCAAAGACTGATAACTGCAGAACTAAAGTCAAACTCACACTCACTTCCAGATACTGTCAGCTTCAGAATGAGCCCCACATTCACTTGTAATTCTGGGGACTCTCAATCCCGGCCAAAGAGAACAGTATCATTCCCCTAACTGTACTATCCCCGATTGCAACTACATTTCTCTTTTCTCCCCCCACTTGAATGGCCCCCTGTGCCATGTTGCTATGGTCAGTTTGCTCATCCTCCCTACAGTCCCCACTCTCATCCACACAGGGAGCAAGAATCTCAAACCTGTTGGTTAAGGACAAGGGTTGAGGCTCCTGCAGTGCTACTTCCTGGATCCCTCTACCTGCCTCACTCATAGTCACACCCTCCTGTCCCTGACTACTGGCCGAATTTATGGTAGTTAATCTAAGGGGTATGACTGTCTCCTGAAACAGAGCGTCCAGGTAACTCTCCCCCTCCCTGATGTGTCGCAGTTTCTGAGGCCCAGACTTTAGCTCATCAACTCTGAGCCGGAGTTTCTCGAGCAACCAACATTTGCTACAGATGTGGTCATGAGGAACCACAATGGGGTCCAACAGCAACCACACCACACAGCTGCAACACATCGCCTGGCACTGCATCTCTATTTTATTTTATTTAATTAGTTTTTCAATTTGTTGTTAAATTTCCTACTGGTCTTTAACTTATCAATCTGTAAAATATTTCTGCTATTTACCTTTCACCTGAAAGCAAATTAGAATAGAGAATCAAAATACACTTTTTAAATCAACTGGAACTCACTCTCTCTGCTGAGTTGAAGCTGAAGTGTTAGACCTCCGATCCTGGGCCCCAATAGTCACCTTTGATCTGAAATCAACTTAGAATAGGTAGTTCAAACTAGCAGTTACTCACCAATCAATGAACTTATGATCTTCCTGTGATGTCACTCTTTGTGTTTTTTCACTCGACGACAGTGATTGCAGAGGACACTCTTCCCAGACTGCTTCCCGGCGATGGTGACTGCAGAGGATGCTCTTCCCAGACTGCTTCCCGGCCATTGGGACTGCAGAGGGCACTCTTCCCAGACTTCCCAGATCATTCATAATGATTATTAATAGAGAGATTAAACTAATAGAATCAGTATCTTCTACCTCACCTGTACATGAATTCAAAAATATACTTTTTACCAACAGGCAAATAATTGAAGGAACCAGAATAAATGTGATGTTTCCTCCAGCCAAATTAGAATGAAGATTCCCACCAGCTCCTTCTCACACACAGTATGTACATTATCACTGACAGAGCACAGAGACACTGACAAGTCATCAGTTTCACAGTCTCAGACAGCATAAATAGTTCCAAAGTAATTTTCCATCCATGAATCAAACAGAGCAGGAGAGATAGACATTGTATCCAAGTCACCCAAACTCAGTCCTGCAGATGGGAGTGTCCATAAATCCCAGTCCAAATTCTCACCCGCTATTAAATTCTCACTGAGTCAATCCTGCAGTCGTGCTGCCTTCGCTACAAATTAAACATCTGATAAAACTGACACATTTCCAGTTACAAGCTTACAGGCTTAACCTTAATGATGTACACTGAGGTTCATGTTAATTGCCAGCCCAATATTCACACACATCATGGACTTATAAATTGCACCATTAATTCCCATAGTGTGTCCTGACATATACCTGAGATACCAGTTCAAATCTCAAGTACATTATCAGTTTGAGATATCCTGAAAGCTAGTATAACCTGAGACAGAAGTTCAGATTATAGTTTGAAACTCACCCTTATTATGAAACTAAAAGATACAATATTAATTTGATGAATATGAACTCAGCTATAGATCACATACTAATCCTCCATCCTCACACAGTGTCAAGTGGAAATACTGTAACAATTCCAGACTGAGCTCCATTTTACATCCATGTCAAAGTTCTTACTCAGAATCAGACTGAATGTCACAGATCAAATCAATTAGTACAACTTGAGTTATACTTGCACACCGATCCAGTATGAGATTAAAGGATTCATTATCTTTCCCAATTGTGTTCAAAGTGACAGATTTAATGTTGGGCCAAAACTCCCACATATCGTTTGCTTAAGCCGACCACATTAGCTGTGCTCGAAATTTATATACAATTAACCCAATCTTACAAACAGTCCCAGACACCGAAGGTTACACAATGAATCCTCTACTCACCAGAGTACCAGTGAGCAATTATCAAACACATGTTCAGTGCCAGATGCTGAGAGACACAGACTGTTTACTGCACTCACTCACAATATTTCAGTGTGAGTGATACAAAATTATTCTGACACACCAATTATACCACTGAGAGATTGTAGAAAGGGTCTAAGAGCCAAATAGAATCACAGGTGCTGACAAAAACAAATGGAAGTCTACATGCACATACACAGACGAACACATGCATGCTTAGACACAGAATAAATCCAATTCCACATACAATACCAGTGAATGAAATATACCAATTGAATCCCACAATTTCATACAGTAGCAGTCACTGACAGATACAGAATGAATCTCATGCTCACAAACAGCATGAGGAACTGAAATATATATATATGATTCCCAACTTATGTAACAATACAACAGGCATAGAATGCCATCGACAGACCCTGAATTAAACCCAGACTCACACATTAGGAGAGCCTGACAGATATATATGATTGCCATGCTCATCAACAACACCAGGGACATTCAGATATAAAATCAGCCCCAATTCCTCTATAGTACCAGAGAATGAAATGTGCAATATGAATCCTACACTCACCTACTCCCCTAGTGACAGACCAGAATGCCTGCCAAACTCATACCCACCTCCAGAGAATAACAAATGCAGACTGAAACTACACTCCCACGGAATGCAAGAGATATTCAGATTCAGAATGGTTTCCACATTCACATACAGTAGCACTGACTGGCAAAGAGTGAAACACATGCACACTCACAAACCACCATCACCATTAAGAAATTCAGATTGGGTCCTGTTCAATACCAGAAAGTGACTGATCGAACACATCCGTTGCATACGTCCCATTCCACTGTCAGGCTCAAGGCCTAACCCAACACTCATGCAGTCCCTGGAAATGTAAGATACAGGCTGACTATGACACAGATATATTGTACCAGATATCGACAAATGCAGAATGAATGAAACATTCACCTACAGTTCCACGGAGAATGTATCCACACTCACATACAGTAACCAAGACTGACAGGTCCAGCGTGCCTTTCACACAGCACCTGTGAGTAACAGACACAGAATGAATCCCACATTCACAAGTTGGATCAGAGAAGGGCCGATAAGAATGTATCTCACATTCACACACAACATGTTGACAGCTTTAGCACAACATTATAATTACTGCTTGTATAGCAAAATAGAATAAAAAGGTCATATCCACCGTTAGTAATTCTAAGACCTCCCCTTCCCCTCTTAATATAATGTGAACAATTCTTGCCTGTTGTGTCCATCTCTGATCTGTAAACTTCGACCTAGCAGAGTGTGCTGACATCTACTGGCCAGAGCCGAGAACTGCAACAGAGCGGAGGGAATTAACATGAACTGTTGGTGTTGCAGATTCCGGTCAATGTGAGGAAGTAGTGATGGGATTTGACAGGGTCGGCATAGAGTTGTAACTATTAAATCCAATAAAAAAATCAATATAACTTATTTCTCATGGAATCTGTAGAATGTGGAACTTGTTGTCATCTTTAGCAGTTAAATCAATGAGCACAGCTGTATTTAAGGGAAAGCTAGGTAGTACAGGAGGGAGAATGGATTTCATGGACCAGCAGATAATGGTACATGAAGTATTCTGGGTGGAGCACTTTGTGGAATAATATACCAATTAGACCAGATGGCCCAATGAAATATATTCTGGGTAGAATGAATACCAATTTCCAAAGTGTCTCAGAGACTGACAGATACATAATGAATCTTACACTCATAGTGCACCACAGACAGCAACACAGAGTGAATCATACACTCACACACATCCCTAGAGACTGACAGATACATAATGAATCAGACACTCAAATTCTTTGCCAGAGGTATAGTGAGACAGAGTGAATCCTACACTTAAATACATACACGCTTAGAATAGTTACAGCAAAACAACAGGCCATTCAGCCCTTCATGTCCGTGGTCTTTCTGCACCAGAGCCACTCAGTTACTTTTGAACCCCAGCCCTCTCACCACAGCCTGGCAAACCTTTTCCCTTCAGGTGCTTATCCAATTCCCTCTTAACAACCCCAAATTCTCCTGTCTTTAGCATACTCTCAGGCAGTGAATTGCAGATCCTAATGGTTTCCTACATTAAAAAAAAATCCTGATGCCTCCATTAGTACTTTTGCCAACCACCATAAATCGATGCCTACTGCCCACAGGATCATTTTATTGTTATCTACACTGTCTAGAACACTTACTATTTCGAACACTTCTACCAAATCTCCTCACAGCTTTCTCTTTTCGAAGGAGAGTAACCACAGCTTATTCAATCTATCCATGTAACTAAAGCCCTCATCATTACAAACATTCTTGTAAACCCTTTCTGCACTCTTCATAAAACCTTCACGTATTTCCAAAGGTTTGGTGCAGAAAATTAGACTAATGCTAGTGACTGTGTGACATCTTTCTGTATCTGTGCAAGGGAGCCTGTATCTGTCTGATCTCACTTGGTGTGGGAGGAGTTGTAAGGATCAGGGTATGAACTGTCTGCACAGGCAGCCCTTTTCCATAGGCACACATGTATGTTAGAGACCGACATGTACACCTCATATCCGACACAGACACAGTGCAAGGGCCAGGCAGATATAAAATTTATCCCACAGTAACAACCAATAATACAATGGAAATATAAAAGCAAAATATTCTGGATGCTGGAAATCTGAAATAAACACAGGAAATGCTGGAAATACATAGCAGATCTGGAAGTACCAGTGGCTTCAGGTCATGACACTTTGTTGGAACTGGGAACGGTGAGAAATGTGACAGATTTATGTAGAAATTGTCACTTAGGAATACAGAACTTGAGTATTCCTGAAAAAAAGAGACATGGTGTCGATTTCGTTTGTCTTTCCCTCTTCAGTGTTAACAGTATCCAAATCAGTTGGTGAAGCCGAAAGCAAGACACAGAGTTTGTATTTATCGAGAGATTTTATTTACTTGTTTAGTCTCACAGCTCTGCTGCTTCACAGCCCTATTTCCCAGCTATCCCCTATGTATATGTGCTTAACCACAAATAATACTTTATTTTCTTAAGCTAAGTAATGTAATTGATATTATGTTAACAAACCTTAAATAACTCATTGAGAATACATTAACTTACAGAGCAGATATAATTATACCAAATCTCAAAGGGAACAAAAACTTATACTGTATGAGAACGGGGTGCTGATTGGTTGACAAGTATTTGCTGATTGGTAGAGGGGTTGCCATGGGAATGCAACAGGGAAGAGTTAACTGACAAGCTTTTGTCTTATTTCAAACAGCCAAGTCGACTCTGATTGCTCCAGGCATTTCCCTGGGAAGGAATCAGGGAATGATTGTCCACCAAGCTTTTCTTCAGTTGCACGAAGGGCAATGCGTGGACATGTCCATTTTGGTTGCCAAGGTAGTGGCCTGTGTGTGAAGAAATGTATCCCCGAGCATGTGTAAGTGAGGCACACAGCGAGCTCGACAGATAATCTTCAATAGGTTATTAGGAACTATGTACAATTTTTAATGAGTGTTTGCATATGTATATATATATATTATATATATATATATATATATAATGTGTATAGATAGATACATGTGTGTGTATTTTTTGTGTCAGAAATGTAGAGTCGTTCCAGTTTCACAAGTTTTTTTTTCATTTCGCCTTGGGACTTCGAAGCCTGGGTGGATCCCTGGCTGACAGGCAAGTAAAGGGGTTAGATGTTTAGTGATTTTGGGGAAAAAAGAAACACACAATAGAAAAAAAAACTAGGCTGCTGCCTACCGACAGTGTTCAAGTGACACAGAGACAGAGAAAGACAGGGACGAGTTCAATGTGCATCAAAGAGTTAAGCAGGGATGTTTTAGGCTCTTGAGAAGAGAAAATTACAAGGCTAACGGGACAGTAGTTAACTGTAGAGTCAGTTATATGAATCATTGTTGTGATCAGTTCAGTGGTGTTGCTACTGAAACAGTGAGTATAAAGTGCAGTTATTTTGGGTGAGATAAGTCTTGGTTGATGAGGATCAAGTGAATGCTCAAGAATTCACCTCAAGAAAACAGTTTGCACGTGTGCCAGCCCCAAGAAAGAAGCCTTTGTGACAAGCCCGTGGTAACTCTTCACTGGTTTATCCATCTGTAAAGATATTGCTGGGCAAAGGAATATCGGGAAATTGAATCACCTTCTTTTGTTTGTATTGAGATCTTTCTGACTGTTTTGTCCGGTTAATGTAGTCTGTTTTTCTTGTTTTGATCAATATTTTATTCTTTGTGTTCAAAGTTCATGAGCAAATACCTGTGAATTTCTTCAGAATCTTTTCTCACATCCTACACATGTTGGGTTCTATCAAGCCAGGTTTCACTCTGGGAACTGACTTATCCAGTTTTACCATCAGCCGGGATCGTAACAGTTGTTACTATAATTCTTAGCACAATCGGGATTGATCAGTAAGTATTGTCCTTCTGTGAAATCACACCCAATGTTGGGTACTATGTTCTGAGCTTTTCAAGCAGGATCTTGGTGAGTATGCTCAGTACTTTGCCTGTTGTGAAGAGCTGAAGGCCTAAGCTGTTTGGTATGATCCAACAGTCATTGGGGCAAATGGCCACAGACCTCACATCACACTGACACTGAAATTCATATACAACATTAGTTATTTGTGTTGTTGGAAGAACATATGTTTAGTCTTGACGGCAGCATCCTGTTAGTGGAGAATGTCACTCGTGTTGCTACTGCATAGTAGCATTGTGAAACGGGTAGCTTTATTAGTTGTTCACGTTTTTCAGATACCGTAACCATTCCAGGGTTATGTCAGGTAGACTGGCCACTCTTCAGAACAGACTTTTCAGAACGGGCTTAGACCCATTGATGAGTTTGTGTGATAGGCAGTGAGCAATCATTTGATCGATGGAGCCATTATTCTGCAAGATAGCTTTGAAGTGCCTGATTTTGGCATCATGTTTCATGATTAGCAAATGGCCTGGTCCCTACCTATCAGTTTGCCGACAAGACTTATCTTATACCGCATGGAACTGTGGGAATCCCAACAGTGGCGGTGGGCTAGCAGGAGACAGTAGTAGAGAACGCATTGGCAGATTTCTCAAGTAGTACATTGAGGAAAGGGGGCTCGTTTGACTGGTAAATTTCAATGAGAATAGAGCAGGTTAGAGCCCATTAAGGTGTCATAGGAATGTTTTACATGTAGCTGCAGATGCAGATATAGAAAACACGTAATTTGTGTATCAGAAAAAGGAAAGGGATAGGATTTTAGGGGTCATTTCATTGAAGATACGTTTCTCGTGGAAATGGGCAAAGATGTTTACAACAGCTGGGCCTAGAGGGTGTCCCATGGCAACATTATCTCTTTGGGCATACACGGTGTCATTAAAAGTGAAATGAACTTCATGAGTTACTGAGTTCATATGTTCATTGAATACAGATTCAGACAATGGCAGTGAGACTTGATCATCATGAAATAATGACATGGTGCATGTGTGAAGGGCTTCCTTGAGTGGTACATTAATCAAGAGGCTAGCAAAGTCAAACAGGCAACAAGCGCATGCGCACGCCATTGCTATCGATATGCAAGTCCTGTATGGGCTTGACAAAGGAGAAGAATCCCTTCACCGTGTATGTGGAAAACTCGCTCAGAACTGTTTGTAGCAACTCACTCAGCCATTTGGCCAATTCATGTTGTGAAGAATCAGTCAGAGATGAGATAGGATGTAAAGGGACATCACTTTTCTGAGTCTTTGGCAACCCATGTATACGTGCACACAGTGAACCATGAGGGCAAACCCTACCCTATACTCCACCAGGCAGTTCATTACTCCACACTATCATTCCGCAATTGGACAACACTTAATAAACAATCCCAATTGTGCTAAGGATTACACTTGCAGTGTGAATTAGGGAACACAGTTTATTAAATAATGGGTCCCCTATTTACGATGGAGATGAGGAGTAATTTGTTTTCAGTGGATCATTGGCCTTTGAATTATCTTCCCCAGAGAGCAGTGCAGGCTCGATAATTGAACATATTCAAGGCTGAGTTGCACATATTCTACGAGGGAGTCAAGGGTTGTGGGAGACAGGCAGGAAAGTGGGGTTGAGGGCACAATCAGATCAGCCATGATCGTGTTTAATGGCAGAATAGGCTCGAAGGGCTGAATGACCTGCAGCTGCTCAAATCTCTAATGTTCTTCAGACTGTAACTTCTGTCCCCATTTTTACTCCTTTTTTTCACATTTGGTTTTAACCTCATTCTTCTGTTGCATTTGCTTTCGGGTGGCAGCTGCTCCTCATTTTTCCATTCGCACCTCTTTTTGACACATCTCAGTTTTTTGTTACTTGTTCCTTCACCTCTGCCTTTTGCCGTGCAGCACCAATTCTTTCGTCATTTAATCTCTCCTGCCATGTAGAGCTTCAGCCATCCCCTCTGTCTCCACAGCCTCCCTTTCAGTGACTGTCCATTTGTTGGTAATAGCCTTCAGTGTTACCTTGTGTTACCTGCTAATCTTTTCTCTGCTGTTCAAGTTTACTTTTTGAGCTCTCCTCTGTACTTCCTGTTTTCTGCTTGGTTCCCTAATTTATTATGAATCTGACATCTATCATCAGCCTGTTTTTGGATTTCCAACAGAGCACAGGATGTGTAGTCAACAGCTCTCAGCTGTCCCAATATTACACTGAAATGAGCTGCCTGTTTAATTAAAGTTTTCGTTATTTAGAATGTTCTGCTCCTTCCTGATTGTATCTTTGCTGTTGTCTCTCGGTTTAATTTACACAGCAGCTCATTCCCCTCTGCACCTAATCTCCACTTTCAACAAATCCACATTATAAACTCTTCACTCTGCAATTTTCTGTGTTTGAGCTCCCAGGTCAATTGAGTTCTTGGTTGTAATTTCATTGTCCCACTTAATTTACCTGAAAGCAACGTTTGTGTTTGAATTATCAACTTATTTGTACTGTAATTATAATTTATATGAATTCCATCTTGCAACAAACTGGAAGTTTTCAAATTAAAATCTAGAGATGACTGACTTGTTGTGCAAAGACCTGTCTATTCCACTCAGTTGAATAAATCCTGTCCTGAACAGAATGCTTTATCCAGGCAATATCTCTACTTGATGAACTGATGGTGCACGGAACTCTCAGCTTTTACTCATTGATCTTCACAGGAGTTGATCCAGTTTTGTTGTCAACTTGTTTGCTGGTGTCGATATACTCGGATTCTTCGCCTGATTTCTCTCCTGTCCAAGGAAGCTCTCCGAGCGGAGTTCTCAATAATAACTTGACATTTCCTCACAGGATTTCAGTCTAAATGATTTTTGAACTATTTTATGAAAGGATTTAGTTTTGTGCATGTCTCCCTAGCTCTCCTCATGGTTAGGCAGAAAGTGTTACTGCTGTGTTGGCAAGTAGACGACAGATTTATTTGAAAAGTCATTGTGACAGGATTTTGGGTTTGAATCAAATCACAAACCTGGTGGTGATGCATTGCGGCCCCACCTGTCACGTGACCTGCCAGGGGATGACCTCATAATTGCCCCAGTCCTGTAGCTGTGGATTGGGCGATTTGTAAAAAAAACTTTCAGTGGGGCTGATGTGGTCGCATTTGGCTTTGAAAGATAAGTGTATGTCCCCAAAACCCGTGCCAGAATTTGTGTGTAACAAAGAAGGTTGACACTCCAGTACAGTACTGAGGGAGGGCTGCACTATTGTAGGTGCAGCCCTTAAATAATGATGATAAACCAAGGCCCAACCTCTTATTTTATCATAAGTGATCCCATTGCGCTGTGCTGTAGACACACAAGCAGTGGAGTTATGCCCCCGAGCACTCAATCATCATCCCAAAGCATGTTCACATTGTTGTTTGTGGGTGTTTCCTGTGCAGAAATTGGCTGCCCCTTTCTGACAGAAAGTGTCTGTTCATTTTTCCTGAATCAGTTTCAGTTTTGCTTCAGAAAACATGAAATCTGACTTCAAACTCAACTCAGGTGGGACTCAAAATGACATGAAATCCATCAGCAATAACGGGTACAGGCGTTAATTGATCAGAGTGTGTGAAGGACTGTTATGACGTTGCAGAAGATATGGACCAAATCCAAGAGGGATAGTTGGTCGTGTTGTCACAAGGGTTTTACATTTGTATTTATTACGAGATGTGTGCACTGAATTCAGAAGCAACATGCCTGCCAGGACATTTAGAAATTAAAAAAAAAAATTAATTAATATCTTATTAAAAATAAACATGTCAAGCACATACATAAGACTACAAATAGCGCTATAATAACTCCTCAAGTTACTAATTAAACTGGCCCCCTCAGTTACACGCCCTTTAAGGTTCAAAATAGATTTTAGAATTAAAGCAGACTCAGCAAGTTAACACTGTACCCTGGACAATGGAATGCCTTATGGCTTTTCTCCAACTCCCGTTTAGTTACATAGCAGACTAACGCAAAAATGCTGGAGGCTTCATTGAGGCCATTTCACACACTCCTGTTAGATCTTACATGGCCTTTTTCAACATAACCTTTCATTCTCCTTTATATATGTTCCTCTCTTCTTAATATGTAAATTCTATAGACCCAGCTCTCGATGAAATTGTATCATCTTCACAATATAAAAAACTCCCATGTCGCCACTATTTCCAGTAACCTTTGGGAAAAATCAACATGTTCCTTAGCCTTGCTTATCTGACTAGTTGTATACAGACTGAGATACCGTTGAAATCCAAATATCCCTTCAATTATGTAAAATTGCAAATTCCCTTCACACTTTACATGCTAATCCAGGTTCCATGTTTACTCATTAGCATGTCAAGCACCCAGCTTCTTTTGATAAGTTAAACATGACTCCAAATGTAATTACATTACACACAGACAGACCCAGCTATACTTACCCCATAAAATTACTTCGCAATAAACCAGAAAATTATTATGAAACTGTTATACTTGCTTGACAGGAACTAATGCTTTCTGTGTAAAGCATTGATTTCAATAAGTAAATAAACTCAGTGTACCACTCCAGGCTAATCCTGAGCAATAACTAGTGGCAGGTTTTTAAAGCGATGAAAGATTTCCCAGCGCTATTAAAGGAGCACAGTGATTTCTCTTGCTGCCCTGACCAACATCCCTGACTCAATAACACCACCAAAAAGAGCTGCACACGGAGAACTAACGGAAGGGTCAAAGTTTAATATAGAAAACCATACCCATTCCAGATTTCCAAAAGGACACATTGATCTTCAGAAAACATTCTTCATCAACTCCAATATCTGATCAGTGAGAAACAGGTGTCTCCACCCGCTTGGCTTCATTATGTGCGGAAATTGGAATTGTCTTGTTTCACAAGCTCATGAAAGTACCTGGGAGCAGTTTACTGTATTTCAATGAGAAATTGTCATCTGATATTTAAAAAATTAACACAGAAAATGTTTGTAACATGGAGCAGGTTTGTTCATCACAGGATTAATACAAGCTCAATTCTCCTTCCAATGAATGAGGCATGTCGACATTGAGAGAATATTAACAGAGAGGAAAACAATTGCTTTCTAATTCTGCTCCCCTGCTGACTATTCCCAAAATCACCATGGAAATGGGGCAATAGACCGATTTCAATTTCCAAATGCTGATCAAAGGATTGGCAGCTGGTAAAATGTGGGAAATGCAGGTTGGAGAGGATAATTTTCTTCCTGCAGGATTTCTTGGGAGACGAGTTGTGTGTGGAACTGTAGCTCAGCACTAGAGATTGTCAATGTTGAGAGAATAATAGGACCAACAAGTGATGACACTTCATTTCAGTTCCTTCCAGATTTAGTTTTTCTTTATGAATTCGTGGTGGAGGAACAAAAGTAAAGTAATCTTCCCCCAAGTTTGTCCTACCATTTAATGAACTCATGACTGGTCTGTCTTTTTGTTCCATTTATCCCTCTTTGTTTCGTAATCCTTAAAACACTTAACAAACAAGAGCTATCGATTTCAGTTTGGAACTTTTCGGTTGACCCCCAGCGTTTACAGTTGTTTGGGGGAGGGAGTTTCTACCATCCTTTGTGTAAAGACGTACTTCCTGAAATTACCTTTGAAAGGCTTCATTCTAATTTAAAGGTTAAGCCCCCTTGTTGAGGGCACCACCCCCACACCCGGCCCCCGCCTCCCGTCGCACCAGAGGTAACAGTTTCTTTCTATCTACCCTGTCAAATCATTCAAGCACCATAAACATCTCAGTTGGATCACCCCTTAGTCTCTGATATTCACGGCATTACAATACTAGTATTTACAATCTGTCCTCGTCATTTGAATCTGGTATCACTCTGATGAAATTCTGCTGCCCCCACTCCAAGGCCAATCTAACATCCCTCAGGTCAGTTGTCAGGAACAGAACGCATTGATCTAAACAGGGTTTTATACACCTGTAATATGATTCCCAATATTTCGTATTCTATTACTCTTAGATATTATTTTTATCTTCCAGTTCACGAGCTTTTAATGATGTCTGTTCATCTCTCTCGGCTCCTCCACAGTTTTGAGAATCTCACCACAAAAATAAACAACCTTTTCTATATATTATAGGTTTAATTAGATGGCCCTTCACTTTAAAGCTCATTTGCTAAAACTTGCTCACTCACTGAACTTATCAAGAAAATGTCAAACTAAATGTGTTCCGCAAGGACAATGTTATTTTTTTCTGCTCCATCGCCATTAACTTTTCCAGCTGCTCTTTCAGCCACTGTAAATCTGAAGAATGAAAGGGAAGGAAAAGTCCTGCTCCCTTTCCTGAATCCTATTTGTTCATCAATCCAATAAAACCTAGATAAAGAACTGTAATAGCTCAATATCAATTTTGATTAAGTCTGAAATATTCCATTAAAAAAAATCATTCTAGGTATTTGGACTTCGCTGGTTTGGACAACAATTATTGCCCATCCCTAATTGCCCTTGAGAACGTGGTGGTGACCTGCCTTCTTGAACCTCTGCAGTCCATGTGGTGTAGGTACGTCCACAGTGCTGTCAGGAAGGGAGTTCAAGGACTTTTACCAGCGACATTGAAGGAACAGCGATATATTTCCAATTCATGGCTTGAAGGGGAATTTCCAGGTGGTGGTGTTCCCATCTATCTGCTGACCTTGCCGTTCTATATTGTAGTGGTCCAGGGTCTGGATGGTGCCGTCGAAGGAGCCTTGGTGAGTTCCTGCAGTACACCTTGAACATGGTACACACTGCTGCTACTGTGCGTCGGCGGTGGAGGGAATGAATGTTTTTGGATGCGGTCTCCATCATGCGAGCTGCTTTGCCTTGGATGTTGTAAAGCTTCTTGGGTGGTGTCGGAGCTGCACTCATCCAGGCAAGCGGGGAGCATTCAATCACACTCCTGACTTGTGCCCTGTAGATGGTGGAAAGGCTTTGGGGAGCCTGGACGTGAGTTACTCATCGCACAATCCCTGGCCGCTGACCTGCTATTGTAGCCATAATGTTTATATGGGTATTCCAGTTCAGGTTCTTGTCAATGGTAACTCCCAGGATGTTGATAGTGGGGGATTCAGCGATGGTAATGCCATTGAACATCAAGGTAATAGTTGGATTCTTACTTCTTGGAGATGATTATTGCCTGACACTTGTGAGGTGCAAATGTTACTTGAAACTTGTCACCTCCATTGTGACACTGATAACCATCCGATTCCAGGCCTTTTTTTATGCAAAACCTACTCAAACAGGAAGAAGCAATGGACTAAAAATATCCAATAACTTGATTCGAACCCACGTGTGAAAAGCACAATGGTTTCATAATCCCTCATCTTAACATCCCCTCAGAGCCGATCCTAGCTTTAAGTCATGATCTCGTATCCTTTTTTCCAGCCATGAAGAGTTGGCAAGAAGGTTCTGAAAGTGCAGCCAGGTGTGCAATGTTGGAAATGTGGCTCCAGTAAAAATAAAATCTATCACGTCAAGTCAGGAACTGTTTGGAATGGAGCAGTGTGAAACATTTACCACGATTTATTTTTTATCTAATCATTGGTTTTCAAACATTCCATCAATGGGAAAAATATTGCTTAATGTGTATAAGAAATGAATACCTGGGCTGATACTAAATATATTGGCTAACCTTAAATATCTGTACTAAATCTCGCCTTAACATTCTCTCTGATAAGAGCATCTCCAGTTTGTATTTTTCAGTCCATCCACATACTGAATCCCTCACCACTGATCCCATTCCAGAAAATTTCCACTGCATGCTCTCCAAGGATTGGTGTTCTTCCTAAAGGTTTTTCCAAGCCCTCACCAAGATCTTATATTCCACATTACAACGTGATACCCATCCAATTCTTTGAATCCTATCTATCCGCGTTATTTTTATAAACTTAGCTAATGATTCCTTATAGATGGAGACAAGCTTCCTTCAACAATAATCTCCTTAAAGATTTGGAAAAATGACCTTCCAATCTCCAATGAATAAATCCTAATGAAATTCTCCAGTCAGCCCATGAACAGCCCGCCCCCTTCATTCCACTTATTGTTGCTTTTATTTTCACTGATCCTACTTCTTCAGCACAAATGCTTCGCTCCTCTCCTTTAAATCCTCTTCAATAAGAGGGCACAAATCCTCCATCGACAATTTGCAATTGACTTCTTTAACATATAACTCGTGATAAAGAAGAGATACGAGAAGGTCTGGCTGTGCTAAATGTTGATAAGTCAGTGGGAGATGGAATGCATCTGAAAATGCTGAGGGCTGTAATAGTGGAAACTGTGGAGGTATTGGACTGAATCTTCTGAATTTTATTTATTTTTTTTACAGCTACAAATCACTTTGTTACTCCAGGATGCAGAAGTGAATAAAAGTGAATCAGTGTTGAACAGATTCTGACATCCCACATCTCCATTTTATTTTACATGGAGCAACTTATCCTCAGTGTAAGTGTGTCACTCTAAGAATGAGATCACCACGTCCTGGGAATATAGCAGCAATCCCGCCAAGGTCTGATCTGCAACCTTGAAACTCAGTGAAAGGTTGTCTCCCTCCCCTCCGAATCTCATTGCCACCTCAAGCCCAACATTCAGCTTGGGTGGGCAAACAAAACAACCTGATTCCCCACGTCCTCCAACGCAAACTGAACTCCAGAGGTGAGGTGAAAGTGACTGCCCTTGACATCAAGGCTGCATTTGACTATGTGGCATTATTGATCCCCAGCAAAACTGGAGACAATGGGAATCGGGGGCGGGGGGTGGGGAGCTCTCTGCTGGTTGGAGTCATACCCAGCACAAAGAAAGATGATTGTGGTTGTGGAGATCAATCATCCCAGTTCCATGACATCACTGCAGGAGTTCCTCGGTATGGTGTCCTAGGCCCAACCATCTTCAGCTGCTTCACTATTGACCTTCCTTCCAGCAGAATTGGGAATGTTCGCTGATGATTGCTCAATGTTCGGCACGATTTTCAACACCTCCGATACTGAAGCAGCCCATGACCAAATCATCACCCACCCTCTGTCCAGAAGACTCGGGACTGCAAAGAACTCTAAGAAATCTCCTCTCAAATTTCTCGTCTCCAAGGTAAATAACCCCTACCGCTACAATGTATCGAGGTAATTTAAGTTCCCTCGCCGCGAAATATTCTCGTGAAACGTTACTGCTTCCTCTCCAATGCCTTCACATCTTTCCTAAAGTGTGATGCCCGGAACTGGGCGCAATACTCCAGCTGTGGCCGAAATACTCTTTTCCAAGTTCAAAACAACCGCTTTGCTCTTGTAATCTATGCTCCCATTCATAAAGCCAAGGGTATTATATGATTCATAAACTATTCTTTCAACCTGCACTGCCTCCATCAATGATTTATGCAGGTGTACATCATTTCCCGCTGTTCCGGCACCGTCGTTGGAATTGTAAACTTTATTTTGTCTTTTCTCCCCGTGTTCTTCCGACCAAAATGAATCACTTCACCCTTCTCTGCAAAAAAATTCAGCCGCCCTATTTTCCAATGTGAATATGTCCTTTTGAAGGAAATTGCTCTTTCACTCGAATTTCTATCGCTCTTTTCACAACCACAGGACGTCCAAAACACTTCACAGGCAATGAGTGCTCTTGAAATGTCGTCATTGTTCAAATGGAGGAAATTGCTGACCGTTTGAACGTTTTGTTCTTCAATGTCAGAAATTCCCTTATCTGGAATAGGAAATTACCACATCATGTGTTGGGCTCTGTGGCGCAACGGATAGCGTGTTGGACTTTTAGCTGCTGTTGTACAAGAGATTTAAAGGTTGTGGCTTCGAATCCCACGAGAGTCGTTTCTTATATAAAAACAAATCAGCAACTGGTTTATCGGAGAAGGGAAACTGCCGTCACCAACCCCTCTCTGTACAGGTGAATCCAGTCACGCCCCACTTTCCAATCTGAACCACTTAACAGAAGAAAACTCGCCACCGAATAGTGAAACAGTTGGCAAAAGGAGTAGAGCCGCTTCGCCGCTACAAGGATACAGAATTGGCTGAGTGGCAGGAAACAGAGATTGGTGGTAAATGGATGTGCTTCGGCCTGGCGGAAGGGTTGGGACCTTTGCTGTTCCTGATAAATATCAATGACCCAGACCTTTATGCCCACGACAAAATTTCAACTTTTGCGGAGGATACAAAGCTTGGAAACATTGTGGAGAGTGTGGAGGATAGTGTAGAGCTTCAAATGGACTTGGACCTGTTGGTGGAAATGGGGAGAGAGGTGGCAGATGAAGTTCAATGGAGAGAGGTTTGGTCGGAAGAACTTGGAAAGACAATATAAAATGAAGGGTACAACTCAAAGGGAGGTGGAGAAGCAGTGGGACTTGGATGTTTATGTTCGTAAATCATTGAAGGGACAGCTTGAGAGAGTGTTTCATCAACTATACAGTATCCTGGACTTTATTGATAAAGGGATAGAGTACAAGAGCAAGAGGCTATGTTGACTTTGTATAATTCACGAGTTCGGCCTCAACAAGAGAATTGCGTCCGGTTCTGGGCCCCACTCTTTAGGGAGGATGTGGAGGTGCTGGAGAGGGTGCAGAAAAGATTCACGTGAATGGTTCCAGGGATGGGGAGCTTCAGTTATGAAGATATATTGGAGAAGATAGGGCTGTTTTCCTTCGAGAAAAGAAGGTTTAGAGGAGATTTGATAGAGGTGTTGAAAATCATGAGAATTCTGGAAAGGGTAGATAGGGAGAATTTTTTTTTCATTCGTGGGAGGATCGAAATGATATGTGATTAGCAAAAGAAGCGAATTGTTTTCAGAAGTTTTTTTTATTTAATATTTTGAAGCGAGTGGCAAGGGTCTGGAATGCACTGCCCGAGAGTGTGATGGAGGCAGCATCAACTGAAGCATTCAAAAGGCAATTATAATGTTATCCGAAAAGGAAGAATGTGTAGGGTTACGGGGAGAAGGTGGGGGAATGGTTCAAGAGTTATTCATTCGGAGAGCCTATGAAGACATGATGGGCCAAATGGCCTCTTTCTGTGCCGTAACAATGCAGTGATTCTGTGATATTTCGCCAACGAGCATCAGTGACATGCAGCATAACACTATTTCCCATAACTGCTCCGTCATCTTTCCAAACTGTTTCTGACAGACAGCTCGAAACAAGAATGATGTGAGTCTACAGCCCTGAACATCAAGACCAACACGGTTATCACAGCTGTAAGGAACATCTCCTGTTACAGCTTTAGATCAGACACTGGGAAGATTATCACAGGCTCTCTGTCAGACCGCATGATGCTTCAGACAGGTTTCAAATTGGACACATGGAATGAGCGGCTGTGTGAACATTAGTAGCCCAGGGATAGATTTCTCTATTGCCAGACTAGATTCGTAGTTTCTTTCCAGGAGATTTGTCTTTTTCTTTCTGAATCCAAACTTGGTCTCTTATTCATTTCCGCTTGTCATTGTTTCATGAATGGCGGCCTCGTTTCTATCTCTCTGAGCCTTTAGCTCTGAAATTCCTTCTAGAAACGGCCCCAATTACCAACCACAACCCGCACTCCCCAGCCCGCTTAAGACCCTCTTAGAATCCATCCCTTTGACCAAGTTTTTGTTCAGCTGCCCAAATTTGTGACTCAGTGTCGAATGTTGCTTGACTGAGCTCCTTCGAAGCGCTTTGGGAAGTTTTATTCAATTGCGGTGCTGTTGTTGAAATTGTTCAAATTTGGATAAATTAATATTCGGAAACAATTTTGTTAAAATTTTCCTCGAATTTCCTCCAATTGTTTCGCGTTGCGAAACTCCTGCCATGAGGTGGTCACATGATGACCAGTTTGATAGAGTAAATCAGGAGAAACTGTTCCCACTGACGGAAGGGCCGCTAACCAGAGGGCACAGTTTGACGCTGATTGGGAAAATAGCCAGGAGAGAGATGAGGAGAATATATTTTACACAGAGTGTTGTTGTGAAATGGAAGCTATCTGGACGGGTGGTGGAAGCAAATGCAATAATAACATTCAAAATACATTTGGAGAAATATCTGAAAGGAAAAACAACACAGGAATATGGGGAGGGAGCTTGGATGTGGGAGTAATTATATCGCTCAACCAAAGACCCAGCACAGGCGGAATGACCTCTGTCTGTCCTGTATCCTTCTATGATTCATGGATAGAAATC
This sequence comes from Cetorhinus maximus, assembly GCF_964194155.1. NCBI lineage: Eukaryota > Metazoa > Chordata > Chondrichthyes > Lamniformes > Cetorhinidae > Cetorhinus > Cetorhinus maximus. The sequence continues at coordinate 19,882,974 of NC_135909.1, forward strand.
AGTCCTACATCCTGTGGGGCATGAAGGGTGTGAGAAGCTGGCATAAGAATTGATCCCTTTGGCGTGGAATGGAAATGGTAAAATATTGTCTTCTTTCAGGGAATCGAAATTGAATTGAGGTATGACTATGTCTGTTTAAATGTGGTTTGTTACCAGTTCCAGATTATTGAATTTAAAGGGATGTGTTATCAGGCAAAGAGCTTACTATGATACTAAAACAGAAAATGCTGGAAACACTCAGCAGCAACTGTAGAGGGAGAATTAATTAATGTTTCAAGTTAACGATACTCGTTAGCAGAACTGAGGAAAGGTAGAAATGTAATAGGTTTTGAACAAGTGAAAGAGTCGGGTGCTGGGAAGAGGTTGAAGAAAAGCGCAGGTCTGTGATGGTGTGCGTGCCCGGAGAGATGAAATTACAAAAATAAGTTTCACGGGGCAAACGCCACAGGGAGTTTTAACTCTTTCAGAGTAAACCCCATTAGCTGCTGTGGTTGGATTTGAACCTGTGTCTTACAGAATATTAGGCTAGGTTTCTGGAGCACTAATCCAGGAACATTACCACTATGCCAAACATCTCCCCATAGGACAGGGAGTTGTATTGGTACAGTGAAATAAACAAACGATTGGCCCAGATGAGGTGTGAATGGCTGGATAGCAGCCGTCCAATTGCAATGAGATAGAATAGAGAATGAGGGAAAAGACGAAATAGCAAAAAACACATGAAACAAAATTGGGACAGTGTTTATAATCTAAAAGTATTGAACTCAGTGTGAGCCCTGAAACCTGTAAGATGCCGAGTTGAAAAATGACCGTGTTCTTCCTCGTGCTTACGTTAATCTTCATTGGAACGGTGCAGCAGACCAAGAAAGGTCAGAGTGGGAGCAAGGTGGCGAATTGAAATTACAAGTGGCAGGAAAGTCGGAGTCAGGCTTGCGGACTGAAATGAGGTGTTGTCAAAGCGGTCACTCAGTCTGTGGGGCCTCATCATGTAGCGGAGGCCATATTGTGAACACCAAATATATTATACTAAATTGAAAGCAGGACAAGTGTATCATTGTTAAACTTGGAAAAAGTGTTTGGGGCCTTGAATGTTGAGAAGGGAAGAGGTAAAAGAGGAGTTTCAACTCATGCTCTTGCATGAGATTGTGCCCTAGTAAAGGGAAGGTGTACTGGGGGAGCACCAGCTGTCGCCGTGTGAATGGCCCCTTTGGAATGGTGATTGTGGAGGAGAAGGGAGGATGTTTTTGGTGGTCATATCATGCTGGCTGTGGTAAAAATATCGGAGGATAATGTGTCGAATATGGAAACTGGCGGGCTGGACGGTGAAAACAAGCGCCACTGAATCAGCTCCGCTCAATGTACACAGCACATAATAATCCGCAATTTCCGGTCAGCAGCAATTACCACCTCACACAAAGATTTTGCCTCCCCGATGTTCCTGCACATTTCTCCATGGATCTTCCCGCCCTGATGTCAGAGAAATGCGCAGCACCGCCGCTATCTAACTCCCCCATCTAAACCCAGCGGCAGAGTAAAGCAACGAAAGTACATGGCACCTTTTTACAGTATTAGCCTTATTCTGGTAGTTTAAATATCGAGTCATTGACTGTGCGGGAGCAAATACATGACTGACTGGGTGAGCTAGTGATTGAATGAATGGTTAGGTGGGTGACGTGTGTAGGTAGATAGCTGGCTGAGTGAATGAGTTTGGTGGGTGAGTGAGTAGGTGGGTCTGATGGTTTAAGTGCTTGACCGTGTCAACATACAGGTTGGGAGCCAGTCAGAAGATCCGCGGAGAGGTCAGGTGGTCGGATCGGGGCGACTGAGTATTCGGTTGCGCAGTAACCCAGGTGATAGGCCAGAATTTAAACTATTTAACCTTTCCTGGGCATCTAGCAAGCTAATTGTTTGGGATCTGTCCCAAGTTTCTGACTCTAGTTCAGAGTCGGAGGCATTCGAGGAGGGTCCACGGCAGGAGGGGTAAATGTAAACTTCCCGGGAAGTTCTCACGTTGGTCCACATGGGAAAGACCTTTTGGCTGAGTTTGTTGACACCGGAACAGCAGAGAGCACGCGCTCCACACGTGGAGTTTCAGTGTCTGTGACGTCAAAGCCAGTGACGTTCCAGGTCACTTTCAGCAGCGGAGATGGTGCAGATCAAACTCAGCCCGAAATGAACACTGTTTTGCTGTGTTCCGCTCGCTGGCCCACTCCCGAGCCGGAATTCACTCTATAAATGTTTATAAATATTTCTATAAGTGCGTGTTGGTCCCGCAGATGGTGAGACTGCAGAATTAATAATGGAAAACAAGGAACTGGCAGAACTGTAGAACGGGTATTTTGTTTCTGCCTTCACTGTAGAAGAAGGACATATAGAGTGTACAGAGCGATTTAGATTGGTTGGGTGAGTAGACAATAATTGGCAGATGCAGAATAACTTGGTAAAATGTGAACTTGTCCACTTTGGCAGGAAGAATTTAAAAGCAGTGCATCATGTGAATGGAGAAATGCTGCAGAACTCTACAGTGCAGAGGGTTCTGGGGGTCCTCGTTCATGAGCCTCAAGAAGTTGGTATAGAGATGCAGCAAGTGATTAAGAAGGCGAATGGAACGTTGGCGTTTATTACAGAAGGAATCGAATATAAAATTATGGAAGTTTCCCCACAGTCATACACAATTGGTGAGACAGCATCTGGTGGACTGTGGACAGTCTTAGTCTCCTTTGTTAAGAAAGGATATAATTGCATTACAGCAGGTCAGGGAAGATTCAGTCGACTGGTTCCTGGAATGCAAGGGTTTTCTTTAGAGAAAAGGTTGAGGAGGTTGGGCCTATACCCATTGGAGTTTTGAAGAATGGGAGGTGATCTTACTGAAAGATATATAATCCTGAGGGGACTTGACAGGGTGGCTGCTGAGACTATGTTTCCTTTTGTGGGGGACTCTACAATCAGGTGACTCAGTTTAAAAATATCGGCCTCTCCCATTTCAGACTGACAGAAGGTCATTTGTTTTCTCTCTCTCTCAGTGGGACATTAATCTGTGGATTTTTCTTCCCCAGAGAGCAGTGGAGGCTGGGTCATTGAAAATGTTCAAGGTTGAGTTGGAGACATTTTTGAGAAAGGAATGAGTAAAGAATTATGGGAGGCAGACAGGAAAGTGGAGTTAAGGCCACATTCAGATCAGCCATGCTGGAACAGCTTCGAGAGGCTAAATGGCCTCTTGCTGCTCCTGATTTTCGTGTTCTTGTTCTTGTGTGCCTCTCTCGGCACTGCTGTCCCTGTCCTGCTCACCGTCTCGCTTGCCGGACTGCTCGGGGCCTCAGTAATATCCCGCTCCTCCGCCTGCTTCCTACCCCTCACCGCCTCACTTGCTGTTCTGCTTGTCACCATCTCCTCAGTTCTTGTGGTGAGATGGGCGGCGACAGGGGTCAGGAGGGAGGTGCCGATAGGGAGGTGAGGGGCTTGGTAGTCGGGTAGCGAGCGGTGCGGCAGAAGGGTTGGCGTGTAGCGCAGCGAGCCAGGCGGGGAGGGTCTGGCGTCTGTGCACCTGGCATTCGGGAGCAGGGGAGTGAGTGAGAGGCGGCAAGTGGGCGACCGTCAACGGCTGAACAACGAGGACGTCAGCGGTGGGAGGAAGGGCGCACGCACCGGCAGACTGAGTGGGTACCGAGTTCCTGTTCCAGCTCGGTGTAAGGAGTTACAGTGTAAAACTGATCACAATTCTAGCATTGCTGAGTTCTGATGAAATGTCATCGACCTGAAACGTGAACACCCTTTCACTGTCCACGCTGCTGCCTGCCATGAGGTGTAATTCTTAATTGTTTTCTGGTGTTACGACAGAAACCCAAAAGGAGGGTTGAGGCACTCTGGAGGACAATGAATACACAAAGCGGTTATCTCGCTTACCTGTGGAAGGCTCGTTGGTCTAGAGGTATGATCCTCGCTTCGGGGATTTTCGTTAAATGATCGTGCGAGAGGTCCCGGGTTCAAATCCCGGGCGAGCCCTCGTGTGTTACCACTTGTAATACATATTTCTTTACGAGCGAAAAGGCGGGTTTTACTTAAACCCGGGCGAGTTTTTAGAACCTGAGAAGTCATTATAACCAAATTATCACTGCAAAACAGGTGGAGTAAATGCAGAAACGGTTGCTCATGTAATCGGACGGTTAATTTATCCTAATAAGAGAATGAGTTCATTTATCCCAAGAAGAGAATGAGTGTAACTGAAACTTGAGTTTTCTTGCCGGCTCCATGGATACTGCCTGGGCCTAGACACTGCCTGGTGTATTTCTTCAATGTTCTCTTTTACCTAGAGCGCTCTGAAAGAATGGCTGATATCTTATGGGTGCCAATGAATGTCTATATTGGCTGAGTTATATACATACAGTTACATTATTGGTCTCGCCGTGTGATTCTCGCTATGGGACGTTTTATAAGTGAAAATGTGAGCGGTCTCTGTTTCAAATCTCAGGCGAGCTCTCACGTGTTGTTATTTGTCGTGTAAGTCGCCCAGTGCATTGTCGAAAACTCATTGCGGTCTAGGTGGAGCGGTTTACTTATATCAGGGGTAAGTTTGAGAACTGGACCCACCATTGCAGAGAACTCATCAATGAAACACACATGAAGGAAATGAAGGCAATTTGAAAAAAAAAAACAATTGCTCACTTAATCGCACTGTAATGTTTCCCGAACAGACTAATTAGACAACCCCATTTTCTGGATGAATGCTTTCGGCTGTTGTATTCTCTGAGAGAATTGTCGTCTTCTCTGAGACGGCCAGGTCTGGTAGCCCCATAGTGTGAATTTGATTTGATCATATTTTGTTTGTGTTCTAGGAGTTGTACTGAGCAGAAAGTGAGCCGTTTCACCTCGATCGATATTTTAGTGTAAAGGTAATAAACAATTTCAGGAGAAGGTATTTGATAGGCTGTGTGTGCTTAAAGTTGTTTAGGACCAGACGAGGTGCATCCAGAATACTGAGGGAGGAGAGCAGGAATTGCAGGGACACAGGACACAATTTTGCAATATTCCTTAGACTCGCGGTGGTGACAGCGGAGTGGAGAATTGCTATTGTAACATCCTTGTTCAAACAGACGTGTAAGGATAAGCCCAGAAACTACAGGGCAGTCAGTTTAACCTGGGTGGTGAGCTACCTTTCAGAAAGTAAAATTCCTGACAACATGAAAATTACCTCGGGAAAATGCGCATTAATAAGTAAAACCAGGATGGATTATGTTATGGTCCCAGCAGAGATTACCCTGGGACAATCCTAAACCCAGAGTGGAACCCAGCTTGATAGATTCTAACTTTTATTTGTTTGTTTAAACACGTGGAAAGTTGCTACTGAACAGAGTTATAGGAGTCAGCTGATCAACTTTTAGCTTAAAATAAATAAAACATTTATTCATCGAGAAAAGATGAATCATGTTACAATACTCTTTCACCCTCAATTATAACTTTACAGGTGGAGACAAATTTGTAAGGATAACGCAAGTTGTATAATCTATTTTATTCTTTAAATTACACAGTAATTACACAATCCATGTATCAATAGGCACCCTGTGGTAAGGCACACAAGACCCTGAAACGAAGTGACAGATACCACCTTAACCAAATGCTATGGATCTCTCCTCAACTCCCCACAGAAGCTTGTCAAGCTGTGAGTCAACCAGTTTCACTGCACTCCGCCTTTCACACGAGGATTGAAGCCATTCCCTCTGCCCCTCACTCTTAAATTCATTAACAGGACCTGTTTCAGGTTCCCATCCTTCCTTTGACCAGAACGTCTGTTTTGGACTTACCCCTCATCCACTCCCCTGGATTTTGGGATTTTTCTTTCGCTTGGGACTAACAACCTGCTCCCTTTTCCAGTCTCTCTTGGCAGCAACTTTCAAAAGCCAACCGAGGTCCGCAGCTTCCAAATCAAAACTGCAGTTTCTTTCCTCTGTGTGTGTCTGTGGAAGGGACCTGCCTCTTTGCCTCCCTCTTGCTAGGCAGCAGCCCAATTCTTCTACTGATGTGTTTGCTTAACTTCTTAAGTCGTAAACCTGATTAGAAATGCATGCACCTTTTTAAAACGAAACTAAAACTCCATTTGACCTTTCTTAACACACATACAGAAATACAAAGATAAAAACAAAAAGCTAAAAGCTACTGCGGATGCTGGAAATCCAAAACAAAACAAAAACAGAATTACCTGGAAAAACTCAGCAAGTCTGGCAGCATCGGCAGAGAAGAAATCAGTCAACGTTTCGAGCCTCCATGGCCCTTCGGCAGAACTGCAGCATAGTTTCAACAAGGGAGAAATATAAATATAAATATAAATTTATATTTCTCCCTTGTTGAAACTATGCTGCAGTTCTGCCGAAGGGCCATGGAGGCTCGAAACGTTGACTGATTTCTTCTCCGCCGATGCTGCCAGACTTGCTGAGTTTTTCCAGGTAATTCTGTTTTTGTTTTGTTTTACAGAAATACAAATCAAACTTAAACTTTAAAGCTAAAACTCATTCCTAACAATTGCAAATACCAATATAACTTCCTGAAACCTCTCTACTTCCTAACAATTTGGTAAGAACAAATCGTGTTATTTAACTTCAGTTAGTTTTTTTTTGATGCGACAGCAAAGGATTTTGATGAGGGTGAAGCCCTTGACGTGATTTAAATGGACTTGAAAAAGGCATTTGATAAAGTGCTGGACAAAAGACTTCTGAGGAAAGTTAGAGCTCATTGAAAAGAAGGGACAATAGCAGCACAGATGCGAAATGAGCTGAGTGACGGGAACCAAAGATTTGTGGTGAACTGTTGCATTTTGGACTGGAGAAAGTTATCTTGTGGAGCTCCCCAGGTCTCTCAGGGACTTGTGCGATATCGGGAACTGGCGGAAAAATAGATTTCAGGCCCAAGGTCAACCATGATACCATCGAATGGCAGGGTAGGCGCGATGGGCCGTGTGGTCTACTGCTGTTCCTATTTCTTGCGCCCAGTGTCAGGGCCCCTGCCCTTCCTGTAATTGATCAGCCAGATCTTGTTGCAAGCTCACAATTCCAACATTTTCCGGTGATACAAAAGTTAGAAGGACTGTAAACTGTGAGGAGGATAGTCTAGAATTCCAAAGGGATCTAGAAATGTTGATGGAATGGGCGGAAAAATACCAGTTGAAATTTATTGCAGAGTAGCATGGTGTCATTCGTTTTTGTAGGTAGAGCAGGGAGAGGCAACACAAAATGAAGGTTTACAATTCTAATAGGATTGCGGGAACAGAGGGATGTGGGTGTATATGTGCATAAATCATTTATCGTCACAGGACAGGTTGAAAGAATGACCAGTAAAACAGCCAACGTCATGGGCAAAATCAATATAGCATGTTGTACAAAAACAATAAAGTTATGTGAAGCCCGTAGAAAACACTGCTTCGGCCTCAACTGGAGTATCGTATCTAATCCTGTGCTCCACAATTTAGCAAGGATGTGAAAGCATTAGTGAGATTGCAGAAAAAAATCACAAGACAGATTCCAGGAATGAGGAACTTAATTCACATTGAATGATTGGAGTTGGGAATGTGTTTCTTGAAGAGATGGAGTTTGAGAGGAGATTTGATAGAGGTATTCAAAATCACGAGATGTGTGGAATGGGTAAATATGGTTTAATCGTTCCATTGATGGAATGATCCAGAAAAAGAGGACACAGATTTAAATTAATTTACAAAAAAAGCAATTACCACATAACAATTTTTTTTCCCCTTGTAGCATATGTTTAGGATGTTGAATGCAGTGTCTGAGAGTGTACTGGAGGCAGGGACAATTGAGGTTTTCAAAAGGGTATTGATCTTGATCTGAAAAGAAAAATAAGCAGTGTTACAGGGAAAAGGGTGTGGAGTGGCAGCAGGTGCGCTGCTCGTTCAGAGGGCCAGCCGATTCCAGACGGGCCGAATGTTCTCATTATGTTCTGTGATTCAATTACCCCATAAAGAATCAGGGAAGTTAGTCACGACTATGATCAATTGGTGAGCAGCAAGTGTCTAAGTGAGGTTTACAGGGCAGTAAGTGTTGGAATTTCCTGGGACAGGATGTGACTAAGTGGCAGTTTCCTGGAACAAAACATTCGGCGAAATAGAACCATAGAAAAGTTGCAGCACAGAAGGAGGTCATTAGGCCCATCTTGTCCATGCCACCCCGAGGACACTCAGGTGCCCTTTCTAATCCCAGCTTCCTATGGCAATTCGCCATCAATTAATGGAATTATTTAACAGCACAAAATGCAACATCCATCTGAACCTAACCGATGTAGTTACTTAGTTTAACAGACAAGTTCACTCAAAAACCTTCAATCTTCTGTCAATAGTATAAGACAGGCACTAGAATCACTTGACAGAGAACTTGGGAGACATGGATTTGTTGGTTGATCTATGCAAGTTGCTGATGTTGAGATTGATTCATGTTAATTTCACATAGAAATCAGTTTCAACTCAATGAAATCAAAGCACGTCCCCACTCATTCGGTGAGAGTGCTGTTTTCTTTGCAAACATTGCAGAGTTATTTATTGAAATGCTTCATCTTGCTGTTTTGAAACTTTGTTCTCTGTCATCTTTCTATTTTTAGTTCCTAACAAATCAACAACAGCTATTCACCCTGATAAATTACTTCTACACAGGATGTCTCGGTTGGTGGCATTCACAAGTTTATAGAGCCAAATTTAAATCCAGGGCTTGAGGACCAAAGTCATTGTCAACACTCCCAGCAGTGGCTCAAGAAGGCAGCTCACCACCGCCTTCTCAGGGCAAATCTGAACTCTTTCCAATGTAAGTATATTCCCCCTTAAAGAAAGAGACCTAAACAGGACTCAATACTCTAAGTTTTGTACCATCAACGCCCTCTTCAGTTATCACAAGAATGTCCGAGTTTAAACTCCATTCCCTTTCAATAAAGGCCAACACCACATTAGCCTTCCTAACTGCCTGCTGTACCTGCAACGTAGCTTTGTTTTGTGATACATGTACAAGGACACCCAAGTCTCACTGCAGCACAGCATTCTGCCATCTCTCTTCATTTAAAGAATATTGTTTTTTTTTAATCTATCCCACCAAAGTGGTGATCCTCACATATTCCCACATTATTGTATCTACCAAACTTCTGTCCACCATCTCAACCTATCTTTATTCATTTACAAAGAATTTACATTCTGCTCACATTTTGCTTGCCTACTTAAAGGGCTTTAGTACTTTGAATTGTAAACTTGTGTAAGGGGAGACGGAAAGACAGTATTTGCCATTCTTTTAACAATTACCTTAGATCTGTAATGCCAAGATAAATCCAGTTTTATGATTAAAAATATGAATGATTCAGAGACCAGAACTGAATTCAGAAAACGAAAAAATGATGTTAAGCCACTGACCCAGAAGTCCAGTCTGGCCAGTGAGGAATCTACCCCTGAACCACTGACGTTAACAAATCCGCTCGCTCCATGTGTCCAGATGGAAACCTGTCTGAAGGAACATACAGCCTGACAATGTGCAACAAACGGTTGGAAATTTCAGCAATTTCCTACATAAAAATGACCAATACACTTGAGAAGTTCTCCAGTGGTTGTCACGCGTCGTTGTGAAATTTTGTGGTTGTCAAAACAGCTGAAGAAAAGCAAACCTTTGTTTTCTATTAGAGAAAACCTATCCAACGCAGGACGTTCCCTCCTTCTCGCTCTTCCACATTCCCTGCACACATTGGAGTCTGATCTCGCAGGCTTAATAGACGCAATCTCGGCTGTCTGTCAAAGGGCTAATCAGAACCTGTTTCTTTATCCAGGTAAGCACCTACACAGAAATAACAACAACAACAAAAATATTGTAGGGGCTGATTTATTTATTTATGGGTGTGGGCGTCGCTGGCTAGGCCAGAGTTTATTGCCCATCCATAATTGCCCCCCAGAAACTGGCGGTGAGCTGCCATCTTGAACCGCTGCAGCCCCTGTGGTGTAAGTCCACCCACTGTGCTGTTAGAGAGGGCTTTCCAGGATTTTGAACAAGAGACAGTGAAGGAATGGCGATCTATTTCCAAGTCAGGATAATGTGCCGCTTGGAGGGGAACTTCCACGTGTTGGTGTTCCCATGTGTCTGCTGCCTTTACACTTCCAGATGGTAACAGTCATGGGTTTGCCTGCCGATTAGGCAGACAATCCAAATGCTAAGAATTCATTACGAGAAAATCTTTTCCATACGCTATCTTTGGTTCCTTTTCGAATGAATTAAAATCTGCCCTGGTTGGTCACTGACCCTTGAGGCAGTGGGAACAGTTCATCTTTATTAACTTTCTCTAAACCCTCTTGAGAGTTCTGTCTGTGGAGTGATTAAAAATACCGAAAGCCAGACGTGGGATTTGAACAATGAGGGACTGTAGATCAATGATAAGGGAAGTGATACTTTGATAATCAGATTAGGAAATAGTTTGAAAATTATGAAATCCGTCCAAACCTGTGCATTGCTGGTTCAGGAGCACAATGCGTCTCTAGGGCGTGGGAAACTCGGATTAGATTCCCGAAGTTGCCGATTCTGTAACAGCGTCACAGTCCCTAAATTATTTTCTTTTCTTCAGGTTACTTTCAGTTTGCTTTCTGTTTTAGTGCAGTGATCTTGTACTTAGGGAAATAAATTGATTTCAGCATGATGGGCGGATTGGTGATTCAGGGGTAGAATTCTTATTTTTCATCAAAGAAACCTGGGTTCGATTACAGTGAATGCATAACTCAATGTCTTCAATAATGGTTCAAGGATCAAATTTCCGGGACAGATAAATACCCATTTTCTCGCTTATCCATCATATATTTGATGAATACAAGTCTATAAAACTGAGATTTAAAATTAAAGTGCTGTTTCCCGATGGGATCTCTGAAATTCCCCTTTGCTGAGAGAGATGTTTCCTAATTTCACACCAGAAACGACTTGTTTTTTGACTGAGCCCCAAAGCCCCCAGACCCCTCCCCCTCCCCCAATTCCAAAATTCCCGCCATCGCTGAAGTTTCTCTCTCTGACACTATCGCCTTAACATGTCGCAAACCGCGATCAAATTGTTCATTAATTCGGGAAGAACGGCTTCCTTTGTTCGTGGTTTATATGAAGGGGCTGTTCTGTGGTTTATTTTCTGGAATTTAGCAGCGGTTGAGGGGAGGCCACGAGGCAGAGAGTGAGAGAGATTCAAAACACTACAGGAGAATGATGAGGAGAGGGTGCGGACAATAGGAACTGAGTTCCCGATCTCCCAATCCTTATTTTCCAACGAAGGACACAGAGTCGAACTCAGACCCTGAGGCCATGGATCTGGGATTCAGCGGATCATCCAAAAATCGAACTGAAAAATATACAGCCACGATATTTATTTACATGGCACTAACATCAGTTCCAGTATTACATTACTTGACTGCGTGGCCTAATGGATAAGGCGTCTGACTTCGATGGTACTTGGTGAGGTTATCAGAAGATTGCAGGTTCGAGTCCTGCCGTGGTCGTTTTATGTAGAAATCTGTTTAATTTCCTGAAAACCGCGGTCTCACTCGTCAGCTGAAGTTTCTGCGTTTCCTTCCTAACATGGCAGGGCTCTTTCTCAAAATGTCTGCTCTTGTTAATTTGTGCATTCATTTCTAACTGATTTTGTTTAACTGATCACGTTCGTTAAATTATTGATGTGTCCAACTGGAACAAAAGCTGTGCATCAATCGGTTTAATAAAATGCTTTGGGAGAATTCCAATCTTCTCATGAAGCGGCTCGATCATTAGCTGAATCTGCTGTCACTGGACTAACAATACAGAATCTCTGCGGGCACGGGTTTAAATCCCAACAGAGCAGATTTAAATTAAAATATTTCCTAAATTTGGAATTAAAATCTCGGCTCAGTAATGGCGGCTATGAAACTATCATCGATTGTAGCAAAAACCCAACCGGTTCACGAATGCCCTTTACGGAAAGAAATCATCCGCCCTTCCCTTACCTGTCCTACATGTGACTCCAGACCCACAGTAATTTGCTTCACTCGTAACTTCCAGGATAATGTGAGATGATCAACAAATGCTGGGCTTGCAAAAGACGCCCATAGACTATGAAAAAATAAACAAGTGGGAAACAGACACGACATGACTTTCAGGATGTCTACCTTTTCCATTGAAGAATGAAGACTGGAGGCTGGTCTCATACAGGTTTTTAAAATTATGAAAGATTCTGGGAGGCTGAATTTAGGGAAAATGGAGCAGAGAAGAGTAGATAAGTATGTGTCTCACTCTCACAAACAAGACATAGGCTGACGGGTGGCATACAACGTTATACTAATTAACTGCGCATCGGCAACTCATAAGAGCGGTAGATAAATTCCATCCGCAATGTCTCCGCGGCACCCTCCAGATTCCGTGGGAGCACTGCCGAACAAACTGTAGTGTCGTTCTTGAAGGCAGCTCCACCAGCATTCAGGCCAAACTCCTGAAAAATTAAGATAAAAGCAAAATACTGCGGATGCTGGAAATCTAGAACAAAAACAAAAATACCTGGAATAACTCAGCAGGTCTGACAGCATCTGCGGAGAGGAATACAGTTAACGTTTCGAGTCCGTATGACTGTTCAACTGATAAAGAGTCATTCGGACTGGAAACGTTAACTGTATTCAGACCTGCTGAGCTTTTTCAGGTACTTTTGTTTTTGTTTCTGAAAAATTAACTTGGATGGACTGCGCACTGTGTCCGGATAATCGAAAAGCGTCGCATCCGCCAAGTCCTGTTTCCTCAACTCTCAAATGGACAACATGCCAGGGGAGGACAAAAAAATGCTCCAAAGACACTCTGAAACGTTAATTCAAACGCTGCAGCATTTATATTAATGACTGCGAGGAACTTGCTTCTCACCATTCAAAATGACCAAAACCTGCCCCCCAAGCTGCAGCGCGCTGTGAGTCCCCAGGTCTTCATGATGAGGCAGAACGGCGGCTAAGAAGAAGTAACAGGAAGCAAATCTTGCACTCTGGATCTCACTACCTCGTGGGACATCCTGTCCCCATGTGTCCAAAGGTCTGTAGGCCGAGAATTGACCTGTTCACTCTCATGAAGACCCATGGCAGAAACTCACGGCCCTGAGTGGATGTCATCATCGTATCGAGGGACAGACGATAACCACTGCTTGTTACATAATACATATAAGAAGAGGTCATCTCCATCCATAGTATTTCTACAACTGTCCCTTCCCGAATAATATGAACAAGTCTCCTCTGTTGTCTCTGATCTGTCAACTTCACTGTATCAGAATGTGCTGCCATCTACTGGCCGCAACAGAGCGGTAGAAATTCACATTGTCAGTGTCGCGGAAACAGGTCAATGTGAGGAATTTGTGATGTGATGTGATGGGGCAGACATAGAAATGCAAATATGAAATACAATTTAGGAAACACGATTAATTAATTTATTCCCATTGAATCGGCAGCAGTTACAGGCCAACTATCGCATGGAACAACTGAGACGATTAGATAAACTGCATTTAAGGGAAGTCTAGATAAGTAAAGGAGGGAGAATGAATTTCAGGGATAAACAGAGAATGTTACATGAAGTATTCTAGGTGGAGGATCTTGTCGGGCAGTTTACCTGTTAGAACAAATGGCCCAGTTTCAGTGAGGTATATTCTGGGTTGAATGAATCCAGATTTGCAAAGTGTCTCAGGGACTGACAGACACGTAATGAGTCCCACACTCAAACTGTGAACAAAAGACAGAGAGATCCAGAATGAATCATTAACTCAGGCCTGGCATCAGTGACTGAATGATACACGTTGAATCGCACACTCTCACAGTATTCAATGGACAGAATGATACAGAATGATTCATACACACAGGCACATCATCAGAAACTGACAGATCCACGATTAATCCCGAAAACAAATCCTGTCCCATGGACAAGGTGATAAAGAATGAATCTACAGAGACCGACAGATGAACAATGAATTCCACACTCAAACCCTGTTCCAGAGACAAAGTGGTCCTGAATGAACCTCACACACATGCACATAGAATAGCTACAACAGAGAAGGGGACTATTCGGCCCTCTGTCCCTCCTGAGATGCTTCAGCAGAAACTCAGCTATCCCAGTCCCCAGCCCTGCCTCCATAGCCATGTAAACTTTTATCTTCAGGTGGCTGTCCAGTTCCACTATGAAAGCCCCGATTTTATTTTGCCTCTACCACATATCTCAGACAGTGCATTCCAGACCCTCACCACTCACCAGGGAAGATGAATCCTCATGTCCACATTGGTTCGTTTAAAACCGGTGCTTTGCACCAATAGAAACTGTTTCTCACTGTCTAATCTGTCTCAATCTGTCGCTGCCTCGTCGTCCTGTATTCTCGATCGTCAAGCATTGTTTCTCAGTCTGACCCCATCCCTGCAACTTCGGAAAATCTCTTGGCCAACCCCTGCTCTTTGTTCGTATGTTCCATCAAATTACTCGATTAATCGGGATGAAGAACTTCCTTAAAGAAGCAGTCATTGGTTTAAATGAAGGGACCGAGCTGTGATTTAATTTCTGGAACCAAGTAGGTCCTGGAGGGAGCTCAAGGGCCAACGAGAGTTATAGAGAGCAGAAACATTCAGGGGAATGGTGAGAAGAGAGAGAGCGAGCAATTGGGGCTGAGTTTCCGATCTCCATTTCTAAAAGACAAGAGGGCCTAACATAAAATTTGAGCTAAACCGATCGAGGGTGATATCAGGAAGGTTTCTTCACACAAAGGGCCGCGCAAATCTGCAACCCCTCTCCTGCTTTTGAACCTGGGGGTCAATTCGAACATTTAGGAACTGCATCTGTTAGTTTTTGTTTGTTTGTTTGTACAGTAAGTATTTTAAGGATTATAAAAACACGATAGATGGATGAAGTTCAAATACAGAACAGTCCTGAGCTGAACAGGATTGAGTGGAGAACAGTCTCCGTCCGTTCCTATATTCACATCATCCTAATCCTGCACCAAACAAATCATCACCCATTCTATTTTTTCTTAACAGTCAAAGTTAATTTCTCCTCCCATCTTCATAACGAAAAACGAATTCTGGAGGGAACTGAAACTAGGTGCATTCCTTTGTTGAGAACATTTTCCTCTCACGATTAACGATTTCAGATTGAATACTAGAACCCCATCCACCGGTCAGTTACCAGTAACTGCTACTGACCCACAGAGAATCCTGTCACCCCTGCATTCTCTATATTTCCCCAGCTGCAAATTCTTCCATCAGCTTTGGGGAATATTTATCCTGAAAAATCAGTCAGATGATGATTTTGTTAAAAATAACCACATCCAATCAACCGGGCTTTTCCCTCTCTGTTATCCTCTTTCTCGGTGGCTGCACATCTTACTGATTGGACACAGGAGTTGATCTTTCATCAGTCCAGTGGCGGACAGACCAGCCGAATATTAGAGCAATTTCTGATATGGTTTAATTTCAAATGCAGTTCATTTATCATTTTGCGAATATATCAAGAGATTCTAACTAGTTCTGTTAAAGCAGAATGACAGTGAGTTTAGTAAGAAAGGTTTACAAAGTACAGCAATTTCTTTCTGCTCACTGTGCAAACATATAGCGAATTGTTTCAAATTGCAGGAGTGGAAACTTCAGCCCGCAGTCTTCATGTTAGCAATGACCTGAATTTCACTTTTGTGGGTAGAGGGGTACAGGGAGCGCGGATGTTATTGTGAAAACTGAAGTCACTTTTCCTGTGAATGGAGCCGGTTAAAGAGTTCGGGCCGGCCTGAGGCCGGGGTCAGTGGGTAGCCTGGGGTTAAAACAGGCCCCAGAGACAGGAAATAAGATTTGAAAGAGAGAGGGGGTGCGGGCGGGGCGGAGCGGGACGGGGAGATGCAGGGAGGGGGAGGGAGAGCCGGGGAGAGAGTTAGGGTGGGAGACAGCGAGGGAGAGAGGGAGGGAGTTAGAGAAGGGCGGAGCTGCAGGAAGAGAGGCAGCGGGCGGGAGGGAGGGAGGAACTTGAATTTTTTCACCACATTCTGCAACCTCAGGAAGACCAAAAACCTCACGGCCAATGGTGCGTGAGCGGAGGTGTGTCTTGGTAAGTGAGATTGCTGCTTGAATGTGCAGAGCAACATCTCACCGCAGCAACCTGATCAATGACTGTATAATTTGGTTCAGAGACCCTGTTTGAGGGATTAATATTGATCCCAGGACTCCGGGTAAGTCTCCGCTTGTCTTGTTGTAAATAGTCTGGTCGGATGTTCACATCCGTCCGAAAGGGGAAATGGGGCTTCGGTTTAAATTGTGATTTATGAGTGAAATAGTCATGTATCTTTATTGCCCCTCTGTGGGGCATTACACAATTTGTGAAACTTATTTGCCTCTTCTAGAATTTCAAGCAGTTGGAAGCACTGAAGAAATCCTGGTTCTATCTTTACTAATTCACCTGAACTGTGATAATGAAATATAACATCTTCCAGGCAGTGGAGATATAATATAGGCACCAAAAATACTCACACTCCACAGCGGATGTTGCCTTTTTTCCCTCAGGGAGACTCGGTTGAAGAGTTTCCCTTTTTTGTTACTCTGAGATTCTCAGTGTTGTAATGCTGTCTGCTTCATTCCTGGGAGACAAGTGGGACTCAGAAATGATCACTCCCTCCCTGTGTGACTCCGACTGATACAGTTGTTATCATTAAGGTCAGTCAGTCTCTGACCCCTTATCAGGTCCAATATTTGACCCAAAGTTAACTTTTTTTGTTATCCACACTGGGAATCGAAATTCCTGCTGCACTCTCTATCCCTGCCGTGATAAAAAATCCGGCTCTTTCAACTGTGGGTGTCTATCTCTCATTGTCTGTGACACCTCTTCAATTAACAATCTACTTCTGCTTCTCCTTACAGAGTGCAATCTCTTCTGTCTTTTTTTCCCTATGCAGTGAACTATGATTCAGTCAGCTGCTCCCTTGCTTTTTACAATGAGGAGGTTGTGAGTTCAAAACTCATTTCCGAATCCTGACCACAAATTCAGGCTCACGCTCTAGAAAATTCTTTGCTGTTGCTGGTGCCAGCTTTTAGACGATATGTTGAACTGAGCTGCCATCTGCCTTCTCACGTAAAATATACCAAGGCACAATTTCGGAGAGGGGCGGGGGAGTTATTCCATGATGTCGGAGACATTCAAAACAGATCATATTGCCTTCATCACATTGCTGTTCCTGGAAGCTGACTGTGTGCAAATCCTTTGAAAAATTGTTCAAAAACATGATGACTGAATTCCTGTTAGGAAAACTCAAGTTATTATTGAAAATTCTGCTGAGTGAGCTTCACTGGACAGCAGAGAAAACAAGTGAGGAATTCGAGTAAATGGACACCAGAGAACAAGTCACCGTCAAAACTGGATCAACTCTTGCGAAGATCAATGAGTAAAAGCGGAGAGTTCCGCGCATCATCAGTTTATTAACCAGAGACACTCACAGAGTGTTTTGTACAATGTGTCTCTAATGCAAACCTGAAGGAACGAAGCCTTACCAGTTCATGGTGATATTGGGGATGGATATCCATATATTTAATAAATGAGTAAGAATGAATAAACATAGGACTCCAAATAATGGTTATCTGTGTCTTTGACGTGATGCTCTTCCCGTTATGCTGATAATCTTGTCCTTCTCGATGGTACATGTATCAGGGAGGACGCTGCTGTCCAAATACGCATAGGAATTAATGCAGGTGTCCTGTAGATCGGACATACTGCAGCTAATATGTATAATCTCCGCAACAATGTTTCCGCCTAAGAGATTTGTTTTGTTATTTTTTTCGATTCAGATCATCTTGGGGTGATTGAGAACAAGGAAAGGACATTCGGAACATGGCCTGAAATGGGCTGAGAGAAAGTGGAAATACTCGGCTGGTGTATTTTTGTAGCATTTACTACTTCTGTCCGTGTGAGAATAAAAACGATTTGAGAGGTTGGTTGCAGATTGAAGTGTTTACTGCAAGTAAGACGCTGATACAAATTCACTGTACAGAAAAAGCCAGGTATGTTTTTCGGTCGCGGACAGCTGGTTATTTTTAGTGTGAATAAGATCAAAAATAGCAGAAGATGGTTTGGATCCATCGGCCTCTGTGCTGTGGGCTTCGCTGCACCGCCCTGCGACGGAGCCGTAATTCCTTCCTGCCGCTGAATACTTTACGGTAGCCAAGCAAATATTGACTTCTTACTAATTTTTAATCAAGAGCACACGTGTTGGGAAGCTCACCCTGGCTGCGCAATTACACTTCACACCACTCCGAATGCAACAGACAAAGACAGACACACAGAAAAGCAGTAGAGACGATCAGGACACACACAGTGACAGACAGGAAAAGGTGCTCAAACCAGCAAGATCCCGCCCCCACCCCACAAACTCAACCCCCCACCCCCTCACAGCTGGATGAGGGAAAACAAGCCCAAGAGAGACATGGGGACCACCCGCTTTCTCGGCCACTCACTTTAGCCATCACCATCCCAGCGGGACCAACGGAGAGGCGCCACTCCCTGTGGGATAGAAATGGCAGGAATTCCCCCAGCTCCAGTAACTGGACCTCCTAATGGATCTGGAAGGGACACCAACTTCCGTCCATCTTAAGAGAGTCACAGCTCCCTGTATGTGAATGTGGATTAACCCCTTATATTCCCTCACAGACTCTGTGATCCCCGGGCCCTTGTGAATTCCGAAAAAAAAAAAGCTAAGAAGACCTGAGAGCTGAGCAGGCGGGAGGGGGGATGGGAGTGGGGCGCGGGACTGGGGACAGAGAGGGAGGTGCGGAGGGTGGGGGTGGTGGATGGTGTGTGGTGGTGGGGGTTGAAAGCCATGGCGCAGAGTGATGAGTGTGAAAACAGCCGACTTTAAAGGCCACAGGAAAGCGGTGCCTGGAGCTGCCCCGAGAGACAAGCTTTGGGTTGTCAGTAAAAAGATCTCCTGTAATGAAGGCACAAAATCAGAAACAGGAAATGCGGGGAATATTCAGCAGATCCGAAAGCAGCTGTGGAGAGATATTCCTGTCGCCAGGATGTAACTCTCCAATTGGATACTTCACCTCGCTCAGATCTTACACTCTCAACACCTTCGTGTGAGGAACAGGTCGGGCGGGAATTGGGTCTTTGTTGATTTGAGCAAACAGAGCAATGCAGCAATGAGAAGCTCCTCACCCCCCGGCGGCTTGGGGAAGGATGGGACTCAGATACAGGAACCTGACAGGTGCTGAAAAAAGGAAAATCACATCGCGTGTTTTAAAGCAGTGACGATGAATGTGAAGTTCAAAATCATTTACGCAGAGGAGCGTAGCAGAGTCAGGATGGCCGAGCGGTCTAAGGCGCTGCGTTCAGGTCGCAGTCTCCTCTGGAGGCGTGGGTTCGAATCCCACTCCTAAACATTATTTTTTCCTTCAGCACCTTCCAAACCCGAGACCTCCACCACTTGGAAGGAAAAAGGCAGCAAATGTATGAGAACAGCAGGAAGCTCCCCTCCGAGCTACACACCACCCTGACTTGGAACTGAATCGCCCTTTTAAATCCTGGAACTCCCTTCCTAACAGCGCTGTGGACGGTCTTACACAATATGGGCTGCAGCAGTTCATGAAGGCAGCTCACTGCCAGTTTCTCAAGGGGAATTGCGGTCGGCCGAGCCAGACTCGAGGCAACCGGATCCCCTGAAAACAGCTCATAAAGTAAACTGGATACAAAAGCAACATACTGCGAATGCTGAAAATCAGAAATAGTAACAATCAGAAAGTGCTGGGAATACACAACAATTATACAGCATCTGTGGAGAGAAATTTAGAACTAGCATTTCAGGCCGGTGAGATCATCATTTCCTTCTCTCTCAGTGTGAAATCCTTGACTCAGTCAATATCCCCTCCCCTTTTAATGACACCTTCCTATCCAAAGCCTCAAATACGCCTTCCAAGTGAAACAGTGATGCACTTGTTCTTCTTTCAGTTTAATGTGCTGCATTTGCTGCCGCAATATGTTCTCATCTGCTTCAGGTGAGTGAGCGCTTTGAGGAATCTCCATTCAATCCGCAAGCCTGACTCTGAGCTTCCTGTCACTTGTCATTTCAATTCTCCACCTTGCTCCCACTCTGACCTTTCTGTCCTTGGTCTGCTGCAGTGTTCCAGTGAAGAATAACATAAGCTCGAGGAAGAACACCTCACCCTGCACATTTCTGGCCTCAACGTCGAGTTCAAAATTTTTAAATTATAAACTCAGCCTCCCTCTTGTTTCATGTGTTTCTTTCAGGATTATCATTTTATTTTCTGTTTCTTATTTAATTCCTTCACTTTGCAATTGGGCGGCTGATCTTTAGCCATTCTCACCTCATCTGGACCCACATTTTGTTTTTTGCCTGTTCCAGTCCTTTGGCTTTGGCGCCGTGAAACCTTTTGTAATTGAATCTCTCCGGGCCCCCAAACCATTACAAACCTGCGCTTTTGTTCAACCTCTTCCCAGAGCCCGGACTGGTCCCTTGCTCCAAGCCTATTACATTCCTATATTCCCTCAGTTCAGATGAAGGGCCACCAACCTGAAACATTAATTCCTTTTCTCTCCACAGTTGCTGCTGAGTATTATCAGCATTTTCCGTTTTTATATTATAGCCTGTTCATTGACTGATAACACATCCCTTTTAAGCAAAGCGTCAATTATCTGGAATTCGTAACAAGCCACTTTTAAACAGACAGAGTCATATTTACACAGTTTCGATTCCCTGACAAAATACAGAATTTTACCGATTCCATTCTGTGCCTACGGGATCAATTCCCATGCCGGCTTCTCACACCCTTCCTGCTCTACAGAATGTAGGACTGATTTCTATCCATAAATCATAGAATGCTAAAGGACAGAAGGAGCTCATTCCGCCTGCGTTGGTTCTTTGGTTGAGCGATATAATTACTCCGAGATCCGGGATCTGACCCCATTGCCCTGTATTACCTTCTTTCAAGTGTTTTTTTCCCTCCAACTCTCTTTTGAAAGTTAATCATTTATCTGCTTCCATCACTCC
Organism: Cetorhinus maximus; assembly: GCF_964194155.1. NCBI lineage: Eukaryota > Metazoa > Chordata > Chondrichthyes > Lamniformes > Cetorhinidae > Cetorhinus > Cetorhinus maximus. The sequence goes on from NC_135909.1 coordinate 19,903,980, forward strand.
CCAGGTAGCTTCCATTTCACAATGAGCTCACTGTGTAAAATACATTCTACTCATCCCGTTCCTGGTTCTTTTCCCAATCAGCTTCAAACTGTGTCCTCTGGTTAGCGACCCTCCTGTCAGTGGAAACAGTTTCTCCTTATTTACTCCAGTAAACTGGTCAGCATTTTGAACACCTCATAGGAGATGTTTTTTTCGATGCAAAGCAAGTGGTGGTAATAAAGGTGAATCTTTAAGAAGATTGAAGCTGTATGTGAATTTCTCCAAATTCGAGCCATTCCAGCAGCAGCGCCGTGATTTAACAAAACTCCCCAAAGCGCTTCAAAGGAGCTTGATCAAGCAACATTCGACATCGAGTCAGATATTTGGCCAGATGAACAAAATCTTAGTAAAATTGATAGATTTTAAGAGGGTATTAAGGGGAAGAGTGAAGTGGGGATGTTTCTAGAAGGAATTGCAGCGCTAAAGGCTCAGACAGCTGAAAACGTGGCCGCCAATGATGAAACAATGCAAAGTGTAAATGAGCAAGAGGACAGAGATGGATTCAGAAAGAGAAATGTCTTGGAATGGAACTGGAACTCCAGTCCGGCCAGTGAGAAATCCCCCCTGAACCACTAATGTTCACACAGCCGCTCATTCCATGTGTCCAGTTGGAAACCTGTCTGAAGGAACATGCAGTCTGACGCCTGTGATAATCCTCCACTGTCTGATCTAAAGCTGTATCAGGAGCTGTTCATTACAGCTGTGATAACCGTGTTGGTCTTGGTATTCAGTGGTGCAGATTCACATCATCCTTGTTTCGAGCTGTCTGTCAGGAACAGTCTGGAAAGATGACTGAGCAGTAATGGGAAGCTGTTTCCGCGGTGGCTGTATATGTCCAATTTTAAATCATTCTGAGGGCTGAGCAGACTGACTCTGGTCAGCATCTTTCAAAGGTTTTTGTTCTGTCCTCAGACGATGATGAGATTTCGCCTGTTCAGTGGTTCAGATGGGAAAGTGGGGAGTGACCTGTATAGAAGTTCGGGACGGCAGTTTCCCTTTTCTGAGAACATTGATAAACCTCTTGCTGACTTTCTTCAATACTTATCTAAAGCATTCCAACCCACAACCTTTAAATGTCTCTGTTTATACCGACCGCAAGTCCAACGCGCTATCAGTTGCGCCACAGATTTACACCAATGATACTTGTTTCTCCTCTCAACATAGAAATTTCTGACATTGACGAACAGTCTGTTCAAAATTTCAGCAATTTGAACAGTGACTACATTTCAAAAGTGCTCATCGTCCGTAAAATGTTTTTGGACGTCCTGTGGTTGAGTAAAGAGCTATAGAAATTCAGTAGAATTTCAAAACGACATGGGCAGGTTGGTGGAATGGGCGTTTAAGCGGCAGAGAGAACCACATAACCCTACAAAAGTGACGGCGTAGAAAGAGGTGATTCAGCCCATCATGTCTGTGCTGGATAGAAAAAAGATGAAGAAGAAATTGGCCGCTCATTCTAAACCCACTTCACAGCACCTGATCCGTAGCCTTGCAGGTTACAGCGCTCCAGATGCAGATCTAAGTACATTTTAACTGAGTTGAACAGGTTCAGGCAGTGACATCCAAATGCTCGCCACCCGCAGCGTGAAATAGCTTTCCTCGTCTCCCCTTTAATCCTTTTAACAATGACCTTAAATCAACGCTTCCTGACAATTGACACCTCAGCGAGGGGAAACAAGTATTTATTGTCCACCCTATCTAGGCCCCTCATCATTTTGTACATCTCAATTAGGTCACCTCTCAGCCTATCCAATCCTTCCTCGTAGCTGCAATTTTCAAGCTTTGGCAGTATTCTAGTAAATCCTCTCTGTGCTCTCTACAGTGCAATTATGTCCTTCCTGTAAGGTGGCGACTAGAGCTGTACACAAAATTCCAGCTGTGGACTAACCAGCGCTTTTTCAGTTGATTTCCTTTTCCAGGGAAATGTGAAAAGATTAATTGTGGTCGGAAGAAAGCAAAGAGGGAACATTAAATAAAGCGTGTACACCCAAAGGGCGTGCAAGAGCAGGGAGAAATTGTGGGCATATTCATAAATGATTGAAGGTGACAGGAAAACTTTTATTCATTCATGGGATGTGCGCTTCACTGGCTGGGCCAGCATTTATTGCCCATCCCTAGTTGCCTTTGAGAAGATGGTGATCAGCTGCTTTTTTGATCCGCTGCAGTCCATGTGGTGTACGTACACCCACAGCACTGCGGGGAAGGGAGTCCCAGGATTTTGACTGAGCGACAGTGAAGGAAAGGCGATATATTCCGAAGCCAAGATGGCGTGTGTCTTGGAGGGTAACTCTCAGGTGGTGATGTTCCCATGTAGCTGCTTCCCTTGCCCTTCTCGACCGTAGTGGTCGTGGTTTTGTAAAGTGCTGTTTAAAGAAGCTTGGTGAATTCCTCTATGTATCTTGGAGATGCGACGGAGGTGGAGGGAGTGAATGTTTATGGGTGTGGTGTAATTCAAGCTTTCTCCTGGATGATGCCAAGCTTCCTGATTGTTTTGGTGCTGCACTCCACCAGGAAATTGGCGACCATTCCATCACACACCTGACTGGTACCTTATAGATTCTGGACAAGCTTTGGAGAGTCAGGAGGTGAGTTACTCGTCGCACAATCCCTCGCCTCTGACCTGCCCTTGTAACGACAGTGTTTATAAGGCTAGTCCAGTTCAGTTTTTGGTCATCAGTAACCCTCAGGATGTTGAGAGTGGGCGATTCAGTGGTGGTAACGCCATTATACGTCAAGGGCCAGTGGTTAGATTCTTTCTTGTTGGAGATGGCCATTGCCTGGCACTTATGTGACATGATTGTTACTTGTCATTTTTCAGCCCGAGCTTGGGTATTGTGCGGGTCTTGCTGCATTTGGATATGGACCGCTTCAGTATCTGAGGAATCACGAATGGTGTTGACCATTGTGAAATTATAAGCGAACATCCCCACCTCTGATCTTTTGATGGAAGAAAGGTCGTTGATGAAGCAGTGGTAGATGGTTGGGCCGAGCACATTACCCTGAGGAGCTCCTGCAGTGATATCGTCGAGCTGAGATGACTGAACGCCTTAGGCAAGACTCCAAACTAATGGAGTTTTCCACCTGTTTCCCATTGACTCCAGTTTTCCTAGCGCTCCTTGATGCCACACTGAGGCAAATCCGGCCTTGATGTTATGGGCAGTCACTCTCACCTTTCCTAGGGATTTCAGCTCTTTTGCCTATGTTTGAAAGAAGGCTGTAACGATGTAAGGAGCTGAGTGGCCCTGGCGGAACCCAAACTGTGAGTCAGTGAGCGGGTTGTTGTTAAGCAAGTACCGCTTGATAGCACTATTGATGACACCTTCCATTACATAACTGATGATCGAGAGTAGACTGATTGGGAAGTAATTGGCCAGGTTGTATTTGGCATGCTTTCTGTGTACAGGAAATACCTGGGCAATTTTCCACATAGCCGGGTAGATGCCAGTGTTGTAGCTGTACTGGAAAAGCTTGGCTCGGGGCGTGACAAGTTCTGGGGCACAAATCTTCACTACTATTTCCAGAATATTGTCAGGGCCCATAGCCTTTGCACTACCCAGTGCCTTCAGCTGTTTCTTGGAATCATGTGGAGTGAATCGAATTGGCTGAAGACTGGCATCTGTGATGCTGGGGACCTCTGGAGGAGGCTGAGATGGATCATCCACTCGACACTTCTTGTAGCACATGCTTATCGCTAGTGCTGATGTGCTGAGGTCCTCCATTATTGTGGATGGGGATATTTGTGGCGTCCCTTCCTGTGAATTGTTTAATTGTCCACCACCATTCCCAACTGGATGTGGCAGGACTGCAGAGTTAATGTCTGCCCGTTGGTTGTGCGATCGCTTAGCTCTGTCTATCACTTGCTGCAGATACTGTTTGGCACGCAAGTAGTCCTGTGCTATAGCTCCACCAGGTTGACAACTCATTATTAGGCTATAACTGATATAAGGCGGGTGCAGCTCCTGGAATGCCCTCTTCACTCTTCATTGAACAAGGGTTGATCACCTGGCTTGATGGTAATGATATAGTGGGAGATATGCCAGCCCATGAGTTTACAGATTGTGTTCGAGTACAATTCTGCTGATGCTGATGGCTCCCAGTGCTTCATGGATGCCCTGTTTTGAGTTGATCGATTTGTTCAAAACCTATCCCATTTAGCACGGTGGTAGTGCCACACAACACGATGGAGACTAACTCAATGTGAAGTTGGGACATCGTCTCTGCAACTTCTGTGTGATAATCACTTCTACCGATAGTGTCGCAAACAGATGCATCTGTGGCAAGCGGATTGGTGAGGATAAGCTCAAGTATGATTTTCCCTCTTGTTGGTTCACTGAGCACCTACCACAGACCCATTCTAGCAGCTATATCATTTAGGACTCGTCCAGCTCGGTCAGTAGTGGTGCTAACGAGCCACTTTTGGTGATGCACATTGAATCCTTCCACCCAGAGGCCATTCTGTGCCCTTGCCATCCTCAGTGCTTCCTCCAATTGGTGTTCAACATGCAGAAGCACTGGTTCCTCAGCTGAGGGAGGGCGGTACGTCTTAATCAGCAGGTTTCCTTGCCCATGTTTGACCTGATGCCTTGAAACTTCATCGGGTCCAGAGGTGATATTCAGGACTTCCAGGGCTACTGCTTCCCGACTGTATACCACTGTGCCGCCACCTCTGCTGGGCCTATCCTACCGGTGGGACAGGGCATATCCAGGGATAGTGATGGTGGAACCTGGGACATGATCTGGGAGGATGACTATGTCAGGCTGTTGCTTGCCTAGTCTGTGAGGCAGCTCTCCCAATTTCGGCACTAGCCCCCAGATGTTAATAAGTAGGACTTTGCAGGCTGGACAGGGCTGAGATTGACGATGCCGAGATCGATGCCGCATGGTCCGTCCAGTTCTATTCCCTTTTTTTGACTTTGTCACGGTGTGTTACAAGTGAGAGGCTTGTTAGGCCATTTCAGAGGGCATTTAAGAGTCAACCACATTGCTGTGTCTTCGACAGTGCGAGCAAGTGGCGCTAACTCACCAATCACCTGCTCACTGAAGTTCAGTTTGGTTTCCGCCAGGGCCACTCAGCTCCCGACCTCATTGCAGCCTTGGTCCAAATATGGACAAAAGAGCTGGACTCAAGGCGTGAGTTGCAAGTGACCACAGTTGACTTTACAGAAGCATTTGGCAGAGTGTGGCACTGAGAAACCCAACAAAACTGAATTTAAATTATACAAGGAGGGAAACTCTCCACTGGTTGGAGTCGGCCCCGGGATTTCTAATACATTTCAAAAGATTTCCAGCATCCACAGTATTTCGCATTTTGTTAATTTCCTGTGGGTGGCAATGAAAGGATATGTTGATTGCGGTTTTTGTAGCGCCTGGCTCATTGGTCTAGGGGTCTGATTCTCGCTTTGGGTATTTGTAGTGAATTAATATGCGAGAGGTCCCGGGTTCAATACCCGTACGAGCCCCACCGGCATTTTAATACATTAATTCGTGTGCTCGAGCCGGTGCCAGTTGGGGAAATCAGGACCAGGTTTGAACATCCGGGAAATCATTGCGGAGAATAAATCACAACACAGAAAATGAACGCAAAGTTTCTCCTAATGCATCGAATACGGCAACTCTCTCCTTGTGGGCTCTGTCGGATGCTGATTGCTGTCAGTTACAGTCTTGAGTGAGAAACCACATTTCAGTTGTGTTCCGGTACTTGCTGTGAGTCGGAAGGAGTTTCTTTATTCTTCCAGATGAATGTATGTTTCGGACTTTCCGCGATGGGTTTTCACACTGTCTAGAAACATGTTGAAGTGTTGAAGTGATTCACATTAGTCGATTTACAACAGTTCATATCTGATGTGATGGAAATGTATTTTATTGACAAACTACATGAGACACCTGATTGATTATTCAGGACCTGAAACAAGCAGTTCATGAATGCAAAAAAGTACGGAAGGATGTTTAATAAAGGAGCTACTCGTGACGAGGTGGCCGAGAAGTTAAGGTGATGGGCTGTTAATCCATTGTGCTTTGCACACGTGGGTTCGAATCCCACCTTTGTCGTCAGTTTATTAACTGGTTCTTCGTGAACGCGGTGCTTTTTTCAGAAGGCATGTCTGAAATCACTGATGTAATCTTTCCGAGGCCAGGTTTACAGAGGAGGTGGCGTCGGGATAATGTCGCTAATCACTCCATGATTATCTGAATTTAAGGCTGCTCATCCACTGTGCTTCCCACGCGTGAGTTTAAATCTTGTTTCTTTATGGGACGGCGTTATGCAGAAAGGAAATCTGAAATTACCATTGTTGTATCAGACCCAAGTTATGACGTTTCCTGTAATACCGTGAATATCAATGTTTCAGGGTCGATCTGATTGAAACTATTACGATGATTAAATAACATTCTAGCTTCGTTTTTTAGTCTAGCGGGCAGTGTGCAAACTATTTAGCTTGTTCTGGGGTGTTGCCAAGAAGCATTGGGAATCGAAATTCCTGCTACAATCTCTCACCCTGCCGTGAGAAAAAGTCGGTCTCTTTCAACTGTGGGTGTTTATCTCTCAATGCCTGTGACATTTCTTCAATTAACAGTCTACTTCAGCCTCTCCTTGGAGTGAAATGTCTTCTGTCGTCTTTCCTTTGCTGTGAATTATTATTCAGTCAGTTGTTCTCTTGCTTTTCACAATCAGCAGGTTGTGAGTTCAAAACTCACTCCAGAATCCTGAGCACAAATTCAGGCTGACGCACTAGTGCAGTAATCAGTGAATGCTTCACTGTTAGTCGTGCCAGCTTTTAGATGATATGGTAAATTGAGGTGCCCTCTGCCTTCTCAGGTACAGTATACCAAGCACCATTTCGGAGAGGGGCGGGGGAGTTATTCCGTCGTGTCGGAGCCCACATTCATCCCTCAATTAAAATCACTTTATAACAGATTATATTTTCTTTATCTCATCGCTGCTCCTGGAAGAATTTTTTTTAACAAATTGTTCAAAAACATGGTGATTGAAATCCTGTGAGGAAAAAATCAAATTAATGTTGAAAACTCTGCTGAGTGAGCTTCATTGGACAGCAGAGAAATCAGGTGAGGAATTCGAGTAAATCGACACCAGAGGAAAAGTCAACGTCAAAACTGGATCAACTCTTGCGAAGATCAATGAGTAAAAGCTGAGATCTCCGCGCATCATCCGTTCATTGACCAGAGACACTCATAGAGTGTTTTGTACAATGTGTCTCGAATGCAAACCTGAAGGAATGAAACCTTCCCAGTTCATGGTGATATTGGGGATGGAATTCCATTTTTTAAATAAGTGATTAAGAATGAACAATCATATCTGTCAAAACAATAATTATCTGTGTCTTTGACGTGATGTTGTTTCCACTATGCTGATAATCTTGTCCTTCTCATGGTCCATGTCTCAGGGTGGACGCTGCTGTCCAAATAAGCATGGGAATTACTGCAGGGTGTCCTGTAAATCGGATATGCTGAAGGTAATATGTATAAACTTCACTATATCGGGTACAAATAAGATATTTGTTTTCTTTTTTGTTACTCAGATAATCATAGAGTGATAGAGAGCAAGGGAAGGCCCTTCGGACCATGGCCTGAAATTGGCTGAGAGAAAGGGGAAATCCTCGGCTGGTGTATTTTTGCAGCACTTCTGCTGCGTTCATGTGTGAAATAAAACGATTTGAGAGATTGGTTACAGATTGAAGTGTTCACCGGAAGCAAGAAGCTGATGTAAATTTACTATGAAGCAAATTCAGAGGTGATTTTGTGTCGCAGACAAATTTTTTTTTGTGTTAATGCCAATTTAAATCAACTGAATACGGTTTCAATCCATCGATCGCTGGGTTAGGAGGCCAGCACGCTTCTGCAACGCGTCTCCTCCAAAGCAACATTTTTCTTCTGTCTATTACTGTTGTTTGGTAGCCAAACACCTATTCCCTTCCTCATTACTTTTGGGAAGTTCACCCAAGCTCCGCAAATCCACTTCCGCTACCACGAATGTATTAGACAGAGAAAGACACACAGTAAAGTAGTAAGAGACTTTCAGGAGAAACACAATGGCTGACAGGAAAAGGTGCCGAGCAAACTAGAAAGATATTACGATGGAGAAACTGATCATTTACGAGAAGGTATTTCCTGCTGCATAAAGATAGGACCTGTTTTAAATGTAATTCCTATTGTGTAACTGTGCTCCCTGCTGTAAAATTGTTCCCAGCGGCTTCAGTAAGCAAAAAAAAAAATCTATCATGCCAAGTCAGGAATTGTTTGGAACGGAGCAGTGTGAAACATTTCCTCACCATTTATTTTTTATCTAATCATTGGTTTTCAAACATTCCATCAATGGGAAAAATATTGCTTAATGTGTATAAGAAATGAATACCTGGGCTGATATTAAATACATCGGCTAATCTTAAATATCTGTACTAAATCTCCCCTTAACATTCACTCTGATAAGAGCATCTCCAGTTTGTATTTTTCAGTCCATCCACATACAGAATCCCTCACCACTGATCCCATTCCAGAAAAGTTCCACTGCACGCTCTCCAAGGACTTGGTGTTCTTCCTAAAGGTTTTCCCAAGCCCTCACCAAGATCTTATATTCCACATTACAACGTGCTGCCCCTCCAATTCTTTGAATCCTATCTATCCACCTTATTTTTATAAACTTAGCTAATGATTCCTTATGGATGAAGACAGGCTTCCTTCAACATTAATCTCCTTAAAGATTTGGAAAAAATGACCTTCCAATCTCCAATGAATAAATCCTAATGAAATTCTCCAGTCAGCCCATGAACAGCCCGCCCCCTTCATTCCACTTATTGTTGCTTTTATTTTCCCTGATCCCACTTCTTCAGCACAAATGCTTCGCTCCTATCCTTTAAACCCTCTTCAATAAGGGGGCACAAATCCTCCATCTGCAATTTTCAAATTACTTCTTTAACATATAACTCATGTTAAAGAAGAGATACGAGAAGGTCTGGCTGTGCTAAATGTTGATAGGTCAGTGGGACCAGATGGAATGCATCGGAAAATGCTGAAAGCTGTAATAATGGAAACTGTGGAGGTATTGGACTGAATCTTCTAAATTTTATTTATTTTTTTTACAGCTACAAACCACTTTGTTACTCTAGGATGCAGAAATGAATAAAAGTGAATCAGTGTTGAACAGATTCTGACATCCCACATCTCCATTTTATTTTAAATGGAGCAACTTGTCCTCAGTGTAAGTGTGTCGCTCTAAGAATGAGATCACCACGTCCTGGGAATATAGCAGCAATCCCGCCAAGGTCTGATCTGCAAACTTGAAACTCAGTGAAAGGTTGTCACCCTCCTCTCCGAATCTGATCGCCACCTCAAGCCCAATATTCAGCTTGGGTGGGCAAACAAAACAACCTGCTTCCCCTCGTCCTCCAACGCAAACTGAACTCCAGAGGTGAGGTGAGAGTGACTGCCCTTGACATCAAGGCAGCATTTGACTGTGTGGTATTATGTATCCCCAGCAAAACTGGAGACAATGGGAATCGGAGGCGGGGGATGGGGAGCTCTCTGCTGGTTGGAGTCATACCCAGCACAAAGAAAGATGATTGTGGTTGTGGAGATCAATCATCCCAGTTCCAGGACATCACTGTGGGAGTTCCTCGGTATGGTGTCCTAGGCCCAACCATCTTCAGCTGCTTCACCATCGACCTTCCTTCCAGCAGAATTGGGAATGTTCGCTGATGATTGCTCAATGTTCAGCACCATTTTCAACACCTCCGATTCTGAAGCAGCCCATGTCCAAATCATCACCCACCCTCTGTCCAGAAGACTCGGGACTGGAAAAAACTCTAAGAAATCTCCTCTCAAATTCCTCGTCTCCAAGGTAAATATCCCCTACCGCTACAATGTATCGAAGTAATTTAAGTTCCTCGCCGCCAAATATTCTCGTGAAACTTTATTGCATCCTCTCCACTGCCTTCACATCTTTCCTAAATTGTGATGCCCGGAACTGTGCGCAATACTCCAGCTGTGGCCGAAATACTGTCTTTTCCAAGTTCAAAACAACCGCTTTGCTCTTGTATACTATGCTCCCATTCATAAAGCCGAGGATATTGTATGTTTCATGAATTATTCTTTCAACCTGCACTGCCTCCATCAATGATTTATGCAGATGTACATCATTTCCCGCTGTTCCGGCACCGTCTTTGGAATTGCAAACTTTATTTTCTCTTTTCTCCCCGTGTTCTTCCGACCAAAATGAATCGCTTCACCCTTCTCTGCAAAAAAAATCAGCCGCCCTATTTTCCAACCTGAATATGTCCTTTTGAAGGAAATTGCTCTTTTACTCGAATTTCTATCGGTCTCTTCACAACCACAGGACGTCCAAAACACTTCACAGGCAATGGGTGCTCTTGAAATGTCGTCATTGTTCAAATGGAGGAAATTGCTGACCGTTTGAACGTTTTGTTCTTCAATGTCAGAAATTCCCTTATGTGGAATAGGAAATGCGTTCTATATGTGCTGTGCTCTGTGGCGCAACGGATAGCGTGTTGGACTTCGAGCTGCTGTTGTACAAGAGATTCAAAGGTTGTGGGTTCGAGTCCCACCAGAGTCGACTTTTAGATAAAAACAAATCAGCAACTGGTTCATCGGAGAAGGGAAACTGCCGTCACCAACCCCTCTCTGTACAGGTGAATCCAGTCACACCCCACTTTCCAATCTGAACCACTTAACAGGAGAAAACTCGCCACCGAATAGTGAAACAGTTGGCAAAAGGAGTAGAGCCGCTTCGCCGATAGAAGGATACAGAATTGGCTGAGTGGCAGGAAACAGAGGTTGGTGGTAAATGGATGTTTTTCGGCCTGGCGGAAGGGTTGGGACCTTTGCTGTTCCTGATCAATATCAATGACCGAGGCCTTTGTGCCCAGGACAAAATTTCAACGTTTGCGGAGGATGCAAAGCTTGGAAGCATTGCTGAGAGTGTGGAGGATAGTGTAGTACTTCAAATGGACTTGGACCTGTTGGTGGAAATGGGGAGACAGGTGGCAGATGAAGTTCAATGGAGAGAGGTTTGGTAGGAAGAACTTGGAAAGACAATATAAAATGAAGGGTATAACTCTAAGGGAGGTGGAGAAGCAGTGGGACTTGGGTGTTTATGTACGTAAATCATTAAAGGTGGTAGGACATCTAAACGCAGCGGCAGAGTCATGGAACGAAAGTACATGGCCCCTTTTTACAACATTAACTGCCATATTCTGGTAGTTTAAATATCGAGTCATTGACTGTGCGGGAGCGCATATATGACTGACTGGATGAGCTAGTGACTGACTGAATGGTTAGGTGAGTGACGTGTGTAGGTAGATAGCTGGCTGAGTGAATGAGTTTGGTGGGTGAGTGCGTTGGTGGGTCAGATGGTTTAAGTGCGTGAACGCGTCAACATACAGGTTGGGAGCAAGTCAAGAGCTCCGCGGAGAGGTCAGCTGGTCGGATCGCGGCGACTGAGTATTCGGTTGCGCAGTAACCCAGGTGATAGGCCAGAATTTAAACTGTTTAACCTTTCCTGGGCATCTAGTAAGCTAATTGTTTGGGATTTGTCCCAAGTTTCTGACTCTAGTTCAGAGTCGGAGGCATTCGAGGAGGGTCCACGGCAGGAGGGGTAAATGTAAACTTCCCGGGAAGTTCTCACGTTGGTCCACATGGGAAAGACCTTTTGGCTGAGTTTGTTGACACCGGAACAGCAAAGAGCACGCGCTCCACACGTGGAGTTTCAGTGTCTGTGACGTCAAAGCCAGTGACGCTCCAGGTCACTTTCAGCAGCGGAGATGGTGCAGATCAAACTCAGCCCGAAATGAACACTGTTTTTGCTGTGTTCCGCTCGCTGGCCCACTCCCGAGCCGGAATTCACTCTATAAATGTTTATAAATATTTATTTAAGTGCGTGTTGGTCCCGCAGATGGTGAGACTGCAGAATTAATAATGGAAAACAAGGAACTGGCAGAACTGTAGAACGGGTATTTTGTTTCTGCCTTCACTGTAGAAGAAGGGCATATAGAGTGTACAGAGCGATTTAGATTGGTTGGTGAGTAGACAATAATTGGCAGATGCAGAAAAACTTGGGAAAATGTGAACTTGTCCACTTTGGCAGGAAGAATTTAAAAGCAGTACATCATGTGACTGGAGAAATGCTGCAGAACTCTACAGTGCAGAGGGTTCTGGGGGTCCTGGTTCATGAGCCTCAAAAAGTTGGTATAGAGATGCAGCAAGTGATTAAGAAGGCGAATGGAACGTTGGCTTTTATTACAGAAGGAATCGAATATAAAATTATGGAAGTTTCCCCACAGTCATACAGGGCGTTGGTGAGGCAGCATCTGGTGGACTGTGGACAGTCTTAGTCTCCTTAGTTAAGAAAGGATATAATTGCATCACAGCAGGTCAGAGAAGATTCAGTCGACTGGTTCCTGGAATGGAAGGGTTTTCTTTTGAGGAAAGGTTGATGAGGTTGGGCCTATACCCATTGGAGTTTTGAAGAATGGGAGGTGATCTTACTGAAAGATATAAAATCCTGAGGGGACTTGACAGGGTGGCTGCTGAGACTATGTTTCCTTTTGTGGGGGACTCTACAATCAGGTGACTCAGTTTAAAAATATCGGGCTCTCCCATTTCAGACTGACAGAAGGTAATTTGTTTTCTCTCTCTCTCAGTGGGACATTAATCTGTGCATTTCTCTTCCCCAGAGAGCAGTGGAGGCTGGGTCATTGAAAATGTTCACGGCTGAGTTGGAGAGATTTTTGACAAAGGAATGAGTAAAGAATTATGGGGGGCAGACAGGAAAGTGGAGTTGCGGCCATATTCAGATCAGCCATGCTGGAGCAGCTTCAAGGGGCTGAATGGCCTGTTACTGCTCCTGATTTTCGTGTTCTTCTTCTTGTGTGCCTCTCTCGGCACTGCTGTCCCTGTCCTGCTCACCCTCTCGCTTGCCGGACTGCTCGGCGCCTCAGTAACCTCCCGCTCTCCGACCTGCTCCCTACCCCTCACCGCCTCACTTGCTGTTCTGCTTGTCACCATCTCCTCAGTTCTTGTGGTGAGATGGGCGGCGACAGGGGTCAGGAGGGAGTTGCCGAGTGGGAGGTGAGCGGCTTGGTAGTCGGTAGCGAGCGGTGCGGCATAAGTGTTGGCGTGTAACGCAGCGAGCGAGGCGGCGAGGGCCTGGGGTCAGGGCACCTGGCATTCGGGAGCAGGGGAGTGAGTGGGAGGCAGCAAGTCGGCGACCGTTAACGGCTGAACAACGAGGACGTCAGCGGTGGGAGGAACGGCGCACGCACCGGCAGACTGAGTGGGTGCCGAGTTCACGTTCCAGCTCGGTGTCAGGAGTTACAGTGTAAAACTGATCACAATTCTAGCATTGCTGAGTTCTGATGAAATGTCATCGACCTGAAACGTGAACACTCTTTCACTGTCCACGCTGCTGCCTGCCATGAGGTGTAATTCTTAATTGTTTTCTGGTGTTACGACAGAAATCCAAAAGGAGTGTTGACGCACTCTGGAGGACAATGAATGTACATAGCGGTTATATCGCTCAACTGTGAAAGGCTCGTTGGTGTAGAGGTAAGATTCGCGCTGCAGGATGTTTGTTGTGCGAGAGATCTCGGTTTCATAATCCCGGACGATCCCTCGTGTGTCGCCACTTGAAATCCAAATTTCTTTGCGATCCAAAGGGCGGATTTTACTTAAACCGGGGCGAGGCTTCAGAACCTGAGAAATCATTACAGCGAAATTATCACTGCAAAACACGTGGAGTAAATGGAGGAACTGTTGCTCATGTAATTGGACGGTCAATTTATCCTAATAAGAGAAGTTTAAGAGTTAATTTATCCCAAGAAGAGAATGAGTGTAACTGAAGCTTGAGTTTTCTTCCCACCTCTATGGATACTGCCTCGCCTATAGTGTTTTTCTTTAATGGTCTCTTTTACCTATAGCGCTCTGAACGAATGGCTGATCTGTTTTGGGAGCCAATGAAAGTCTATATTGGCTGAGTTATATACATGCAGTTACATTACTGGTCTCGCGGTGTGGTTCTCGCTATTTGACGTTTCATAAGCGAGAATGTGAGCGGTCACTGTTTCAAATATCAAGCGAGCTCTCACGTGTTGTTATTTGTCGTGTAAGCCGCTCAGTGCATTGTCGAAAACTCTTGCAGTCTAGGTGGATCGGTTTGCTTATACTAGCGAAATGAGCCCACCATTGCAGAGAATTCATCAACGAAACACACATGAAGGAAATGAAGACAATTTGAAAAAAAAACAATCGCACTGTGGTGTTACCCGAACACACCAATGACACAAACCCATTTTCTGGATGAATGCATTGGACTGTCGTATTCTTAGGGAGAATTGTAGTCTTCACTAAGAGAATTGTAACCTTCTCTGAGAGAACTGTAATCGTCTCTGAGAGAAGTGTAACCTTCTCTGACAGAAATGTAAACTTCACTGATAGAATTGTAGCCTTCACTGAGAGAATTGTAGTCTCTGAGAGAATTATAATTTTCACTGAGAGAATTGGAATCTTCACTGAAAGAATTATAATCTTCACTGAGAGAATTGTAATCTCCTCGGAGAGAATTATAATCTTCACTGAGAGAATTCTAATCTTCACTGAAAGAATTATAATCTTCTCTGGGAGAACTGTAATCGTCTCTGAGAGAATTGTAACCTTCTCTGAGAGAATTGTTACCTTCACTGAGAGAATTGTAATCTTCTTTGAGAGAATTGTAATCTTCTCTGAGAGAATTGTAATATTCTCTGATGGAACTGTAACTTCTCTGAGACTGCCAAATCTGGTAGCCCCATGGTTTGATTTTGATGTGATCATATTTTGTTTGTATCCTAGGAGTTGCACTGAGCAGAAAGTGAACCGTTTCACCTCGACCGATATTTTAGTGTAAAGGTAATAAACGATTTCAGGAAAAGGTATTTGATAGGCTGAGTGTGCTTAAAGTTGATTAGGACCAGACACAGACGAGGTGCATCCAGAATACTGAGGAAGGAGAGCAGGAATTGCAGGGATGCTGGCCACAATTTTCCAATATTCCTTAGACTCGGGGTGACAGCGGAGTGGAGAATTGCTATTGTTGCATCTATGTGCAAACAAATGTGTAAGGATAAGCCCAGAAACTACAGGGCAGTCAGTTTAACCTGGGTGGTGAGCTACCTCTCAGAAAGGAAAATTCCTAACAACATGAAAAGTACCTGGGAAAATGCACATTAATAAGTAAAAGCAGCATGGATTATGTTATGGTCCGAGCTGAGATTACCCCTGGATAATCCTAAACCCAGAGTGGAACCCAGCTTGATAGATTCTAACTTTTATTTGTTTGTTTAAATAGGTGGAAAGTAGCTACTGAACAGAGTCACAGGAGTCAGCTGATCATCTTTTAACAAAAAATAAATAAAACATTTATTCAAAGAGAAAAAATGATCTATGTTCCAAAACTCTTTCACCCACAACTATACCTTTACAGGTGTATACAAATTTGTATGGATAATGTATGTTACAAAAGCTATCTTATACTTTAATTTCCACACTAATTACACAATCCATGATTCAATAGGCACCCTGTGGTCAGGCATGCCAGACTATGAAACCAAGTGACAGATGCCAACTTAACCAGATGCTATGGATCTCTCCTCAACTCCCTCCAGATGCTTGTCAAACCGTGAGTCAACCAGCTTCACTGCACTTCGTCCTTCACATGAGGATTTCCAATCTCTGCTTTCCACACTTCGCCTTGGAATCTTTTCCCAAACCAATGCTTTCACTCTGACGCCTTCCGCAACAGTTCAGCTCCAGGGTTTCGAACTGTCCTTGCAATGTTCCTCTCCCATGGGTTACCACATGCATACAAGCTATCTTCCCCGCTCTTTCTCTCTCATCGACTCAGCTGTGAACAGTACACTGCTGCTTCACCTGCCCATGGCAAAGATTTAAAGACCTTCAGTAGTCTCTTTGGGCCTTCTTTCCCCTTGCCAGTTGTTCTCGCTTTAAATCTGTTTCCTGCAGCTTTTGTCTCTTTAACTCTGAAACTTAGAGCCTTTTCCTCTGCCCCTCACTCTTAAATTCATTAACAGGACATTATACAGGTTCCCATCCTTCCTTGGACCAGAAGGTCTGCTTTGGACTTTCCCATCTCCCACTCCTGGATTTTGGGATTTTTCTTTAGCTTGGGACTAACTATCTGCCCCCGTTTCCAGTCTCTCTTGGCAGCAACTTTCAAAAGCCAACTGAGGTCTGCAACTTCCAAATCAAAACTGCTATTTCTCTTCTTCTGCGTGTGTGTCTGTGGGAGGGACCTGCTTCTCAGCCTCCCTGTTGCTAGGCAACAGCCCGAATTGATGTGTTTGCTTCACTTCTTAAATCGTAAACCTCATTAGAAATGCAAACACATTTTAAAAACGAAACTAAAACTCCTTTTGACCTTTCTTAACACACGTACAGAAAAACAAATCAAACTTAAACTTTAAAGCTAAAACTCATTCCTAACAACTACAAATACCAATATAATTTACTTAAACCACTCTATTTCCTAACAATTTGATAAGAACAAATCGTGTTATTTAACTTTGGTTAGCTTTTTTTTGATGCAACAACAAAGAGTTTTGATGAGGGTGAAGACGTTGATGTAATTTACATGGACTTGCAAACGGCATTTGATAAAGTGCCGGACAAAAGACTTCTGAGGTAAGATAGAACTCAACAGGACAGGTTGAGAGAATAGCCAGTAAAGCGTAGAATGTCACTGGCTTCATCAATATGGCATAGAGTAAAAAAACAATAAAGTTATATGAAGCCTGTAGAAAACACTGCTTCGACCTCACCTGGAGTATTGTATCTAATTCAATTGAAGGGATAGTAGCAACACAGATACAAAACGAGCTGAGTGACGGTAACCAAATATTTTTGGTGAACTGTTGCATTTTGGGCTGGAGAAAGTTATCTTGTGGAGCTCCCCAGGTCTCTCGGGGCCTTGCGGGATATCGGGATCTTGCGGAAAAATAGAGTTGAGGCCCAAGGTCAACCATGATAGCGTTGAATGGCAGAGTAAGCACGATGGGCCGTGTGGTCTACACCTGCTCCTATGTCTTGTGTTGCTATGTCCAGTCTTAGGGCCCCTGATTTTCCTGTTACTTATTAATGACCCAGACCTTGTTGCAAGCTCACAATTCCAAAATTTGCCGATGATACAAAAGTTAGAAGCATTGCCAACTGTGAGGAGGACAGAGTAGAACTCCAAAAGTATCTAGATATGTTGATGGAATGGGCGGACAATTACCAGATGAAATTCATTGCAGAGTAACCTGGTGTCCTTCGTTTTGGGAGGAAGAACAGAGAGAGACAACATGAAATAAAAGTTAAAGTTCTAAAGGGATTGTGGGAACAGAGGGATGTGGGCGTATATGTTCATAAATCATTTATCGTTACAGGACAGGTTGAGAGAATAGCCAGTAAAGCGTAGAACGTCACTGGCTTCATCAATATGGCATAGAGTAAAAAAAAAATAAAGTTATATGAAGCCAGTAGAAAACACTGCTTCGACCCCACCTGGAGTATTGTATCTAATTCTGTAACCCAATTTAGTAAGGTTGTGAAGGCATTAGTGAGATTGCAGAAAAGATTCACAAGACAGATTCCAGGCATGAGGAACTTCATTCACATTGAATGATCGTAAATTTTGGAAATGTGTTTCATGAAGTGAGGAAGTTAGAGAGGAGATTTGATAGAGGTATTCAAAATCACGAGTGGTCTGGACAGAGTAAATACGGGTTAATTGATCCATTGATGGAATGATCCAGAACAAGAGGGCACAGATTTAAGTTAATTTACAAAATAAGCAATTATAACATAAGGATTTTCTTTTTCATGCAGCATGTGTTTAGGATGCGGAATGTACTGCCGGAGAGTGTGGGAGAGGCAGGGACAATTGAAGTTTTCAAAAGGGAATTGGATCTTGATCTGAAATGTAGAATGTGCAGTTTTAGAGGGAAAAGGCTGTGGAGTTCAGTAGGTGAGATGCTCGTTCAGAGGGACAGCAGAGTCCAGACGGGCCGAGTGTTCTCATTATGTGCAGTATCATGATTTCAGCATGATTGGTGAGTCAGGAGTAGAATTCTTATTTATCATCACAGAAAAAGGGTTCGATTACAGTGAATGCATAACTCAATGTCTTCAATAGTATTTCAAGGAGTAAATTTCCGATACAGATAAATACCCATTTTCTCACTGATCCATAATATATTTGATGAATACAAATCTATCAAACTGAGATTTAAAATTAAAGTGTTGTTTCCCGATGGGATCTCCGAAATTCTAGTATCCTTTTTTGAGAGTTGTTTCCTAATTTCACTCCGGAAATGTCATGTTTTTTGACGGCGCCCCAAGGCCCCCACACCCCTCCCCCTCCCCCAATTCCAAAATTCGCAGAAGATTCTCTCTCTGACAATATTGTCTTAACATGTCATCATTCTCCTGCAGTGTTTTGAAGCTCTCTCACCCTCTGCCTCGTGGCCTCCCCTCTACCGCTGCTAAATTCCAGAAAATAAACCACAGAACAGCCCCATCATATAAACCATTACCAAAGGAATAAAAACAAAAAAACTACTGCGGATGCTGGAAATCCAAAACAAAAACAGAATTACCTGGAAAAACTCAGCAGGTCTGGCAGCATCGGCGGAGAAGAAAAGAGGTGACATTTCGAGTCCTCATGACCCTTCAATTTGTTTTTATCTCTATGTTTATTTGACTGCCACACCCCTTCAAGAAATGCCTACCTTGAAGAAGTACTGCTCTGCTCTCCGACAGGATTTTCGTATCTCTCTTCTGCCTTGTTCACCTTCATTGCTTACCAAAGGAAGCCGTTCTTCTCGAATTAATGCCCATCTAGACGGTGACAGTCGAGGGTTTCCCTGCCGATTAGGCAGTCTAAGCAAATACTGACAATTTACTACGAGAAAATATTTTCCACACGTTGTCTTTGGATCCTTTTTGAATGAAATAAAATCTGCCCTATTTGATTACTGACCCTGGTGCCAGTGGGAACAGTTCATCTTTATTTACTTTCTCTAAACCCTCTTGAGAGTTCTGTCTGTGGAGTGATTAAAAATACCGAAAGCCAGACGTGGGATTTGAACAATGAGGGACTGTAGATCAATGATAAGGGAAGTGATACTTTGGTAATCAGATTAGGAAATAGTTTGAAAGTTAAGAAATCCGTCCAAACCTGTGCATTGCGGGTTCAGGAGCACAATGCGTCACTAGGGCGTGGGAAACTCGGATTAGATTCTCGACGCCTACATACAAGTTGCCTATTTTGTTACAGCATCACAGTCCCTAAATTATTTTATTTTCTTCGAGGTCAGGTTACTTTCAGTTTGCTTTCTGTTTTAGGGCAGTGATCTTGCAGTTAGGGAAATAAATTGATTTCAGCATGATTGGTGATTCTGGCGTAGAATTCTTATTTATCATCATAGAAACCTGGGTTCGATTGCAGTAAATGCATAACTCAATGTCTTCAATAATATTTCAAAGAACAAATTTCCAATACAGATAAATACCCATTTTCTCACTGATCCATCATATATTTGATGAATACAAATCTATCAAACTGAGATTTAAAATTAAAGTGCTGTTTCCCGATGGGATCTCTGAAATTCCAGTCCCCTTTGCTGAGAGAGAAGTTTCCTAATTTCACCCCGGAAACGTCATGTTTTTTTGACTGCGCCCCAACGCCCCCACACCCCTACCCCTCCCCCAATTCCAAAATTCGCAGAAGTTTTTCTCTCTCTGACACTATCGTCTTAATACGTCGGAAACATAGATAAAATTGCTCATTAATTCGGGAAGAACGGCTTCCTTTGGTAATGGTTGATATGAAGGGGCTGTTCTGTGGTTTATTTTCTGGAATTTAGCAACGGTAGAGGGGAGGCCACGACACGGAATGGGCGAGCTGGCCGCGTGGCCTAATGGATAAGGCGTCTAACTTCGGTGGTATTGGCTGAGGTTATCAGAAGATTGTAGGTTCGAGTCCTGCCGTGGTCATTTTATGCTGAAATTTGTTTAACTTCCTGAAAACCGCGGTCTCACTCGTCAGCTGAAGTTTCTGCGTCTCCTTCCAAACATTTCAGGGCTCTTTCTCACACTCTCTGCTCGTGTTAATTTGTGCATTAGATTCTAACTCACCTTTGTATTTTGTGTAGTTCCTAACAGACCCACAATATCTGATCAAGTTCGTGAAGTTATTGATGTTCCCAACTGGAACAAAAATCTTTGCATCAATCGGTTTAATAAAATGCTTTGGGATAATTGCAATCTTCGCTTGAATCTGGATTAGCTGAATCTGATGTCACTGGACTAACAATACAGAGGACCAGGTTAATCTCTGCGGGCACGGGTCTAAATCCCAACAGAGCAGATTTAAATTAAAATATTTCCTAAATTTGGAATTGAAATCTCGGCTCAGTAATGGCGGCTAAGAAACTATCATCGATTGTAGTAAAAACCCACCCGGTTCACGAATGCCCTTTACGGAAAGAAATCATCCGCCCTTCCCTTGCCTGCCCTACATGTGACTCCAGACCCACAGTAATTTGCTTCACTCGTAACTTCAAGGATAATGTGAGATGCTCAACAAATGCTGGGCTTTCAAAAAGCGCCCATATTCCATGAAAAAATAAACAAGTGGTAAACAGGCACGACATGATTATCAGGATGTCTACATTTTCTCTTGAAAAAGGAAGGCTGAGGGGTGGCCTCATACGGGTCTTTAAAATTATGAAAGATTTTGGGAGGCTGAATGCAGCAATAATGGAGTGGAGAAGGGGCGACAAGCCTGTATCTCGCTTACACACACAAGACAACGGCTGACGGGTCGAATACAACGTAATAATTACTTAACTGTGCATCGGCGACTCATAAGAGTGTTGGATAAATTCCATCCGCAATGTCTGCGCGGCACTCTCCAGATTCCATGGGAGCGCTGCCGAACAAACTGGAGTGGCGTTCTTGAATGCAGCTCATCAATCATTCAGGCCAAACTCCTGAAACATTAACTTGGATGGACTGCAAACTGTGTCCGGATGGTCGAAAAGTGTCGCACCCTCCAGGTCCTGTTTTCTCAACTCTCAAATGGCCAACATTCCAGGGGAGGACAACGAAAACGCTACAAACATTCTCTGAAATGTTCATTCAAGCGCTGCAGCATTCATATTAATGACCGCGAGGAGCTTGCTTCTCATCATTCAAAATGACCAAAACTCATCCCACAAGCTGCAGCACACTCTGAGTCACAAGGTCTCAATCATGAGGCAGAACGACGACTGAGGAGAAGTGACAGGAAGCAAATCCTGCACTCCGGATCTCACTACCTCTTGGGACATCCTGTCCCCATGTGTCCAATGATCTGTGGACCGAGAATCGGCCTGTTCACTCACATGAAGCCCCATGGCAGAAATTCACGGCCCTGAGTGGATGTCATCATCGTATCGAGGAACAGACGATAACTATTGCTTGTTACAAAATACATATAAGAAAAGGTCATCTCCATTCTCATAGTATTTCTAAAACTGTCCCTTTCCAAATCGTGTGAACAAGTCTTCTCGATTGTCTCTGATCTCTCAACTTCACTATATCAGAATGTGCTGCCATCTACTGGCCGCAACAGAGCGGTAGAAACTCACATTGTCGGTGTTGCAGAAACAGGTCAATGTGAGGAATTTGTGATATGATGTGATGGGGCAGACATAGAAATACAAATATGAAATACATTTAAGAAAACATGATTAGTTAATTTATTCCCATTGAATCGGCAGCAGTTACAGGCCAACTATTGCCTGGAGCAACTGAGACGATTAGATAAACTGCATTTAAAGGAAGTCTAGATAAGTCTAGGAGGGAGAATGAATTTCAGGGATAAACAGAGAATGTTACATGAAGTATTCTAGAGGGAGGATCTTGTCGGGCAGTTTACCTGTTAGAACAAATGGCCCACTTTCAGTGAGGTATATTCTGGGTTGAATGAATCCAGATTTGCAAAGTGTCTCAGGGACTGACAGACATGTAATGAATCCCACACCCAAACTGCGAGTAAAAGACAGAGAGATCCAGAATGAATCATTAACTCAGGGGTGGCACGAGACACTGACTGATACACGTTGAATCGCACACTCTCACGGTGTACAAGAGACAGAGCGATACAGAATGGAGAATGAATTCCACACTAAAATCTGTTCCAGCGACAAAGTGATACAGAGAGTACCTCACACCCGTACAAGTGGAAAAGTTACAGCAGAGAAGGAGACCATTCAGCCTTTTGTCTGTCCTGAGATTCTTCAACAGGAACTCAGCTATCCCAGTCCCCTGCCCTCTCTCCATAGCCATGTAAACATTTCTCTTCAGGCAGTTGTCCAGTTCCACTATGAAAGCACCGATTTTAAGCTGCCTCTACCACCTATCCCAGGCATTGCATTCCAGATCCTTACCACTCACCAGGGAAGATGAATCCTCATGTCCCCACTGATTCGTTTAAAACCTGTGCCTTGCACAAAGAGAAGCTGTTTCTCACTGTCTAATCTGTCTCAATCTGTCGCGGGCTCGTCGTCCTGTATTCTCGACCGTCAGGCATGGTTTCTCAGTCTGACCCCATCCCTGCAACATCGGAAAACTTCTTGGCCTACCCCTGCTTCGTATTCGCATGTTCCATCAAATTACTCTATAAATCGGGATGAAGAACTTCCTTAAAGAAGCAGTCATTGGTTTAAATGAAGGGACTGAGTGGTGATTTAATTTCTGTAACTATGCAGCTTCTGGAGGGAGCCCAAGAGTCAAAATGTGGAGTGTGGAGGAAGTGAAGCTGGATAGAAGGTCAGCGATAGTGGGAAAAAATGACAGATTGACAAAGGTGCCTTGAAATAATGGACAAAGGTAATTTTGATGGTAGCAATAAGGGCTTAAAAAAAGGTGTTGATAGTGATGTAAAGGTCAGAAAGCAGAATGTAATAATAGGAAACACGGGTAGCATTGTGTGAAAGAACAACATGCAACAGGTAACAGGGGACCCTTTGGGGGATGGGGTGGGGGTGGGGTCGGTGGTGAGGAATAAAAAGTTAGAAAATGAGATAGAAGGGGGTAAAAAGCGGATTAAGTTGTGGATAAACGAATAAAAATAAAACTAAGTGGATAAAATTTTTTAAAAAATTTAGGAAAAAAGGGGACTAAAAGGGGGTGCGAATAGAGGATAGAGTTCCTGGTCTGAAGCTGTTGAACTCAAGATAAGTCCGGAAGGCTGTAAACTGCCTAATCGCAAGATGAGTTGCTGTTCCTCCGGTTTGCGTTGGGCTTCACTGAAAAATTGCAGCAGGCCAAGGAGGGACATGTGGGGTTGAGAGCAGGATGGTGTGTTGAAATGACAGGTGACAGACATGTCTGGGTCATGCTTGCAGACACACCAAAGGTGTTCCTCAAAGTGGTCACACAGTCTGGGTTTGATGTCCCCAATGTAGAGGAGGCCGCATTGGGAGCAGCGAATGCAGTCGACCAAATTGGAGGAGGTGCAAGTGAAGCCCTGCTTCACCTGAAAGGAGTATTCTGGCCATTCGATGGTGAGGAGGGAGGAGATAAAGGGGCAATTGTTGCACCTTCTTCGATTGCATGGGAAGGTGCCATGGGAAGGGGATGAGGTGTTGGGAGTGATAGAGGAGTGATCCAGGTTGCCCCCGAGGGAACGGTCCCTCTGGGATGCTGACGGTTTGGGGGGGAGGGGGGGAGGGGGAGGTGGTCGGGGAGGATGAGGGGAAGGTGGTGGCATCATGATTGAGTTGGTTGAAATGGCGGAGGATAATCCTTTGAATATGGAGTTTGGTGGGGTGGAATGTGAGGACAAGGGGGACCCTATCGTGGTTCTGCGAGGGAGGGGTAAGTGTGAGGACTAGAGGCGCGGGAGATGGGCGGGACATGGTTGAGGGCACTGCCAAACACAGTGGGTGGGAAACCTGGATTTAGGAAGAAGGAAGTCATGACAGAAGCGCCGTTTTGGAAAGTTGCCTCATCGGGACACATGCGAAGGTGCTGAAGGAACTGAGAGAATGGGATGGAGCCCTTACAGGAAGCGGGGTGTGAGGAGCTGTAGTCGAGGTAGCTGTGGGGGTCAGTGAGCTGGATTTGAATATTGGTGGATAGTCTATTACAAGAAATGGAGACAGAGATGTCAAGGTAGGGAAGGGAAGTGCTGGATATGGACGATGTGAAGGTGATGGAGGGGCGGAAATTGGAAGCAAATTTGATATATTTTTCCAGGTCCGGACAGAGCATGAAGAGTCACCGAAGTGAGTTCACCAGAGTTTGCTGGAAGTTCATCAGCATTAATGTACCCATTCAATGCATTTACGTGCTGATTGCCATTACCTCAGTCCTAGAGGCTTTCTTAAGTTTAAACACAGCCCGAGAGTCCCACAGTTTGATTTTGATTTGGCCAGATCAGGGTGCGTTGTCCAAGAGGTTTTTCAAACTTCTTTGCGTTGGAGATGGTGACATTTATTGAAATCAGGAGCATGTTTAAGAGCCCGAGAAATCATTGCAGACAGTATATCACTGCAACGCACGTGATGAAAATGCACGCAAATGTTAAAGAAGGTTTGTCCATGTAACGGGAATCTGGATTGATCCTGATACTGAAATCAGTCGGTTTCAATCGTGCCTGAAAGAACATAGAAACCGACGGAACTGGAGTCCCGCAGTTTAATTTGATTTTATCCACACTTTAACTGTATTGTGGTATTTACACTGAGACGAGTTTGAGCCTTTTCTTGTGTTTGAGCAATCCGGTTCAGAGGGAATTAACAATCAGGGATTTGAACAGGAATGAAATTAATTACTCAGCAGAATGTGACTCAGGGACACAGTAGGACAGTAAATGTTGGAGTTGGAGTGTCTTTGGACAGAAGGTGTTGGAGTGTCAGTTTCTCGTGACAGAATTGATACCCAAGTTCCGCCGGTAAATCAGCAGGAACTCGATCCAACTCATCCACACAGTCAAGCTGGTGAAACAAAATGACTGGCGGCCTGGCTCTTCCGCAGATCACTCGGCTCTCGGCCTCCTGCAATGTTCCTATGAAGCTCAGGTACGCTCGAAGAACAGCGCCTCATCTTTCAATTAGACACTTCACAGCTTTCCAGTGAGATCATTGAGATCAACAATATCGCTCTGGAAAAGTGTCCCCAACCCACCCACCCATTCTCCCTCCCTCCCGCGCTCCATTTTGACTTCGCTTTTCCTGTTTACAGAGGTTATTTCGAGATTCCTTTTCCGCGTGTTTTTATTTTCGGATGGCAGTTGTTCATCAATCTGCCATTTACTCCTCCTCCAGAAACATCCTTTGTTTCTTTACTTGTTCCATTGATCTTACAGAGAGTTTTCAGGGGCACCACGGGCCTCATTTTGTGCTGTTGAAAATCAAAGAGCTTATGTTTCCCTCTCTCTGGCCATGCAGCATAAACTATTTCTCATTTTTTAAACCGATTTCCAAAATATCACAGGCTGTCGCTTTTGATTTTTTTTTTCTTTCCTTACATTGACTTACAGCTTATTACAAAACTGACTTTTCCCAGTTCTGGTGAAAGGTCATCGATGTGAGACCTGAACTCAGTTTCACATTCTTTGTTACTACCTGAGCTGTGGTGTAACTCTTACATTTTCTGACTTAACAATTGTGATGTGACAGGTTGGTTAAAAGGATTTGGGAGACAATGAAAGTTATTTTTGGTTGTTGTAGCGTCCCTGGCTGCCTCGTTGTTCCAGTCTTTAGTGGTATTATTCTCATTTAGGGGTGTTCTTTAAATTAGTTTGCTCGAGTTGTCAGGTTCAATTCCCGGACGAGCCCTCCTGAGATGCTGAAGACATCGGTGCACTTTTCAACCTCAGAGACTCTTCTTCACTCACTCTAAGTTGGACTTTCAACCCCTGCCTGGATCCCTGTGTTAGGCGCAAGTTCAATGTTGTTCGTTTTATAAAAACAGTAAAATTCACTCTAATTATAAAACAGGATATTTAAAAGTACTACAGCTGAAAATATAGCAATAAATGCGGGAGAATCAGATAATGTCAGTGATTATCTGTGAAGTGTGATCCTGACGCGAGTGCCCGAGTCTAGAATGACGAGGATCCATGGAGACAGATGCTGAAGACAGTGTCTGAGCCCAGGGTTCCGGGTCTCTGTGGAGGGACAGGAGGAGGCCATTCAGCCTTCCTTTTCCACCACTCAGTTAGATAATGACACATCTCTGCCTTAGCTCCATCCAGCTGCCTTGATTCCATATCCTATTATACTTTTGCCAGGCAAAAAATCTATCACTCACGGATTTGGAATTATTCATTGAGGCAGCATTTACTGCTTATTAGGGAAGACAGTTTCACACCTCTATCTTTGCGTGAAACAATATTTTTAAAGTCTCTCCTGAATGGCCCGGCTTTGTTGACATTCTGAAATAAAAACAAAGAAGCTGTTGAAAATAACTCGGCAGCTCCGGCAGCATCTGCGGCGAGTGAAACAGAGCCTCCCGGAACTGGCGAAGAAGTCACATTGGAATCGAAACGTTCGCCCTGTTCCAGGTCTGGCAGCATCAGTGGAGAGAGGGACAGAGTTAATATTTGATTCTTCGCGAGAGATACTGTCAGACCTGATTCCAGAGAGCGGAGCCGGGAAATTATTCTGAATGTTGCTGCTCAAACAGCGAATTGTTGATATGTGACATCGAATTGTTATTTATCGAATACAGAAGTTCACAGTAAAGGTCACAAATTTCAAACGTTGACTTTGTTTTATTCTCTCCACAGATGTTACCTGATGGGCTGAGTGTTTACAGCATTTTATTTATATTTTTGACGTGAATAACCGAGTCCGTGCTGGATCATTCTTTAATGGTCTCTCACAAATCCAGTATCATGAGTTTATCAACTTCTCCGATAACTTTCACACTTTGTATTTGGGCCTTGGCTCCTCCACAGTTTGCAGCATCTCACCAATTAAAACAAAACAAAACAAAACTCGATCATCCGTGGCCTCAATCAGATTATGATTCAACCCGTCCTTGTGCCTGGGTTGGTGGGAAAAACGGTAGCGCTTTTGACTGTAGAGTAGAAAATTCTGTTTTCAGATCACGGAGTTTTACTGAAATCCTGAATTTTAGATCTGGAAAATAATCATTGTTTGGAGATATTGACGAAATGATGCGATTCAAAAGCATGATGAAAGTCATCTTTTCCAGCTGCTTGCGAAATACACACTCAGTTTTCATTTTGCACAGTTTTATATCAATGTTTCAGGGATGTGGTGTGTCTATTGTTTGTGCAATTGCTCTGTTACCCAGTATCAGAATTAAAACACAAACTGTCCATCATGGAGTTTAAAACCACAACCGTCTCCTTCTATATAGTTGTTTCATTCAGTTACTGGGTGAGAGCGCGGTGTTAATCTTTTATTATGTAAGCTACATTCACGCACTATTATTTTTCCAATATATCAGGAGATTCAAACTCGTCCTGTTAAAGCAGAATGACAGTGAGTTCAGTAAGAAATGTGTACAAACAACAGCAATTTCTTTCTGCTCACTGTACACACACATAGCGATTTGTATTAAACAGCAGGAACGGAAATCGCAGTCCGCAATTTTCACTTTCACGATGACCTGAATTTCAGTTTAAGGGTAAAGATGTTTTTGTGGAAACTGAAGTCGCTTTTCCTGTGAATGGAGCCGGTTAAAGAGCCCGGGCCGGCCTGAGAGTCCCCGAGCCCGGGGCCAGCGGCAGCCTTGGGAGAAGACCGGTCCCAGAGAAAGGAAATAAGATTTGAAAGAGAGAGGGGTGCGGGCGGGGCGGGAGCGGGAGTTGGGGGGAGTCAGGGAGGGAGATCCAAGAAGGGAGAGGGGGAGGGGGGACAGCTTAGTAGGGAGCGAGGGAGAGAACTATGGAGGAAGAGAGGGAGGGAGCTTGAAGAAGAGAGGCAGCGGGAGGAGGAACTGGAATTTTTCCACCACATTTTTCAACCTCAGGAACACCTAAAACCTCACGGCCAATGGTTCGGGAGCGGAGGTGTGTCTTGGTAAATGAGTATACTGCTTGAATGTGCACAGCAACATCCCACCGTAGCAACCTGATCAATGACTATATAATCTGTTCCAGAGATTCCGATGGATTAATATTGATCCCAGGACTCCGGGTAAGAATCCGCTTCTCTAGTTGTAACTAGTCTGGTTGGATTGTTCACATCCGTCCGAGAGGGGAAGATGGGGTTTCGGTTTCCACTGTGGTTTGTAGCTTGATATAGTGAAATATTTAATCACCCCTATGTGGGGTATTACACAATATTGCGATACATACTTTCCTCTTAAAGAAGTTCAAGCAGCTGTAAACACTGAAGTCGTGGCTCTATCTTTACTAAATCACGCGACCTGTGATAATAAATCATAAACTCTTCCAGTCAGTGGAGATGTGATATGGACACCAAAAATACTCACACACCACAGCAGATGTTGTTTTATTTTCCCCAGGGAGAGTCGATTGAAGAGTTATCCTTCCTTTGTAACTTTGAGTTTCTCAGTATTGTAATGCTGCCTCATTCATTCCTGGGAACATGTGGTAATCAGAGATCATCACTCCCTCCCTGCCTGAATCCGGCTGAGACAAGTGTTATCATTAAGTCCAGTCAACATCTGTCCCCTTATCGGATCCGATATTTGATCCAAAGGTAATATTTTCTATTATCTACACTGGGAATTGAAATTCCTGCTAGACTCTGTCTCCCATCTCTTTCAACTGTGAGTGTCTGTGTCTCATTTTCTGTAACACCTCTTCAATTAACAATCTATCTCTGCTTTTCCTTACTGAGGGCAATCTCTTCTCCCTTTTTTACTTTGCTGTCAGCTATGATTCAGTCAGTTGCTCTCTTGCTTTTTACAATCAGGGGGTCTGTGAGTTCAAAACTCACTCCAGAATCCTGAGCACAAATTCAGACTGACCCTCGAGTGCAGTAATCAGTGAATGCTTCACTGTTAGTGGTGCCAGCTTTTAAATGATATGGTAAACTGAGGTGCCACCTGCCTTCTCAGGTAAATTATACCCTGCACAATTATGGAGAGGGGCGGGGGAATTATTACACGGTGTCGGAGACATTTGTCCCTCCATTAACATCACTTCAAAACAGATTCCATTGTCTTTATCACATTGCTGTTCCTGGAAGCTGGCTGTGTGCAAATCTTTAACAAATTGTTCAAAAGGGTTGTGATTGGAATCCTGTGAGGAAAGGTCAAGGGAATATTCAAAATTCTGCTGAGAGAGCTTCATTGGACAGCAGAGAAATCAGGTGAGAAATTCGAGTAAACCGGCACCAGAGAACAAATCACCGTCAAAACTGGATCAACTCTTGCGAAGACCAATGATTAAAAGGTCCGAGCATCATCAGTTCATTGACCAGAGACACTCACAGAGTGTTTTGCACAATGCGAATCTAATGCGACCTGAAGGAACGAAGCCTTCCCAGTTCATGGTGATATTGGGGATGGAATTCCATATTCTAAACAAATGATTAAGAATGAATAATCACATCTGTCCAAATAATGATTTACTTTGTCTTTGACGTGATGCTGTTGTCAGCTATGGCTCAGTCCATCGCACCCTCGCCTTTGAATCAGAGGGTTGTGGGTTCATGTCCCACTCCTGGAAAACCAAGAACTGTGATTGTACTCGAAAGAAGTTGCAATCTGTGACTGTTGGTAACTCGAAAGAGTTTCCGCTCTGCTGACACTCTTGTCCTTCTCGATGGTCCATGTAGCAGGGAGGACGCTGTTGTTCAAATTAGCATGATGAATTACTGCAGGGTGTCGTATGGATCGGACCTACAGCAGCTAATCCGAGAAACTCCACCAAATGCTTCCGCATAAGAGATTTGTTTCATTTTTTTTTCCATTCAAGTCATCATGGAGTGACTGAGAACAAGGGAAGGCCACTCGGACCATGGGCTGAAATGGGCCGAAGAACGGGGAAATCCTCGGCTGGTGTATTTTTCAGCACTTACTGCTTGTGTCCGTGTGTGAATAAAAGCGATTAGAGAGGTTGGCTGCAGACTGAATTGTTTACTGGAAGTAAGAAGCTAATGCAAATTTACTGTAAAGGAAAATTAAGCTATTTTTTTTTTTTCGATCGCAGCCAGTTGTTTCCTTTTGGTGTGAATGAGAACAAAACTAGCAGAAAAAGGTCTTGATCCATGGGTTATGGGTCCAGCACGCTTTCGCAGTGCTACTTTGCTACAAAAACGGATTCCTTCCTGCCTCGTAGTGTTACATGCTAGACAGGAAAATGTTCACTTACTCGGTGCTTTTTTTTAATCAAGAGCACACGTGTTGGGAAGCTCACCCTGGCTGCGCAATTGCACTTCACACAACTCCGAATGCAACAGAGAAAGACACAGAAAAGCAGTTAGAGACTATCAGGACACACGCAGTGACAGACAGGAAAAAGTTACGCAAACCAGCAAGATACTAAAATGGAGAGATTGACCATTTATGAAAGAGTATTTTCCGTTGTATGGAACCTCCCCTTTTTTAGGTGTTTGGCAGACCTCAGGCTTAAAGGCTGATCTCGGCCAGTCGAATTCCGAAGATCACTCCATCAAATGCCAACAAGTGATGATCGACCCCTCGGGACCAGTTGCCAGTTTAGGCTCGACTCACTGTGGTTCAGAACAGCCAAGATGACCACAGATCCAGTAAGTCGCTCTAAACAACCACACTTTATGGAAATGAGGAGGAAGCAGCACAGCAACCGCTGGCTCGTGACCCCGGGTGAGCATGTACCAGACACCGCAGCCAGGCCGAGTGGGGAGGGTGGGGGTGGATGGTACTGGTGCTGTTTGGGGGAAGCGGTGGGGCGGGGGGCGCGGAGGATGGAAGCCATGGCGCAAGTGATGAGTGCGCAAACAGCCGACTTTAAAGCTCACAGAAAAGCGGTGTCTGGAGCTGCCCCTAGAGACAAGTTATGGGCAGTCAGTAAAAAAAAAAAGAACTCCTATAAAGAAGGTGCAAAATCAGGAACAGTAAATGCTGGGAACATTTAGCAGATCCAAAGCAGCTGTGGGGAGAGCGCAATGGATTAGTGGCCCATCTGCTGCCATAACGCAGTCAGGATGGCCGAGCGGTCTAAGGCGCTGCGTTCAGGTCGCAGTCTCCTCTGGAGGCGTGGGTTCGAATCCCACTCCTGACAATAATTTTTCTCTCAGCACCTTGCAAACCCGGGACCTCCACCACCTGGAAGGAAAAGGGCAGCAGATGCATGAGAACACCCCCAGCAGCAAGCTCCCCTCTGAGCCACACACCATCCTGACTTGGAGCAGTATCGCTGTCCCTTCACTGTCGCTGGGGCAAAATCCTGGAGCTCCCTCCCTAACAGCACTGTGGGTGTACCTACACCACATGGACTGCAGCGGTTCAATAAGGCAGCTCATCGCCAGCTTCTCAAGGGCAATTACGGCTGGGGCAATAAATGTTGGCCGGGGCAATAAATGTTGGCCGTGCCATCGACGCCCACATCCCGTGAAAGAATAAAACAAAAACTCTTGGCTACCGGGACACAGCTCAGAAAGTTCACTGATACCAGAGCAAAATAGTGCGAATGCTGAAAATCAGAAATAATAACAAACAGAAAATGCTGGAAATACACAACAATTAAACAGCATCTGTGGAGGGAAAAACAGAACTAGCAATTCAGGTCTGTGATATGATCATTTCCTTCTCTTTCAATCATTCAGCTTATAAACAACAAGGAAGCCAATCACCAGTCAATAACCCCTCCCCTTTCTACGGCACCTTTCTATGCAAGTGCACGAGGCACAACACTTGCCTTTGTACCTCAAAACCCAAGGCCTCAAATACTCCTTCCAAGTGAAACAGTGATGCACTTGTTCTTCTTTCAGTTTAATGTGCTGCATTTGCTGCCGCAATATGTTGTCACCTGCTTCAGGTGGGTGAGCGCTTTGAGGAATCTCCGTTCAATCCGCAAGCCTGACTCTGAGCTTCCTGTCACTTGTCATTTCAATTCTCCACCTTGCTCCCACTCTGACCTTTCTGTCCTTGGTCTGCTGCAGTGTTCCAGGGTGAAGAATAATATAAGCTCGAGGAAGAACACCTCACCCTACGCATTTCTGGCCTCAACATCGAGTTCAATAATTTTAGATTGTAAACTCAGCCTCCCTCTTGTTTCATTTGTATCTTTCAGGTTTTTTTTCAATTTTAGTTTCTGATTTAACCTCCTTACTTTGGTGAGGCAGTAGCGTAGTGGAATTGCTGCTGTACTGATATTCCAGAATAATGCCGGGTTCGAATCCTGCCACGGTATACAATGGAATTTGGATTCAGTAGAATTCAAAAATGCAAAGCCTAATGATGACCATGAAATAAGTGTCTGTTGTTCGCTAAGCGAAGGAAATCTATCGACCTGGTCGGGCTGCATGTGATCCCAGACCCCCAGCAATGTGGTTGACTCTTCAAACACCTGCTCCACTCAGTTGTAACAAGGTCTTACAAAGAGAAGAAGAAAGAAACGAAACCCACCATCGATCTCGACAACAGCAATCTCAGCCCTCTGTCCGACCCTGGGACGTCGTCCTTACTAACAGCGGGGGAGCTGTGTGATAGACTAGTTTAGCATCAGTGTGTCTGACATCGTCACGGACTCATAGCTTGCAGATAATTCCAGACTCCACCATCACCATCCCTGGGTATGTCCTGTCCCACCGGCAGAACAGACCGAGCAGAGGTAGCACAATGGCATACATTTGGGAGGGCTACAAGAGCAGGTTAGAGGCTAGGAATCTACAAGGATGGAATACTCCGCACTTGCCTGGGTGAGTGCAACTCCTTCAACACTCAAGAAGCTGGACACCATCCGCTTGATTGGCACCACATCCACAAACATTCACTCCATCCACCATCGGTGCACAGTAGTAGCAGTGTGTAGCATCTACAAGATGCACTGTAGGAATTCAACAAAGCACCTGCTACGACTTAGAAGGACAAGGCAATAGATAGGTGGGAACACCTAGAAATTTCCATCCAAGCTACTTCACTCATCATCCTGATTTGGAAATACATCGACGTTCTGTCGCTGGGTCAAAATCCTGGGACTCCCTTCCTAACAGCACTGTGAGTGTCCCTACATTACAGGGACTGCAGCGACTAAAAAAGGCAGCTCACCACCAGCTTCTTAAGGGCAACTAGGGAGGGGGAAGAAATGTTGGCCCAGCCAGCGAGACCCTGACCCCGTGTATGAATAAAAATACATACATTGAACTTGGAATCCTGCTCTATAGCCATTCTCACCTCATCTGGACCCACCTTTTGTTTCTTTGCCTGTTCCAGTAAATCTCCCTTTGGCTTTGGCACCGTGAAACCTTTTTAAATTTAATCTCCCTGGGCTTCCACACCATTACAGATCTTCGCTTCTCTTCAACCTATTCCCAAAACCGGGACTCGTTCACTTGCTCAAAACCTCTTACATTTCTATCTTTCCTCAGTTCAGATGAAGTGTCATCAACCTTAAACATTAATTCGTTTAAACTCCACAGATGCGGCTGAATATTTCCAGCATTTTCCGTTTTTATATTATAGTCTGCTCCTTGACTGATAACACATCCCTTTTAAGGAGATCGTGAATTATCTGGAACTGGTAACAAACCACTTTTAAACAGACAGAGTCATATTTACACAGCTTCGATTCCCTGACAAAAGACAACATTTTACGGCTTCCATTCTGTGCCCACGGGATCAATTCCCATGCCAGCTTCTCACAAACTTCCTGCTCTACTGAATGTAGGACTGATTTCAATCCATGAAACATAGAATGATAAAGGACAGAAAGGACAGAACGCTGGCTGGGCCAGCATTTCTTCCCCCTCCCTAGTTGCCCTTAAGAAGCTGGTGGTGAGCTGCCTTTTTTAGTCGCTGCAGTCCATGTAATGTATCACTACCTTCAACACCTCTTTGATCCTTTTGTCTGTGACATCTTTTGATGATCTGCTCCTATCACTGCTTGCTTGTCCCTACAACCACCCCCCACCCCTCAACTTCTCTTTCCCCCCCCCCACCCCCCCCACCCCCACCCCCCACCTTAAACCAGCTTATATTTCACTCCTCTCCTAACTATACTTAATTCTGCTGAAGGGTCATGAGGACTCGAAACATCAACTCTTTTCTTCTCCGCCGATGCTGCTAGACCTGCTGAGTTTTTCCAGGTAATTCTGTTTTGTTTTGGATTTCCAGTATCCGCAGTAGTTTTTTTTAATTAAGGACAGAAAGAGCTCATCCCGCCTGTGGTGGGTATTTGGTTGAGTGATATAATTATTCTTAGATCCGTGCCCTGTCCCCATTGTTCTGTATTTCCTTCCTTCAAGAATTTTTTTCTCCAATTTTCTTTATAAAGTTAATAATGAATCTGCTTCCACCACCCTCCCAGGTCGCTTCCATTTCACAACAACCCACTCTGTAAAATACATTCTCCTCACCCTGCTTCTGGTTCTTTTCCCAATCAGCTTCAAACTGTGTCCTCTGGTTAGCGACCCTCCTGTCAGTGGAAACAGTTTCTCCTTATTTACTCTACCAAACTGGTCATCATGTGAACACCTCATGGCAGATGTTTTTTTCGATGCAACGCAAGTGGAGACCATACAGGTGAATCTTTAAGAAGATTGAAGCCGAATGCGAAGTTATCCAAATTCGAGCGATTTCAGCAACAGCCCCGTGATTTAATAAAACTCCCCAAAGCGCTTCAATGGAGTTTCATCCAGCAACATTCGCCACCCAGTCACATGTTTGGACAACTAAATGAAACCTTCGTAAAATTGACAGATTTTAAGAGGGTGTTAAGGGGGAGAGTGAAGTGAGGATGATTCTAGAAGGAATTGCAGAGCAGCTGAAGACGTGGCCGCCAATGGTGAAACAATGAAAAGTTTAAACGATCAAGAGGTCAGAGTTGGATTCTGAAAGCGAAAGTGGGATATCTGGGAATGGAACTGGAACTCCAATCCGGCCAGTGAGAAATCTCCCCCTGAACCACTAATGTTCACTCAGCCACTCATTCCATTTTGCCAGCTGGAAACCTGTCTGAAGGAACATGCATCCTGACAGAGCGCCTGTGATAATCTCCAACTGTCTGAACTAAAGCTGCAACAGGAGATGTCCATTACAGCTGTGATAACCGCGTTGGTCTTGGTATTCAGTGGTGCAGACTCACATCATCCTTGTTTCGAGCTGCCAGTCAGAAACAGTCCGGAAAGATGACTGAGCAGTTACCGAGGAGGCTGTATATGTCCAGTTTAAGTCTGTCTGAGGGCTGAGCAGACTGACTCTCGTCAGCATCTTTCAGATATTATTGTTTTGTCCTGAGATGGTGATGAGTTTTCGTCTGCTCAGTGGTTCAGATGGGAAAGTGGGGAGTGACCTGTATAGAAGGAAGTTCGGGACGGCAGTTTCCCTTTTCTGAGAACATTGATAAACCTCTTGCTGACTTTCTTCAATGCTTATCTAAAACATTCGAACCCACATCTTTTAAATGTCTCTGTTTAGACCGATTGCAAGTCTAACGCTATCTGTTGTGTCAAAGATCTACACTAATGATACGTGTTTCCCATTCCCAAAATGGGAATTTCTGACATTGTCGAACAGACGGTTCAAAACTTCAGCAATTTGAACAGTGAGCACATTTTAAAAGTCTTCATTGTCTGTAAAATATTTTTGAATGTCCTGTGGTTGCGAAAAGAGCTACAGAAATTCAGTAGAACTTCTAAAAGACATAGGCAGGTTGGTGGAATGGGCGGATAAGCGGCAGATAGAACCATAGAAAAGTTACTGCGCAGAAAGAGGACATTCAGCACATCTTGCCTGGACGGAAAAAAAGATGAAAAATACTAATCGCTCAATTAAAACCCACTTTCCAGCACCCGATCCAGCGAACATCTCCACTTCTGACCTTATGATGGAAGGAAGGTCAATGATGAAGCAACTGAAGATGGTTGGACCGAGAACATTACCCTGAGTAACTCCTGCAGTGACATCCTGGAGCTGAGATGACTGACTGTCAACAACCACAACCATCTTCCTTTGCATTAGTTATGAATGCAACCAGTGGAGTTTTCTCCCTGATCCCCTTTGACTCCAGTTGTCCGAGGGCTCCTTGATGCCACACTCGGTCAAATACGGCCTTGCTGCCAAGAGCAGTCACTCTCACCTCAGCTCGGGAGTTCAGCTCTTTAGTCTATGTTTGATGAATGGCTGTAACGAAGCCAGCAGCTTGGTGGCTCTGGCAGAATCCAAACTGGGCGTCAGTGAGTAGGTTATTGCTAAGCAGGTGCCGCTTGAGTTGACTGATGGGGAGGTAATTGGCCGGGTTGTATTTGTCCTGCGTTTTGTGTACAGGAAATACCTGGGCAGTTTTCCACAATGCCGGGTAAGTGCCAGTGTGGCAGTTGCAATGGAACTACGTGGCTAGGGGCACGGCAAGTTCTGGGGTACAAGCATTCAATACTATTGCCAGAGTATTGTCAGGGCCCATTGCCATTGCACTATCTCCTGCCTCCAGCTGTTTCTTGATATCACGTGGAGTGAATTGAATTGGCTGAAGACTGGCATCTGAGATGCTGGGGACCTCCGGAGGAGGCCGGGATGGATCATCCACTCGGCACTTCTGGCTGCAGATTGTAGCAAATGTTATCTTTTGCACTGATGTGCTGGGTTCCTCCAATATTGAGGATGGGGATATTTGTGGATTCTCCTCCTCCAGTGATTTGTTTACTTGTCCACCAGCACTCCCGACTGGACTTGGCAGTACTGCAGAGCTAATAGATCTGATCCGCTAGATCGCTTAGCTCTGTCTATCACTTGCTGTTAATGCTGTTTGGCACGCAAATAGTCTTGTATTATAGCTTCACCAGGTTGACAGCTCAGTTTTAGGTATGCCTGGTGCAGCTGCTGAGATGCCCTCCTCACTCTTCATTGAACCAGGGTTGATATCCTGGCCTGGTGGTAATGATAAAGTGGAGGATATGCCAGCCCATGATTTTTCATATTGTGTTCGAGTGCAATTCTGCTGCTGGTGATCGCTCACATGGTCTCATGTATGACCAACCTTGTGTTGCTAAATCTGTTCGCAATCTATCCCAATTTAGCACGGCGGTATCACCACAGAACACGATGGAGACTGTCCCCAATGTGAAGGCGGGACTTCGTCTCCACAACATCTGTGCAGTGGTTATGCCGACCGAAATGTCGTGGGCAGATTCATCTGCGGCAGGCAGATTGGTGAGGATGAGGTAAGTATGATTTTCCCTCTTGTTGGTTCCCTCAGCACCTGCCGCAGACCCAGTTTTCCAGCAATGTCATTTAGGCCTCGCTCAGCTTGATCAGTAATGGTGCGACCGAGCAACTTTTGGATATGCACATTAAAGCCCCCCCACTCAGAGGACACTCTGTGCCCTTGCCACCCTCAGTGTTTCCTCCAAGTGGTGTTCAACATGGAGGAACATGGATTCATTAGCGGAGCGAGGGCGGTACATGGTAATCAGCAGGTTTCCATGCCCATTTTTGACCTGATGCCATGAAACTTCATGGGTCCCGGAGTCGATGTTGAGGAATCCCAGGGCAACAGCCTCCCGACTGTATGTCACTGTGCCACCATCTCTGCTGGGCCTGTCCTGCCGTTGGGAAAGGACATACCCAGGGATGGTGATGGTCGTGTCTGGGAAATTATCTGTAAGGTATGATCCCGTGAGGATCACTATGTCCGGCTGTTGCTTGCCTAGACTGTGAGGAAGCTCTCCCAGTTTCAACACTAGCCCCCAGGTGTTAGTAAGGGAGATTTTGCAGGGTGGATAGGGCTGAGATTGCGGGTGCCGAATTCGATGCCGCGTGGTCCGTCCGGTTCCATTCCTTGTTTGTGACTTTGTAGCGGTTTGTTACAACTGAGAGGCTTGGTAGGCCATTTCAGAGGGCAGTTAAGAGTCAACCACATTGCTCTCTCTTCGACAGTGCGTTCATGTGGCGCTAACTCACCAATCACCTGCTCACTGAAGTTCAATGTTGTTTCCGCCAGGGTCACTCAGCTCCCGACCTCATTGTAGCCTTGATCCAAATATGGACAAAAGGGCTGAACTCGAGACGTGATGTGCAAGAGACTGCAGTTGACTATACAGGAGCATTTGGCAGAGTGTGGCATTGAGAAACCCAACAGAACTAAAGTCAACTTACATAAGGAGGGAAACTCTCCACTGTTTGGAGTCGTACCCGGGGTTTCTAATACATTCCAAAAGATTTCCAGCATCCACAGTATTTCGCTTTTTGTTAATAGCCTGTGGATGACAATGAAAGGACATGTTTAATACTCTCCAGGTGAAAGCTGGCTCTTTGGTCTAGGGGTATGATTCCTTCTTTGAGATCCTATGTTGATTTAACATTTGAGAGTTACCCGGGTTCAATTCCCGGACGAGCCCACACAGCATTTTAACACATTCATTCCTGTGCTCGAGGTGGTGCCAGTTGGGGAAATCAGGACCAGGTTTGAACATCCGGGAATTTATTGCAGAGAATAAATCACTTCAACACAAGCGAAGAAAATGAATACAAAGCATCGGGAACGTTTCTCCTAATTCGTCAAATAAGGAAACTCTCCCCTTGTGGGTTCAGTCCGAGGCTGATTTTAATCAGTTGCAGCCTTGACTGAAAGGTTAAACAGAACGGCAGAGTTCGACGGCCCACAGTTTCATTTTAATTTACCGCATTCCGGCTGTGTTCCGGTGCTTGCAGTGAGCCAGAAAGAGTTTCTTTTTGCTTCCAAATTAATGTATGTCCCGGACTTTCCGCGGTGGATTTTCACACTGTGTAGAAACATGTTGAATATCATGTTGAAGTATTGAAGTTATTCACATCAGTCCATTTACCACAGTTCCTGATCTGATGTGATGGAAATGTATTTTATTGACAAACTACATTTCCATAATTAGAGATGTGGCTGAATATTCAGGACCTGTACAAAAGAGGAGCATTTATTTCAACAGTTAATGAATGCAAAAAGTATAGAAGGAAGTTTAATAATTTCGCGGTCCGTGACGAGGTGGCTGAGAGGTTAAGGCGATGGACTGCTAATCCATTGTGCTTTGCACGCGTGGGTTCAAATCCCACTCTCGTCGTTAATTTATCAACTGCTTCTTCGCAAGTGCGGAGATTTTGCTTAAGGTGTGTCTGAAATCACTGATGTTAAATTTGCGAAGCCAGTTTGCAGAGGCGGTCGCGCAGTGAAAATGTCACTGGGCTAATAATCCACAGAAGGCAAGTGTAAAGTGAAACTTCCGGGAGACATGGGTTCGTTTCCCACCATGGCTGCTGGTGGAATTTAAGCTCCAATCCCAATGATCAATCATTGATTGTCGTAAAAGCAAGCTGGTTCACTGATATCTGCAATCATTACCTGGTCGAGCCGACAGGTGACTGCAAACAACCCGCTGAGCAAGGCACACAGTTCAAGGGCAATTGGAGATGAGCTACAAATGCTGGCCTTGCGATCGATGCTCACACCCCAGGAAATAAGATGGAAAAAGGAGACGGCATATCTCATTGATTGAACCTTTCATCAGTCCAGTGATTGACAGACCTGTTGAATGTTCAAACACTCTGTGACTTTAAAAGAAAATCAAACCAGGATATCTCAGTGAAACACAAGAACTTCTCGTTAATCTGTTCCAGGGAACTGAAACAATATACTTTCTATACCCTCACGGAATGAAGCCAGACAGGAGGCAATACATGTGTCTCAATGATCAGTCAATGTCGGTCAGGAAGTGTGTGTTCCGTGGGTCGATGGATTCCTCTTTGAGGAATCTCTGGGAGGGGTTTGTTTTTGCTGCGAAATGTTTGTCTGTTTCAGTCTTACCGCAGTAGGTTTTCACACTGCACAGAGACATGTTGGGCATAGTGTTGAAGTGTTTTGTATTAGTCCATTCACATCAGTCCCTGAACTCACGCGATGGGAATTTTGTCTGCTGACCGAAACTCCATTTCCATTTTTGAACATCTGACTGAATATTCGGGACCTGTGCCAAAGAGGATCATTTAGTTCAACAGTTCATGGATGCTAAAACTACATGACGTCGTTAATAAGTGTAATGCATGTGACGAGTTGGTCCAGAGTTTAAGGCTGCTAATCCATTGTGCTTCCCACGCGTGAATTTAAATCCTGTTTCTGTATGGGACGGCGATATGCAGAAATGAAATCTGAAATTACCATTGTGATATCAGACCCAAGTAATGAGGACAGACAGATTGTCTCGAATTTCTCAGTAATACCTTGAATATCAATGTTTAAGGGCTGATCTGATAGAAAATTTTACAATGATTTAATTATATTCTAGCTTCGTTATTTAGTCTGGCGGGTAGTGTGCAAACCATGAGGGCATTTAGCTTTTACGGGGGTGATGACAAGAAGCACTGGGAATCAAAATTCCTGTTACACTCCCTCCCCCTGCTGTGATAACAATCCCGTCTCTTTCAACTGTGGGTGTCTAGCTCTCATTGTCTGTGACATTTCTTCAATTGTCAATCTACTTCTACCGCTCCTTGGAGTGAAATGTCTTCTGTCACCTTTGCTATGCTGTGAATTATGATCCAGTCAGTTGTTCTCTTGCATTTTACGATCAGGAGGTTGTGAGTTCAAAACTCACGCCAGAATCCTGACACAAATTCAGGCTGACACTCTAGCACAGTGCAGAGGGAATGCGTGATCAGTGGTGCCAGCTTCTAGATGATATGGTGAACTGAGGTGCCATCTGCCTTCTCAAGTAAAATATACCATGCACAATTTTGGAGTGGGGCGGGGGGTTATTCCATGGTGTCAGAGACAACATTTGCCCCTCAATCGACATCTCTTCAAAACAGATTATCTTGTCTTTATCACATTGCTGTTCCTGGACCCTGGCTGTGTGCAAATTTCTTTAACAATTTGTCCAAAAACGCAGTGTTTGAAATCCTGTGAGGAAAAATCAAATTATTATTGAAAACTCTGCTGAGTGAGCTTCATTGGACAACAGAGAAATCAGGTGATGAATTCGAGTAAATCAACACCAGAGAACAAGTCACCGTCAAAACTGGATCAACTCTTGCGAAGATCAATGAGTAAAAGCTGAGAACTCCGTGCATCATCAGTTCATTGACTAGAGACACTTACAAAAGTACTGTGTTCCATGTGTCTGTAATGCAAACCTGAAGCGACGAAACCTTACCAGTTCATGGTGATATTGGGGATGGGATTCCATATTTTAAATAAGCGATTAAGAATGAACGATCATATCTGTCCAAATAATGATTAACTGTGTCTTTGACGTGTCTGTTTCTGCTATGCTAATACTATTGCCCTTCTCGATGGTCCATATCTAAAGCAGGACGCTGCTCTCCAAATTCGTTTGGGAATTATTGCAGGTTGTCCTGTAGATCGGACATACTGAACCACATATAAAAAAACTTCATTATATCGTTTCCAGTTAAGATTATTTTGTTCCTCAGATAATCACGGAGTGAGGGAGATCAATGGAAGGCCGTTCGGACCATGGCCTAAAATGGGCTGAGAGAGAGGGGAAATCCTCGGCTGGTGTATTTTTGCAGCACTTCTGCTCCCTCCCTGTGGGAAATAAAACGATTTGAGAGATTGGATATAGATTGAAGTGTTTACTGGAAGCAAGAAGCTGATAAAAATATACTATAAATTAAATTCAGAGGTGATTTTGTGTCGCAGCCAAATGTTTATTTTTGGTGTTAATGGGAATAATTAATAAACTGAGGATGGTTTCAATCCATCGATCGCTGGGTTAGCAGGTCAGCACGCTTCTGCAAAGCCAGTCTCCTCCGAAGCACAAGTTTCTAATGCCTATTACTGTTGTTTGATAGCCAAACACATATTCACTTCCTCAGTACCTTTTAAACAAGAGCACAGCTATTGGGAAGTTCACCCTGGCTCCACAAATCCACTTCCGCTACCTCGAATGCAACACGCAGAGAAAGACACACAGAAAAACAGCAAGAAACTATCGGAACAAACACCATGGCTGACAGGAAAAGGTACCTAGCAAACCAGCAAGATACTGAGAAGGAGAAACTGTTCATTCATGAAAAGGTGTTTTCTGTTTCATAAAGATAGACCCTGTTTTTAAATGTATTCCCTGTTGTGTAAATGTGCTCATGCTTTGCAACTGTTCTTCCTGTCTTGGAAGTGTGATCCTTCCGCTGACACATCTTCACTGTGTTTGTGTAAAATGCATCCCTG
The DNA here is from genome assembly GCF_964194155.1 of Cetorhinus maximus. Lineage (NCBI taxonomy): Eukaryota > Metazoa > Chordata > Chondrichthyes > Lamniformes > Cetorhinidae > Cetorhinus > Cetorhinus maximus. The sequence goes on from NC_135909.1 coordinate 19,946,371, forward strand.
TTGTGCAAATGTGACCCCGCCTGTGTAAGTATGATCCGCCTTGTGCAAATATTTTCTCTGTTCGGTAAAGGTGTTTCCTGTTGTGTAAAGATATTCTCTGCTCTGTGAAGATATTTTCTGTGGGAAAATATTTCCTTCCTGGAGCCATGATGTTCCCTGTCAGATGCTGCCTTGATGTCAAGGGCAGTCACTGTCACTTCGCCCGCTGAGTTCAGCTCTTTTATCCATGTTACAGCCAAGGTTGCAGTGCAGTCAGGAGCTGAATGGCCCTGGTGGATCCCACACTAAGCGTTGGGATAAATTCTGAATCAGCCAGTGGCACTGAATTTCAAAGTGGGAATCATTCTGTATCTATCAGCCACCATTACTGTTAGGGAAATTGGGACTAATTCAGAAGCTAAATGTCTCTGGTATCTTCTTATTTTTAGGCAGGCCCTCGGTATAGAGGCTGATTGCCCCGCTTGATGGGTATGTTAGGGTGGGTGATATGCCAGGCCATGGGTTGAGCAATTATGGTCGAATACAATTCTGCTGCTGCTGATGGCCCCCAGGAACTCACGGATGACCCGTTTTGATGTCCTAGATCTGTTTAAATTTGATCCCATTTAGCAAGGTTTCTGTGCCACATAACACAATGTGAAGATGGGACCTTGTCTCCACAAGTACTGTGCGATGCTCAGTCCTACCGACAATGTTATGGACCCGGTCGTCAAATACTCTTTTTAAAGTTAATAAGGGAGTGTTAACATTGTTTTGTGAAAGGGAAATCATATTTAACCAATTTATTAGCGTTCGTTGAAGGAGGAGCATGTGCAGTGGATGAACAGGAACTTGTAGACATACTGAACTTGTATTTCCAGAAGGCATTTGACAAGGTGCCTCATCAAATGCTATTGTGTGTGTGTTTTGGGAGGGTGGCGGTGGTGGGGAGCTCGTGGTGTAGGGGGTAACATGTTACCATGGATATAAGATTTGCTGTCTCGCAGAAAACAGGGAGTTTGCATAAAAGAGTCCTTGACTGATTGGCTGGATTTTTAAAAATTCATTCACGGGATGTGGTCATCGCGAGGTGAGGCCAGAAGTCCTTGCCCATCCCTCAATGTCATTGAGAACGTGGCGGTGAGCTGTCTTCTTGATCCACAATCCATGTGGTGTCTCAAAACCCATAGTGCTACCAGATGGCAGATAAAATTTAACCAAGTTGCTGTGGGTCCAGAGTCACATGTTGGCCCGGTAAGGATGGCAGCTTTCCTACCCAAAAGGACATCAGTGAACCGGATATTTTTTGTGACAATCGATGATGGTTTCATGGCCTCTATTATTGTGATACTCAGAATTCAAATTCTCCAGCAGTTGTGGTGGGATTTGAAAACATATTCTCAGTGCATGGGCCTGGGATCGCTGGATTACTCATCCAGTGACATTACTTCATTTCTGAATCTCTGATACCAAATTATTTCGCATTATTCAGTCTGTAACTTGTTTCAGATTGTCTATGAGGGTTGGGTCACTTGTTGAGCCTGTCAGGGGAACTGTACGTGTACAATTGATTTGTTCTGACAGTCAGCTTCCGGTACTGTAAATAAGTCTGGCAGTTATTCTTTGCGTTTTATTCTATGGCATTGTAATGGAGTTTCTGAATCTCATCAATCTGAATCTCTCATTGGCGCTGTGTATGCGTTTCTGTATGTATGTGTGTGTGTGTGTGTGACCGTGTTAATAATTCATCATCACTCAGTGCTACTGTATGTGAATGTGGATTAAAGTCTCATATTCTCTAACAGACTCTGTGATCCGCTTGCCTTTGCGGATTCCTCAGAAACGCTTGGACCGCCTGAGACGTCAGTGGGCGGCGGGTTTGAAATCCATGGCGCAGGATGATGAGTGTGAAAACAACCGACTTTAAAACATGTGAGTTGGAAAGTGAAGCGCGAACTTGTGTGTGAGAAGATCACAAAAAAGCGATGGCTGGAGCTGCCCCGAGAGACAAGTTTTGGGTTGTCAGTAAAAAATAACTCCTGTAATGATGGCACAAAATTAGAAATAGGAAATGCGGGGAATATTCAGCAGGTCCGAAAGCAGCTGTGGAGAGTTTTTTTTTCCTGTCGCCAGGATGCAACTCTCCAATTGGACACTTCACGCCGCTCAGATCTTACACTCTCATCACCTTCGTGTGAGGAACAGGTCGGGCGGGAATTGGGTCTTTGTTGATTTGAGCGAACAGAGCAATACAGCAATGAGAAGCTCCTCACCCCCCGGCGGCTTGGGGAAGGATGGGACTCAGACACAGGAACCTGACAGGTGCTGAAAAAAGGAAAATCACATCGAGTTTTAAATACAATGGAGATGAAAATAGAATTCAAACCATTTGTGAAGAGCGCAATAAACTTGTGTCCCATTATATTGTTCAAGTGAGTTAGGATGTTCGAGCGGTTTAAGGCATCTTTCGGTCCCCATTTTCTGTCGAGTCGTGGGTATAAATCCCACTCCAGACATTAATTTTCCTTCCACAGCTCAGTCCAAACCCGCGACTCCTGCCGGCGAGAAGAACAAGTGCAGCAGACGCATGGGAACACCATCACCTGCAAACACACTACATTAAACTGAAAATTACAACAAGTGCATCACTGTTTCACTTGGAAGAGATATTTGGATTTTGAGGAGGTAAAAAGCTGACGTTGTGTCTTCTGCATTTGCATAGAAAGGCGCGGTGAAAAAGGGAGGGGATATTGGTGGGGGAGCAGCGGTCGCGGAGGGGATTGAGTGTGGAGAATAGGGAGGGCAGGGGGCGATGTATTTAATTGTAGCATATAGGGATCACGATATAGCTCCCACTCTATTGGCTCCACGCCCACTCCAGGTTCGGAAACTTTCTTCTTTCTTTGATGAGTTTGAAATGGGGAAAGTTCCCGTTAATTTCAGGCCGCTGGATTGTTGCAGAGATCTACGCATGCGCGGAATAACCCACACCCCGCACCCACAGTGTCGTCATAAGGCAAAGAGCGCATGCGCACCCCTCCCCCAACCCAGTCCCTGAGCGTCATTCACTCAGTGAGGGGAAGATGGTTTCAATCAGCAGCGACCGGAGACATCGCGGCTCCGCGGGTAAGTGAACAAACAGCATCTGCTTCCAGCAGCACATCGGTTTGGGACCGCGTCCGCAGAGATGCTCAGAGATTGGGATTGACTGCCAGGCACGTTCGGGGGAGTCGGGGTCTGTTTGCAATCGGCCCGGTGGGACAGGATCTGGTCCCGGAACATGGAGTAAGCGGGGGGAAGGGAGAGGCAATTCTCAGCCAGTGTCTGAACAGGGCCAGGGAGACAGAATGGCAAGAACTCGCTATTGAAGCTCATTGCTGTTCTCTCTCCCCAAACCACAGTCAAGTCGTTTAGTTCCCGTCTCCCACTGTTTGTTGTTATTGAACAATGAACAGTGGAAAAAATAACTGCACAAAAATGATGAGAAAAGTTGTACAAACAAAATCTATTGCAGGTATCAGGTGAGACGTGTGAAGGACACATTTAAAACAGCGGCTGCTTGTTTGCGGTTGGATACTTAGTTCAAATGGGAGCGGGAATTAGAAACATGACCAGAACAAAATCTCCATCGGACAACTCAACTCAGGGAACAGTGCATGGATTGGGTTGTTTCTGAATATCACAGAATTGTTGTAAAATCGCTCAAAACACCCGGTCAGCAGAAGCAGATTGGTGTCTTACTGCAGTGGAGTAAGACATTGGTTGTGCTAAAAGGTTTAATTTTCCGATGGTTCCGAATGATTTTTATTTGAAAGGTTACATTGATAACTTTTGTATCTTTTATTTCATCTATTCTTCGGTTAAATGAGTTATTTTTCTTTTTGCAGGCAAATATTCGGAGGAACCAGATTATTCCTCGACATAAGGGAAATGTCACCAAGCCAGTTCCAACACGAAGCAGGTACAGCATCACTCACAATGCACAAGGTACTGACAGCTCATTAGATCCACTCTCACAAAGAAAATGAGTGTTCAGTCCCACACTGTTCCCAAGGTAAGAGACAACTTTTCAATCCCAGATTCAACAGAGCAGACAAAGCTGATTTTCTTTTCATTCCCATCCAACCCAGCTCACATCAACCACAGGATTAAAAAAAATACACGCCCAGCGGCAGATGTAAATACACTGAGTCACCTTGGTCACAAATTAAATAAAAAAGCCTTAGCTAGAAAAGACAACAACTAACTGATTGTAACATAATGAATATTTTGCAATTAATTGCCTCATAATTTAGACAGGGCTACATATTGCATACCAACCTAAAAAGTCTCACCATGATTAAGATGATTCAACAGCAATTCCTTTGCTACAAACTGCAGGAATTACATACCAGGCTATGTATCCAATTGAAGCGGATGTCACCATTCACAATTGTTTTCACAAAGCTACAAATTAAATACCATTTGACAACTCCCACACAGCTACTGAATATAACCTATGGCTATAAAATATATCAATTCCATATAATAAATTAAGTGTCAAGGTAAACATACATTGATACATTAAGAGGGTGTTAAACAAATAGTTTCCAACATGATACCTGAGGCACATCTCAGGCACAGAATCATCACATGCTTACAACACCAGAGGCACATAGAAACAGAATGAATCCTACACTCACTCTGATAACCAGAGAATCACACAGATTAAACTAATCCCACAAAAACTACACCCAATTGATTTATGAAAATAAAGGAATTGCAAAACATGTCAGAGAATGACAAATACAGAATTATTCTTACATCCACATGCTGTACCAGAGGCTGAATGATTCAGAATGGAGCCCAGAGTCATAGAAATACCCAGCACTGAAAACCATATAATAAATACCACAGTCATTTACACTACCTGAAACTGAATGATAGAAAAATAATCTCATGAACATGGTGTAGTGGAGATTAGAATATACAGAAAGAATCCCACAATCACATGAAGTACCAGATACTGACTGGTACAAGTTAACCTTGAACTCATGCACTGCACCAGGCACTGAAAAACATAAAGCGAGTAGTACATTCACATACAATAGTAGAGACAGAGAGAGCTTGAATAAATCACATACTCGCTGTCAGCAAGGTGCTAATGAAAATGGAGTTAATCCACACTCAAATTGGAAGAATGTCCACACTCACATAATGTTCCAGAAACTGTAAAGTACTGAATTAATCCTACTTCATACAGGGTACCAGCAATTGAAATGTAGAGCTGAAACCACAGGCATACACAAAAGCATAAGAAAAAAGCCTGAAAAACAGAGAGTCAATCCAACAGTCACCAAATATTGCCACAGGTTGGCACTGAATAAAACTCACTCAAAATGTTTGACAGGATCAGTATCAACTTCAAGCTCACATTTAGTTCCAGATGTTGACAAATTCAGAAAGGATCTCAATCTCACAGATAGTACCAGGTAGAATCTTTTGCACTCCTGCAAGCAGTAACAGAGACAGAGTGACACGAAGGAAAAAAACACACATTCACAGACTATACAAGATGCGGCAATATAGAATTAATGCAACACGATCACAATACACAGGATAGTGAAAGCACAGAAGGAAACACACTTTCTCAATTAATAAGAGAAATGATGACACACAATTTATTCCACACACACGGAATATCAGAATATGTCATTAATAGAATTAATCCTGCAGTCCTACACAGCACCACAGACTGACAGGTGCAAAAGAAAAACAACATACAGAGGCAGCACCAGAGACTGATATAAACAGTATGAATCAGAGACTGATGACTGCAGAACCAAGGTCAAACTCACATTCACTTCCAGACACTGGCAGAGGCAGAATTGGCCCCATATTAACATACAGTAGTGGAGACTGACATAGTCCATGAATCACAAAATCATGTTCTATTCTGACAGGTGCACAATTCATCTCACACATTCACAATGACCATAGACAGCCAAATACACAATTCAAATTTCTTTCATATAAAGCACCCAAGACTGAGACACACAGCATTAATCTCATTCTGCACAATGGATTGAGAGTTACAGCCTGAGTCCTTGCACTCTACCAAGTTGTTGCACTGTGTCTCATAGATGGTACACACTGTTCACCAGTGGTTGAGGGAGTAAATCCTTAAGCTGGTGAATGGTGTGAAAGTCAAATCCACTGCTTTATGGATGTTTTCAAGATTCTTTCGTGTTGTTAGAGGTGCACTTATCCAAGCCAGTGCAGACTATTCCATCTCTGATCTGACTTGTGGTTTTTAGGTCATGGAAAGTCTTTGGGGGACTAGGAGGCCAACCACTAGCTGCAGACAGGCTCTGATCTGCTTTTGAAGCCACCGTAATATTGTAACTGGTTATAAAATGTATCTTGTACATATTTATCATAAACTAACTATCACTGAATGATGATCAGACTGACAGAAAAAAACAGCAAACTTACTTGTCATAGATTAAAGATAAAGTATAATTACCCTTACTCACAAACCAATAACTGAGAGGTACATGGTAAGATCCACATTCAAATGTGAGGAACAGGCAGGGAAAATTAAAAAAACACACTTTCACAAATCAAGTACCAAGTAATATTTACATTTACATCCACAACCCAGAGACAGGAAAATAGGGATTAAAACCCACAATCTATTATTATTATTGGGGCCAAAAACAGGTACAGAATAATACATCTTTGTATTGTAAAACTGACTGATACAGAATTAAGTCAGAAACAGGCAGGTACAGAGTGAAACCAAAAATAAACTGATAGATACAGAATGACGCTAAATAAACTTTCCAGAATATAAAAGGTATAGAAGAATGATCTTTCTTCCAGACTATAAGCTGACATGTGCAGAGTGAAACGTATACTTAAATAGCTGTACCTGACAGGTACTCAGCAGAATCCAGATCCACAAACTAACATGTAAAGTGCAAATTTATCAGTCTCTGACAGGTTAACAGTGATCCCAAATCCACATGCCAGAAATTAACTGATGCAGAGTTAAGCCCCTCTTCCATGTCAGAAATTGCCAAGTACAAAGGAAAACCCACATTCACATATCAGCAATTGATAGATCAAAAGCAAAACCTCCATTTAGTGCAGCAGTAAGTGACAGGGACAGAGGAAATGAAGCACTCACCTAACAGAAATTGGCAAAAAGTAAATAGTCATTGTACCTATAGCAAACTAAGTGGTACAGATTCGAAATTGGATCCAACTGCTCTACACTAACATCAGTAGCGCAGTCTCAATCAATGGGTGGGAAACAGATAGCTTTCCGATTAAATCTGGAGTCAGGCAGGGCTGTCCTCTCTCGCCTGTCCTTTTCGTGTGTTGCATAGAACCCTTTGCCGAGTCCATCAGGAAGGATCCGGGCATAAGAGGAGTGACGATCCCAGGCAGTGGAGGCACTCAGGTAAAAGCCTCCCTGTACATGGACGACGTCGCCGTCTTCTGCTCGGATCCGCTGTCGGTGCGCAGACTGATGCACATCTGCGACCAGTTCGAACTGGCCTCGGGAGCCAAGGTAAATCGTGGGAAGAGCGAGGCCATGTTCTTTGGGAACTGGGCTGACCGATCCTTTGTCCCCTTCACTGTCAGGGCTGACGGCCTGAAGGTGCTGGGGATATGGTTCGGAGGGACCGGGGCATGCGTTAGAAACTGGAAGGAGCGAGTGGCTATGGTGAAAAGGAAACTGGGCATGTGGGAGCGACGCTCCCTCTCCATTGCGGGTAAGAACCTGGTCATCAGGTGTGAGGTACTCTCGCTGTTGCTGTACGTGGCGCAGGTCTGGCCCATTCCAGACTCCTGCGCGATGGCGATCACTCGAGCCATCTTCCGCTTTATCTGGAGGTCGAAAATGGATCGTGTCCGCAGGGACGCGATGTACAAGCCTCTAGATAAAGGGGGAAAAAACGTGCCCAACATCGCCCTCATACTGATGGCCACCTTTGTGTGTGGCTGCATCAAGCGGTGCGTAGACCCTCAGTACGCAAACACCAAGTGTCACTACGTGCTGAGGTTCTACCTGTCCCCGGTGTTGCGAAGGATGGGTCTGGCCACGCTGCCGCGGAACGCTCCAAGTAGTTGGACCGTGCCGTACCACCTGTCCCTGGTGGAAAAATTTATGCAGAAAAACACCTTTGACCACAAGTCCATCAGGCAGTGGTCAGCACGTAACGTCCTAGAGGCCCTGAGGGAAAAGGAGAGGGTGGACCCTGTGGGATGGTTCCCCGAGCAGACTGTCAAAGTCATTTGGCAGAATGCCTCATCGCCAGAACTTTCCAACAAGCACCAAGACGTAGCTTGGCTGGTGGTGAGAAAGGCCCTCCCCGTCAGATCCTTCCTACACGCCAGGAGTCTCACCCCCTCTGCACGTTGCCCTCGAGGTGGCTGTGGTGGGGAAGAGACCGTTGTTCACCTCCTTGTGGATTGTGCCTTTGCAAAGAAAGTCTGGAGAGAGATGCAGTGGTTGCTGTCGAGGTTCATCCCGAGCAGTTCTGTGACACAGGACTCTGTGCTCTACGGGCTGTTCCCAGGGACACACACCGAGACAAACATCAACTGCAGCTGGAGGATCATCAACTCGGTGAAAGACGCGCTTTGGTCTGCCCGAAACTTGTGGGTCTTCCAGCACAAAGAGTTGTCCCCGACCGATTGTTGCGGACTGGCACAATCCAAAGTCCAGGACTACGTGCTGAGGGACGCACTAAAGCTTGGGGCAGCTGCCGCAAAGGCGCAATGGGGAAGGGTCGCTGTCTAAGACCTTTCTACCACAGCGCACCGAGAGACTGGGAACTGTTTAGAGCCCCTCGGGCTGTACAGATCAAAATGAAAGGCTGTAAATGATTGTAATATTGTTTGTACTGATGCACCTGGTGATACATTTTGTAAAAGTTTAACCTGGATTGTACCCTTGTAATGTTGTTTTTGAAATGGTTTGGAATGTGATTGAAGATATTTTATGAATAAAGTATATTTTTACAAAAAAAAAGTGGTACAGATTATCATTCACAATCATTCATCTGAAAGTGAAATGTGCAATAAAGCCCAGGTTCTCATAACAGTGTTGAGCAGGCACAGAGTGAAAACCAAGGACACATGACACACCAGAAACGGGCAGGTACAGATCCGAACTCACACTCATTTATCAGAAACTCCCTGTTACAAATTAAAACCAACACAAACGTGACAGAAACTGAGAGAGCCAGGGAAAAACACATATTGACATACCAGTGACAGTCAGTACAGTATTATCCAGCTCTCACATACCAGAAACTGACAGGTCCAGAGCAAAATAAAACTCAATGAGCCGGAAAGTGGCGAGGACAGATACGATTATAATTTCAGTTATCAGAAACTGCTCAAAACAAAGCAAAATAATGCAGCTGCATACAGTAGCTTGACAGGAGTGGATGAAAACACACTGCCACACTTCATAAATTCTGACAGGTACAGAGTACAAACAAGATCTTTCACACACTGACATATACAGAGCAAAAACCACACTTGCATTGCAGTAAGTAATATATCCAGTGTAAAGCCACACAGACATACCACAGGCTGAGAGCTACAGAGTTTTTAAAACATCCTTGATGCCAGAAACAGAGGGTTAGGGAATAATATTATATTAAACAAGAAAATGTCTTGTATAGATTAAAATCCAAATTAAAATATCGAGAACTGACAGATAGTCCATTGATCACTAGTGGAGCTTTTCAGGTATTGAGTACAGACCATACACTGGCATTTGATTTTCAGTCACATTAGGAAGTTAAGTGGGAAGGGCATCGTTTCTGTATCACTGTATCACTGTGTATTAATTACTGACTAAGTGACATTTAATCAATGTTGATTTCAGTCTGTTAAAGTACAGGTCTTAAATTGTGAAACCCTATTGTGTGATCCTTTGAGATGTTCACTGGGAACTCAAATACATTTCAAAGTTTATCAATCTCGATGGGGGTCAGACCAAAACAACTAACTGAGGCCTTGAGAAACAGTTGTAGAGACACACTCCAAATAATAAAATGACAGGGATGGGAAAATGCCACACACTTATACCAAAGATTGACTTGGACAGATTAAAAACCCACTCACATGGCAGACATTAACATGTGCAGAGAAAAAACACACAGGCATACCAAAGACTAGAGAAGTACAGAGAGAAAAATAATTATAAAAATAATTTTAAATAAAAACAGCGTGTGCTGAATGAAATGGGGAACAATATCCCGGGACTGACAGGCACATTGAAAATGCAACACTCACTTGAAAACCGGATAATATAGAGGAAAATAGACAAACATTTTTAAGAGATTACAAGTTATGAATTAAATCTCAATATCACTGACAATAGACCGAGAGATAGGGATTATAATCCGCACTGAAAAAGCACATAATGATAGTCACAGAATGAATCCCACAATCGCGTAGCCGTAGCGTAACAGAGAAGTTATTTTTAACAGAATGTTTGGATTCTGTTGTGGACTAGCTCTTGCTTTGTTCTCTAAATATAACCAAATAGATTCTGTGTTTGATCCCCCTCAGTGACATCATCCCTCTCCAGCATTATAATAGTTTATTTGATCAATGCAATCCCCTCTTCACCTTCCGTGCTGTTTTTTTTTTGGTGACTGGGCTTTCCTGAATAGTTTTTAGCCAGAAATATTGAATGCTGTTATTGCCGCGATATCAATGTCACAAGTGGGGCTTGTGGCTGCTGCTTATCAAACTTATTTCCCCCTCACATGCACAGCAAAGGCCGCATGAACCCATTTCTGACCCCTAATATTCGGGATTGCTCTGTCCTGCTGATGGGCGGAAATAAAGAAGAGCAGTTGGTCCTGGTGAGGAAGGGAAAATGTATGAACAGCATCAGCAGGATTATAGAGTGATGTGGTATTCCCAGTATAGAGAATGTGCTGGTGCGGCAGAGGGAATGAGGAAGTCTGGGATAAGGGCGGATGGGGCGGGCAACGGGAAAGGAAGGTTTGACTGCTGAGAGAGTTTGTGGATTGAAGGACCAATAAATGTGATTGTGTTTTTAAACTCACTAATCAGAAACATGCAAAACATCACGAATTGACCTCATTGTGAAATAGCCAATCGGGAACACGACATTCACCCATCCTTCATTAGCATAAGTCTCGGGTTTTGTCTATAAAATGCGAGTTTCGACCGCGCTTTGAGTTATTCTGTGTCTGAAGCTGATTGTGATCATGGTTGATGAGAAGAAAGCGCAGGTTTCCAAGAAGGGCGCCAAGAAAGCGCAGAAAAAGTTGCCCGCGAAGGGCGACAAGAAGAGGAAAAGATCCAGGAAAGAAAGTTACTCCATCTACATCTACAAAGTGATGAAGCAGGTTCACCCCGACACCGGCATCTCCTCCAAGGCCATGAGCATCATGAACTCGTTCGTGAACGATATTTTCGAGCGAATCGCGGGTGAGTCTTCCCGCCTGGCCCATTACAACAAGCGCAGCACCATCAGCTCCCGGGAGATCCAGACCGCCGTGCGCCTGCTGCTGCCCGGGGAACTGGCCAAGCACGCCGTGTCGGAAGGGACAAAGGCGGTGACCAAGTACACCAGCTCCAAGTAAAACCCCACAATGGACTGAAGAACACTCTAAACACAACGGCTCTTTTAAGAGCCACCCACAATCTCTCCGAAAAAGCTATATCATCTCTATTTTTTAATTTGTTATGTATCGATTATGATAAGTTTCGAACTGTTATTTTAATCAGCCTTCAGTACAGATATTCTAGGTAATGTAGATTTATCGCCTGGTCGGTCATTGGGTCTTGTTTATAATTCTCCATTAATTAATGACTGCCCGCTGACCCTCTGCGCTTTGTTCTCAGACGCGTTCATATTCGGCCCCTTTCCCTGGCTTTGGAGAGAGAGAGAATAGAGCGCAAATGCATCAGTTTCCAGTTCTGGTCAAGTTTGGTCTCAATAATCGATCAGTTCATTTCCTATCAGCCTCAGATGTGTAGGAACCTTCAGTCTCAACGCTGGCAAATTTACACAAACAATGTTCACTTTTGGCTCACGCATATCTACAATATACCGTCCGTTTGTAGAACGATGTGGAGAGGCTTTAAGGCCGCTAGTTAGCGGATTTCAAATAGGACCGAAATTAACCGCAAATGGACCCTTGGATTTTAAAGCGAATCTGGAACTTGGGATAAAATGTGAAATATTCCCATCAGGGACGGATATTTTAAAAACTTTGTCCTCAGACCGAGTTAGCTACTAAAGATTGTTTTTCTCTTTATGAAATAGATTTCTTGTTTTATAAATATATCGGCGGAGTTTTCGATGTCGAATAAAAACTATTGCTTGGATTCTATAATCTTGGCGCCGTTATTTTCAACTTGTTTTAGATACAGATGAACTCAGACTGATAATGACAAACTAGACTAGGGAAAGAGACAGCGATACTCTCCTTTGTTCGTTGCATTACATTTTGGCGGGCTTTAGGCATTTGAAAAAAAGAACAGTTGGAATTTGATCATTTGGCGCCGGTATTTTCCGCCCTCACTCCGTGGATCTAATAACACAAAGGCTCTTTTCAGAGCCACTTACAGGTTCAGTGAAAGGGTGACCTATCATCTGTCCGCTGCATTCCGAATTTGTAACTGACTGTGCACCACTATATAATGGCGAAGCAGGAACTCTCACTGCGTTTGATAAGTATTTAGATAAGCACTCGAAACACCAGAGCATACAGGGCTACGGGCCAAGTGCCGGAGAAAAGGATTAGATGGCCGGCAGGGATAGGATGGGCAGACGGGCCTGTTTCTGTGCTGTATAATGTTATGACCTCTCTAGTGCAATAGCATCCTATTAGGGCAGATGAGATGGATCCCAGGCTGCTGCGGGAGGCAAGGGAGGAGATTGCAAGGACCCTGATATTAATTTTCAAATCTTCTCTGACCACAGGAGAGGTGAAAGGACTGGAGGACAGTAAATGGGCACCATTATTCAAGAAGGGTGGCAGGGAAAAACCAGAGAACTATAGGCCAGTGAATCTAACATCAGTGGTAGGGAATCTTTTGAAAAAGTTTCTGAGGGACAGAATTAATTTCCACTTGGAGAGGCAAGGATTAATTAAGGATTGTCAGTCCGGCACGAACACGAGCGGCCTGTTTCTTTGCTGTGTAACTGTGACTAATAACAACTATCAACTATATCCGAGCACTGGAGGGTTACTCTCGGACACTCGCTTCATATACAAAGTGTTGCCTTATAATGACAATGGGTATTAACTTCCATATCGTACCTCACCCTGCGCACGGGATTTATTTATGCAGCACTTTAAATGCCGCAATTCAATGAAAAAGAATCCCAGATCCATTCAGAAGTTCTAATCTGCGCTACAATTGACAACGGCATCGTCGGTAACTCGCAATTCTACAAGAGCGATGTCCACAAAACAAAGGAACTGGTGCAAGAGAGAATCAATTATCATCGAGCGAGGTAAGTGCTGGAATGGTTAACAGGAGATCGCAGCTCTTTCATCTGTCGATTTAGTGGCTCTTAAAAGAGCCGTTGTTGTACTTGGTGCTGAAGCCGGGTTTTAGGCGCGTTCCCCGCGGATGCGGCGGGCCAGCTGGATGTCTTTGGGCATGATGGTGACTCGCTTGGCGTGGATGGCGCACAGGTTGGTGTCCTCAAAGAGCCCCACCAGGTAAGCCTCGCTGGCCTCCTGCAGGGCCATGACGGCCGAGCTCTGGAAGCGCAGGTCTGTCTTGAAATCCTGAGCGATCTCTCGCACCAGGCGCTGGAAGGGCAGTTTGCGGATGAGCAGTTCGGTGGATTTCTGGTAGCGACGGATCTCCCTCAGAGCCACTGTGCCGGGTCTGTAGCGATGAGGCTTCTTCACTCCGCCCGTGGCTGGAGCGCTCTTCCGGGCCGCTTTGGTAGCCAGCTGTTTGCGGGGAGCTTTCCCTCCGGTCGATTTGCGCGCTGTCTGCTTGGTCCTGGCCATTTTCTGAACAGATTCACCACAATCTGAGATGCAAGATCTATTAATACAGTCTGCTCTACAATCCGCCTTTTTAAACTCTGTGAGGAACCGCCCCGAAGAGTAATTGGCTGGAGCCTTACGCCCAGGGACTTTTATCCAAAATCTAACCAATGAACTAATCCCTGGTAACTCAGGTCCCCATTGGTCGAGTTGTTTTTAATTGCCCGTTTCAAAAATTCCGCTTTTTTTGCAGCCGTTTCCCGTTTCGACAATAGACTTCGTTCTTCCCTTTTTGTAAAATTAAAAATACCATTTTTCACTCTCACTCACTATTCCCTAACCCCAATGAAATTCCAGTTCATTCAACCTGTGCCGGCAATTTTTAAACCCGGCATCATCCAGGTGAATCTGCTCATTTTTGGACAGAAACACCAGTCTGTTGTTTGAACTGTGCAAAATCAGTGCTGAATGTCCATTGCTCCCTACAGCACAACCAACCATAAAAACATCCGCTCGCTCCTGGGGCTGGAATGGGTAATAAAATAGAAACGGCGCTGGAGGCATCAGACCCCTTCCCATTGTCCTCATTTTGTGCTGTTCATGCCGATAAAGAGCGGGGAAAGGGAGCGACTGGAATCTCCCCCTATTCCCGGTCTGAGTCATGACGAACATACGTGCGAATATTGGGATAAAGAGCAGGAGGAGGCCACTCAGCCCTTCGAGTCTGCTCCGCCATTCAGTGAGATCATGGCTGATCTGATTGTAACCTCAACTCCACTGACGGATTAAACGGCTGATGTCAGAGGAACCGACGGATTACTAATACTTTATTATTAGTAATAATAGAGTCTTTACTATCCGACTCTTAATTCATTCAGAACAAAACCTTTCTTAAACATGAAGCAGTGGAGAGACTTTTCAGTGTCAGTGCAGAATGTGCCATCCGGGTAAATAAACAACGAGCAAACTGAGATTCTCAGTACATTCCCCGCCAGAACAAATCAGACACTAACATTCCCGATCACAGCCCATCCCAGCTCCAGTTCCCAGGTCTCTGCTCTCTCTGTGAGGCGGTGGGTGGCTCTGAAAAGAGCCTTTGTTGTGTGTTAAGAAAGAATCGAAATTAACCCCGAATGGATCCCGGATTCCAAAATCGAATCTGGAACTCGGGATAAAATGTGAAATATTCCCATCAGGGACGGGATATTTTTACAACTTTGCCGTCAGACCGAGTCAAATATTAATGTGCCTTTCAATATGAAATCTATTTCTTGTTTTATAAATATATCGGCGGTCTTTTCGATTTTGAATGAAAAAAAGTTTGGATTCTGTAAATTTGGCGCCGTTATTTTCGGTTTGTTTTCAGATATAGATAAACACAGACAGAAAATCAGAAACGGACAGATAAAGATAAACTGTACATTTGTGAAAGAGAGATTCTTGCATTTCTGCACTTTAAAAATGAAGTAATCATTGCCTTTTAGTACAATTTTCAATTTTATTTTGTTGCCTTCCGTTTGGCGGGCTTTTAACATTTGAAAAAAAACGGTTGGAATCTGATAATTTGGCGCCGGTATTTTCCGCCCTCACTCCGTGGAGTCTCCGGATTGGTGAGTTCAGTAGATATCTGATTGGTGATATGAACAATATTATGAGACGCAGCACAAAGTGACCAATCAGCAATGCCCGCAGCACCATTCCTCCCGAAGCTATAAGAGAAACGAATGTGAGAGGATTTCCTCATTCTCTGTGAAAGTGTTAGTGAGATTTTGAAATGTCTGGAAGAGGAAAGACCGGCGGTAAAGCTCGCTCCAAGGCCAAGTCTCGCTCCTCCCGGGCTGGACTGCAGTTCCCGGTGGGCCGTGTTCACAGGCTCCTGAGAAAGGGCAACTATGCTGAGCGTGTGGGTGCCGGAGCCCCGGTCTATCTGGCTGCTGTGCTGGAGTATCTGACGGCTGAAATCCTCGAGCTGGCCGGTAACGCGGCCCGGGACAACAAGAAGACCCGCATCATCCCCAGACACCTGCAGCTGGCCGTCCGCAATGACGAGGAGCTCAACAAGCTGCTGGGAGGGGTGACCATCGCTCAGGGCGGGGTGCTGCCTAATATCCAGGCCGTGCTGCTGCCCAAGAAAACCAGCGCCGCTGCGGGCTCGAAAACCAAGTGAAGCGACCATTCTTTAATCTAATAACCCAAAGGCTCTTTTCAGAGCCACTCACAGAGTCTGTGAAAAGGCTGCTCACTGTGTGAGCTCATTTCATTCTGGCTCTGAAGAAGCGTCATGCCCATTCGAAACGGTAACTCTGTCCCCACACAGATGCTGCCAGACCTGCTGAGTTTTTCCAGCACTTTTGTTAAAGTGCTTCACAAGACACTAGTATGAAATGGCCCGACATGCCTTACAACCTGCTTTCTATTCGGATTCTTTACCTGATCTGTTTATAACAGGCGGGTAGAAAGCTATTGATGGGCGAAATCAACGTGATGGCCGACAGTTCCGGTTCTCACACATAAATATCTGTTGTACCGTGACAGAAATAAAACCCATACAGTTCATGATGTTTAAGAGCAAATGGGGTGAGTCATTTCTCCACTATACCGGAGTGGGAGAGTGGGGTCAAAGGAGGTAATACACCGCTCCACTCCCCACTTAAGACATCAACAAGCTTAATAAATGAACTAATGACTGAAAGAGGATGTGTTTGATTCATCTTTAAATTTCTCTCTCCCGTTCCCAGGTCAGCGCTCTTAATGTGGCGTTTTGGGTGGCTCTTAAAAGAGCCTTTGTTGTGTGTTTGGTAGAAAGGGTCGAGTTGTTCAGCCGCCGAAACCATAGAGAGTGCGGCCCTGGCGTTTCAGAGCGTACACCACATCCATGGCAGTGACCGTCTTGCGCTTGGCGTGTTCAGTGTAGGTGACCGCATCCCTGATCACATTCTCCAGGAAAACCTTCAGCACCCCGCGAGTCTCCTCATAGATCAAACCCGAGATCCGCTTGACACCGCCACGGCGAGCCAGGCGGCGGATTGCTGGTTTGGTGATACCCTGGATATTATCACGAAGCACTTTGCGGTGCCGCTTTGCTCCGCCTTTCCCCAGTCCTTTGCCTCCTTTCCCTCTGCCAGACATGATAATTCTTCACTCAGATCTCTGCTGAAAATGAGAGATGAGCTGGTTCCGTTCCTCTTTTATACCGCCCGCCCGGACCTGACTGAGAAAGTTACAAAGAGTGAGAGGCGGGGCGGGGAGGAGACTGAGTGACAGACAGAACAGAGGAATGTCTTTGATAATCCATCTCCGCCTCCTGCCTGTTCGAACCGACATTTGTTTTTAGATTGTCGACAATGGAAATTAACACAGCGCTCGGCACAAAACTTATATACTGGGGCTTCATGTTCAACGGTTCTAGAAACCCGCAGCATTTAAATGCAGAGCTTTACAAATAAAATTCTGTAATATTCCAGCCCAAGTACATACACTATACCCTGTCAAATCCGCCTGTTTCCCCTTCACTCCCAGCTTCTGCTCAATCCCCACACACCTCCCCTCCAGGCGGGTTGAGCAGTTTACCGACACCTCACTCCAGCTGAATTAGACAAACTCATGTGTTAGGCTTCGAGTTGTAACGCGGGGTTTCTGCGCCCGGGTAACTGTCTTACACACTCTCACCCTGAATCTGTGAAAAGGAAACGAGCAGAATCTGACAGAGCAGCTGAACAAATCCCCAGTTACAATGGGGCACGGACACCGCTCTGTTTTATTGCAGAGTGAGAGAGGGGCTGGGTATAGTGCATGTCAGTGAGATAGCGGGAATTTTCAATTTAATATAAATCATTTCTGTGTGAAACCTGCTCCCAGCGCCGGGACAGGGACATTTAATTCGGGGATCAGCTCTTTCCTGAGAGACGTGGGCGGCTCTGAGAAGAGCCTTTGTGTTCAGAGGTTTACAATTTGCTCGGCTGGTTTCACTTCTTTCCTGACGCTGCTGTCTTAGCCTTTGCTGCTTTCACTTTGGGCTTGGCCTTCGATTTATCCACTTTTTTTAAAGCCTTTCCGCCCGTCACCTTCTTGGCGGGAGATTTTTTCTTCAGCGCTGCTTTCTTCACCGCCTTTTTTGGAGTTGCCGCCTTCTTGCTGCTTGTTTTCTTGACTGTTGCTTTCTTCGCTGGGGATTTCTTGGCTGTTACTTTCTTGGCTGGAGATTTCTTAGCTGCTGGTTTCTTTGTTTTCACCTTCTTGGCCGCTGGTTTCTTCACTAGAGATTTCTTGGCTGTTGGTTTCTTCTCCTTCTTTCCCACTTTCCCCTGGGATTCCTTCTTAGGGATTTTGAAGGAGCCGGAGGCGCCCTGTCCCTTTACCTGCACCAGGGAGCCGCTCTCCACCTTCCTCCTGATACTTAGCCTGATCTGGGAGCCGAGCTTCCCCACATCGACACCGCTGCCAGACAAAGCTTTCTTTATCGCGGCCAGGGACATCCCCTTGCGATCGCTGCAACCCGCCACAATCTTGAGGATCTGTTCGCCTAACTTGGGACCGGCTGCCTTCGATCGGGAAGCCGCCTTCTTCTTCTTGGGAGGTTTGACTTGAGCGGCAGCGGCTGGAGGAGCCGTTTCGGCGGCTGCAGTATCAGTCATATTCGAGACTGTGTGGAAAATCTCTCTGACAGTCAGAACTGGATCAGAAATGAAACCAGTGGTGGCGGCTCAGAGCAACTTAAACACAGAGAGCGGACGGGGCAGAGACAACCTGCTGTCAGCTCCCTGCTCCTCCAGCCACTCTGTGTTTCTCTCTCCTCATAAACTCCCCAATTCCAGTTCAAATTGGACATTTCAGATTCCCACACTCGCTTCCTTCTGTTAACAAAATCCGAATCTTTGTTGTCGAGAAAGTTCCATCCGAATTAAATGCAGCAATTTCGATTTAAACCCGTTTCTTTGCTGCTTTGATCGCGCCCTCTCAGCCGAGCGCTGACTTCTTCTCTGTGTTTCCACTGAAATCTTGAAATTAACGAAAACTTTGCCTTAAATTCTCTCTTCAGGGCTGAGCAGGGGCGCAGCGCGATCCTATGACAGGGAAATCTTGTGATTTTATACAAGAATGACTCGGAAATCTGGCGCTGAGGCCGGATACACAAACACAGTGACATTAGTCTAACCCGCCCGCCCCTTTAACACACTCTCGCTGATACAATGTTCACATCTACACATTGACAGGACAAACTGTGTCTCAGATTTACAGCTCCCAGGACAGGCTTTCCTCTCCTCTCGGCCTGTGTTGTGGATTCTCGGGGATTAGTTGTTTTTTCCCAGCTCAGTAACTGTTAAACCCTCTGAGACCGGAGCTGCTCACAGTGTCTGTTCCCCAGATTCAGGAGGCTGCAGCCAATCACAGCTGTGCCTGAGTTAACTCGTAACCGGTTTAAATTATTATCTTGTTCACAGGCAAATTTACTTTTGATCATTGGAGGGGGCATCGAATGAAGCTTTGTGGGTAGAGTTTAGGAATAAAAAAGGGGCAGCCACATTGTTAGGTGTTTATTATAGACCCCCAGATAGTCAGTGGGAAATTGAGGAGCCGGTATGTGCACAATTTGTGGAGGTGGGTAAAAACAATAAAAATAGGGGGATTATATAAGGTGGTTTCAACTTTGCCAAAACTAATTGGGATAGACATAGTGTTAAGGGTTTGGATGCAGTGGATTTCCTGAAATGTGTACAGGAGAACTTTCTAGGTCAATATGTAGAGGGTCCAATAAGGGACGGTGCATTGCGGGACCTAATTCTGGTGAATGAAGCTGGACAGGTGGCTGAGGTGGTGGTGGGCGAGCATTTTAGTGATAGCGACCACAACATGGTACAGTTTAAGTTTGTTATGGACAAAGAAGTCGACATGTTGCAAAGAAATGTTTTGGATTGGGGGAAAGTCGCTTTTTGTAAAATAAGGCATGATCTGGCCAAGGTAGACTGGGAACAGTTACTAGTGGGAAAATCTGCAGAGGAACAGTGGGGGATGTTCATAAAGGAAATGTTCCCTCTAGGGTAATAGGAAGGAGTTACAAGCCCAGAGAACCATGGATGACCAGAGATATTCAGGTTCCGATGAGAAGGAAAATAGAGGCTTTTAGCAGGTGCAAGGGAAGCAAATCAGCAGAGGCATTAGTGGAGTACAGAAAGTGCAGGGTGGAGCTTAAGAAAGCAATTAGGAGAGCAAAGAGGGGATATGAGAAAGCTCTGGCTAGTAAAAGTAGGGAAAATCCCAAGTCATTCAATAAGTATATCAATGGGATGAGGATAACCAGGAAAATAGTAGGACCCATAAGCGACCAATCTATGGGTGGAGCCAGAGGACATCGCTCGAGTGTTGAATGAATACTTCACATCCGTCTTCACCCAAGAGATTGAGGATGAAGGTACCAAACTCGGGGAGAGAGACTGCGATGTTCTTAAGCATATTGATATAGGGATTGACAAGGTATTGGAGCTGTTGGCAGGCTTAAAATTGGACAAATCTCCAGGTCCAGATGATTTGTTTCCCTGACTGCTAAGGGAGGCAAGGGAGGAGATAGCAGGGGCTCTGACCCAAATTTTTAATAACTGAAAAATGTGAGGTGATACAAAGTGAAGTTGTAATTTGACAAGGATGTGTTCAATGAGCGACATGGCACTAGGAAGTTCTGAGGAACAAAGGGACCTTGGTCTGTGTGTCCATAGATCTCTGAAGGTGGAGGGGCATATTAGTGGGGTCGTGAAAGAGGCATATGGAACACTTGTCTTTATCAATCGAGGCATAGATTACAAAAGTAGGGAGGCCATGTTGGAGTTGTATAGAACCTTGGTGAGGCCACAGCTGGAGTACTGTCTGCAGTTCTGGTGGCCACATTATAAGAAGGATGTGAGTGCACTGGAGGAGGTGCAGAGGAGATTCACCAGGATGTTGCCTGGGTTGAAACATTTAAGTTATGAAGAGAGGTTGGATAGACTTGGTTGCTTTCGTTGGAGCAGAGAAGACTGAGTGGCCAACCGATCGAGGTGTACAAGATTATCAGGGGCATGGACAGGGGGCATAAGTTCAAGGTGAGGGGCAGGAGGTTTAGGGGGGATGAGAGGAAAAACTTTTTTACCCAAAGGGCGGTGACGGTCTGGAATGCACTGCCTGGGAGGGTGGTGGAGGCGGGTTACCTCACATCCTTTAAAAGTACCTGGATGAGCACTTGGCACGTCATAACATTCAAGGCTATTGGCCAAGTGCTGGTAAATGGGATTAGGTGGGTAGGTCAGGTGTTTCTGACGTGTCGGTGCAGACTCTGTGGGCCGACTGTGATAATGTGATTTGAAGATAGACTGTGCGCACTCAGCCACTAAACAACAGTATCGCATCTTCATGTGGAGTTCAAGAGAGAGGGGGTGGAGGGATAGACAGAGACAGACTGAGTGAGGGCGGTGAGACACAGACAGTTGCAGAAATCCTTGTCCAGAAAGATTCTCATGAAGAGGCAGAAGCTGCAGTCTCAGATCTTAATGATATTGTAACTGAGACACATTATTAATCCCACACACAGGAATAATGCTGTGTTTTAACAGAAATGAAGCAGTATAAAGATAATGGTCCAGTTCTAAAAATTGTGCAAGGTCAGTGGGACCAAGAGTCTTTATATCTTTGAAGGTGACAGGAGATTTTGAGGGAGTAGTTAGGAAAGCAGATGGGATCTATGGTTTCATCAACAGAGTTACTGAGCATACAAGCAGGAACGTTATGTTTAACATTTATAAAGCTCTGGTTAGGCTGCAACTAGACTATTGCGTCCATTTCTCGTCACCACATTTTTGGAAGGATGTGAGAGTCTTTGAGAGGGTGCAAAGGAGGTTTACTAGAATAGTTCCAGGCATGAGGGATGACAGCTTCAAGATTTGTTTGTGGAATCCGAAGCTGCTCTCCTTGAAGCAACCGAGATTGAGGGCATCACCTCAATGCAGCTTGAGACTTTACTCTGCTAAACTACAAGTGTTCACCATATTTAAACAGTATTGGCCACGTACAAGAACATCCTCCAGATTCCGATCTTGTCAACATGTAGGTTTACATTAAACAGACAGGTCTCTGGTACAAAGGTGACCCTACTTTCACCCAGGCAGAGACCTGCCTTCCTATATAAACTGGGACCACCTGTCCTTCCCCTATCGGTTGAAGAACACTCTTAAAATATGTTATTGCCATCCTCTGACTCCAGTTTAACTCCCAGGACCTTGCTGGTGATTGCAAACCCTGAGGGTGTACAAAGTTTGAGAGTGTATAAGGTTCACCTGGTTTAACTGTTTAATTATTGATTTACTGATTTGCGCTGGCCTGCCTATAGATTCTAATTTAAGTAATTCATTCCCTTACAATGAATTCTCCCTTACCATAAATTCTCATTTACTTCCTTCCCCCTAACAGTTTCAAAGCAGAATTGTTCACGGAATGTTGTAAAATTCTGCGCATGCGTCATTCCGACCAACCAGAGCTCAATGGGTGGGAGCGGAAGAGCGCATGCGCGCTGCTCTCCCCCAGCTCCACCTGGGACAGGAAGAGCCGCCAATGGAGAGACCCCGATCCTGGGGGAATGGAACAAACAGCAGCCTCCTGGGAGGAGGGAGACAAAATGGCAAGAAGCTGTTATTGAAAATCATTGCTGCTTTCTCCCCACAAAGCAGCAGTGAATATTCCTGGTTGAGTTCCCACACCCCAGGTTTGTTGATATTGGACAGTGAGGAGTGGGAACAGAGCCGGACAGTCAGGATGTGGGGAGTTAGAGAAAGAGCAGCTATTGCAGGCACAAGTTGAGAAATAGGACGGGGACTTTTTGAACGGCGGCTGTTTGGTTTCGGTGGCAGTTTTATTCTTGGAGATGGTGGCGTAGCAGGAATCTAGAGTTCCAGGTTAATGAACATAAGAACAGAAGGAATAAAGAGCAAGAATAGGCCACTCGGCCCCTCGAGTTTTCTCTGCCATTCAGTAAGGTCATGGTTGATCTGATTGTAACCTCAACTCCACATTCCTGTCTACCCTCGATAACCTCTCACCCACGTGCTTTCAAGAGTCTACCCCTGCTTTAAAAGTATTCAGAGAATCCGCTTCCACCCTCTTTTGAGGAAGAGAGTTCCAAAGACTCAAGACCCTCAGTCAGAAAAAAAAATCTCCTCATCTCTGTCTTAAATGGACGACCCCTTATTTTTAAACAGTGACTACGAGTTCTAGATTCTCCTCCAAGAGGAAGCATCCTCTCCACACCTACCGTGTCAAGAAACAGCAGGACCCCCTCAGGATAATGTTATGGAGGCGAGGGATCAAATCCCACCACAACTGTGGGTGATACATAATTATTATAAAAAATCTTGAAAGTCACGTTGATAAAAACCCATCTGGTTCACGCAATCTCCTGCTCCTTTTGAACGAATATACATTCCGGAGACTTGGGCTCACTGCCGGACTAACTTAGTTCTAACAAAAACAGAAAATTCTGGAAAACTCAGGAGGTCTAACAGCATCTGTGGAGAGAAAGACAGAGTTTACCTTTCATGTCTGTATGACTCTTAAAGTCTTTCTCTCCATAGATGCGGTTACACCTGCTGAGTTTTTCCAGCATTTTCTATTTTTCTTTCAGATTTCCAGCATCTGCACTATTTTGCTTTTATCTTAATGTGTTGTTGGTGCTTGTGGAACTGATGTCTCTGCTCTCTGTGAGTGATACTGTACTTACTGTGTGAGAAAGAGCTGGCTGCACTTCTCCTTTTGTCACGGAATCATTATTTCGATTCTGCTGCTATCAAACTTTTGCCTGTAGGAAGAAAAAGGTATTTATAATAATTCAAAGAGAGGTGATGTAGCAAATACAAAATCGACCAACGCATTTGTTTCCATTAATAATCGATACGAAAAAACAGAAAATTAAAAGCAGCAACTCAAGCAGAGCCTGATCTGAAGGGTAATTAGAGCGAGGCAACAGATTCTGGCCTTGTCAGCGGCTCCTACAGCCCGTGAACAAATAAAAACATAAGTGGATCCCGCGAGTGGGAAGTAGTAATTTTAACTGTACAGAACTCCCTGCTCTGTCACTCAGTCCCATCCATGGAGAAGTGGATTGTTTCTGGATGGCAGGAAATTGTTGTAAAATGTTCCAAGTCCTTGCTCTGCAGTAGCTGGGTGCTGCAGCACTGTCGTGCAATCAGATACTGACTCTGTTCAGAGAGAGAGAGAGAGAGAGTGGTAGCAAATCATCCTCTATCCCGAAGGTCTGAAAAATAGTAAGAATAACGGAGACATTCAGGTACAGAATTAACCCCACTTCCCCTGGCAGTAATGGTGTCTCATAGACACAGAATGATTCCCACATTCACATTCAGTACCACTGCCGGATACAGAATTAATCTCACCCTCACATATAGTACCAGGCATTGACCCATAAAGAAGGAACCTGCTCTCACAAATTGTTCCAGAGACTGAGATGCACAATGAATCCTACACTCACAAACACTATCTGTGATTGACACATACAGAACAAATCTCGCTCAAGTCCAATAACAGATTTCTCAGGATGTATCACACAATCACATTCATCACTAGAAGGTAACAGTTACAGCGGAGAATTGACGACTGTAGTCCAGTTGTGAATTCACCAGATTTTCACACGAGAAGAGGGAACATCTGAACACAACATGGAACACATTAACATGGCAGGGAAAATTAAGGCCCCTGAAAGTAAATAATTGTCCAATAGAAAACACCATAATTGAGCAACAGAGAACATCTTTACAGAACAGGGAGCATTTTGAAACAACAGAAAATATGTTTACGCAGCTGGGAACACGTTTGCATGACAGGGAAGCACGTTACACAACGGTGAAGATCTCTCAACAGCAGAAAGCACAGTTACACAACGAGAGCACAGTTACACAACAGAGGGCACAGTCACACAACGGAGAACACAGTTACACAACAGGGTGCAGAGTTAGACAACAAAGGGCACAGTTATACAACAGAGTACACAATTACATAATCGTGAATGCAGTTCCACAACAGAGAGCACAGTTAAACAACAAAGGGCACAGTTCGACGACAGAGGGCACAATTAAACAGATGGCACAGCTACACAACAGAAAGCACAGCATCACAGCAGAGAGCATAGTTACACGACAGATAACACAATTACACAACAGAGAGCGCAGTGAAACAACATAGGACGCAGTTACGCAATAGAGGGCGGAGTAACACAATAGACAGCACAGTTACATGAGAGCACAGTTATACAACAGAGGGCACAGTTAAACAACAGAGGGCACAGTTCTCCAACAGAGGGCAGTTATACAACAGAAGGCAAAGTTATACAACAGAGGGCACAGTTAAACAACAGAAGGCAAAGTTAGACAACAGAGGTCACAGATAAACAGCGAGCACAGTTACACAACAGAGGGAACAGTGGAACAACAGAGAGCACAGTTGAACAACAGAGAACAGAGTCCCGCAACAAATAACACAGTTACACAGCAGAGAGAGCACTGTTATACAACAGGGTGCGCATGCACAAAACAGAGTGGACAGTTACAAAAAAGAGGGCACAGGTCCACAACAGAGATCACCGTTACACAACAGGGTGCACAGTTACACAACAGGGAGCGCAGTTACACAACAGGGGGCACAGTTACACAACAGGGTGCACAGTTACACAACAGGAGTCATTATTACAAACAGGGGACATCCCTGTGCAGCTGGGAACAGTTTACAGAAATGATTAGTTTCTCCACCTCAGTGTCTTGCTAATTTGCTCGGCATCTTTCTCTGTCTTCTTGTGTATCCTGACAGTCTCTAGCTGCCTTTCTGTGTGTGTTTCTCTGTCTGTTTCTGGTGGTACGCAGTGGAATTGTGCAGCCAACGTGATCCTCCCAACACATGTTCTCTCGCTCAAAAGCACAAAGCAAGTAACTATATAGCTCCCTAATACACAAAACTGATATTCATTAACTAGCAATAATATGCAGCAGAGTGGCGCAGCGGAAGCGTGCTGGGCCCATAACCCAGAGGTCGATGAATCGAAACCATCCTCTGCTATTTATATACCCACTAAAATAAACGTTTGCTGCGACCCACAAACTTATCTGATTTGTAGTTTGGCATCTCTCTTCCTGTAAACGCTTCAGTCTGCAACAAACATCTCAAATTGCTTTTATTCACACAAGCTGCAATTGCTGCAAACACACACCAGCCCAGAACAGCTCATATCTCGCAAAGAACTGGCACATTCTGAATGTTCTTCTCCCGTTCACTATCACTCCATCTTTACCTGAATAGGAACCTTCTGAGGTGGAAAAGTATAGTGAAATTAATACTTATTACATGCAGTCTGTTCCTCCTATATGACAACCTGCAGTCATTCATCATTCTAATTTGGACAACAGCTTCATTCACTGCGACATGTACCATCAAGGACGACAGAATCATCATAGTGAAGACATTATCATGTTAAAGGCAGTTAATCAATATTTGGGTAGATATAAGCGTTCAATCTTAATTACTGGTTTAAAACTGGGATAGTGAAGTTTCCTTCCGTGGGCCTTGCATCAGATACCTTTTGTACTGAAAACACCTTTGAGAGCCTCTGATTGTTTCCTTTATCCTGTTAGTAGCTGTTCAGGATTTAATGTATTCAGCATCCTGCTCATTCCGCCCTTACCGACCTTACTTAAGGTTAAAATTGTAACATTTCTGTGACTGTTCTCTGCCTCTAACATATTGTGGTCACTCATTGCCAGATGCTCATTTACTTCAGAATATGAATTAATTATCTCTCTTTATTTATTACGAAATCTAATATAACATTTTTCTCTTGTGG
This sequence comes from Cetorhinus maximus, assembly GCF_964194155.1. Lineage (NCBI taxonomy): Eukaryota > Metazoa > Chordata > Chondrichthyes > Lamniformes > Cetorhinidae > Cetorhinus > Cetorhinus maximus. The sequence continues at coordinate 19,973,215 of NC_135909.1, forward strand.
TTTCCAAATCAGGGTGGAGGGCAGGAGAGGTTAAATGACAAAGGAGTTGATGGTGCAAGGTTCAGGTAAATGGGCAAGTAACAAAACCAAAGATGTGTCTAAAGGAGGTGTGAATGATGGCATGATGAACAGCTGCCATCCAAATGCAAAAACAAGAGAAAAATGTGAATTCAACCAAAATATCCAATGGAAAAGATACACAATAGGGATTGAGATTACATTCTCAAATTTTTGTACTCAGTGTTGAGTCTGGAAGGTTTTAAAGTGCTCAATTTAAAGATGAGACAGGGTTCCTCGAGCTTACATTGAGATTCATTAGAACACTGCAGTGTGCCGAGAACAGAAAGGTCAGTGTGAGGACAAGATGGAAACTTAAAATCACAGGCGATCGGAAACTCAGAGTCATAGTTGCTGACCGAGCAGATGTTCATCAAAGCAATCACTGAAACTGCCTAACATAGATCAGACCACCATTGTGAGCAGTGAATGCGGGGTGCTAAATTGAAGAAAGTACACATAAATCACTATTTCAGCTGGAATGAGTGTTTTGGTCAGGACAGGTAATATTCCATACCAACACTGCTAATTTACCTTCCTTATTTCTAACTGGTTATCTCTCCTCTCTGTGATTGACAGGGCACTCAAGCATTTCTGTTTCATTTCATGAGCTCTGCTCTAATCACTTCCCTCTCTCCCAGATAGGCTTCCCTTGTCCTGACTATCCTCCCTGCCATCTCCCACATTGAATGGATCATCTCTTGTCATTTCTTTGTAAGGCAGAGAGTTGTTGCAGTTTTAAATCCTCTGCCCGAAATGGTGGTGCGGGCCTAATCAAAATAAACATTCAAAAGTGAAACAAGTAAATACCGAAGGGAAAATATTTTAAGGCTAATGTAAAGGAGAAGGGGAGTGGAAATGATTTGCTTCTATACAGCTTCAACAGAAACGATTAACACAAACGTTTCCTCCCGTGTCGCTGTTTAAAATGAAATGGCGGTAAAGGATTCCCAGAATGCTCTGGGTGACATAAAACGGCCTATCTCTCCCAAAAGGGCCGCACTGCGCAGGCTCACCCATGTCCACCGGAAATCCTGTCTACCCCGAGCATGCGCGGTTACAGTTCCTGGAAGCTGAGCGTGGTTGAGCTCAGTTTTCGTAACACCGAGTCTCAGCGGCTCTCAGAGCCCGAATCAGAGCCGCTGTGTCCGGCGGACGTGCAGCGAGGGACCCCGGGGACTTCACCATGAAGCCGATGTGCACCTTCCCAGGCGCGGCTTCCCGGTTTCTTCTCCCGTTTGCACCGAGTCTTTGATGCGGTAACAGAGAGGGTTGGGGAGGGTGATGCTGTTCATGTGCTTTACATGGATTTCCAAAAGGCATTTGATAAAGTCTCACACAACAGACTTGTCAACAAAGTTACAGCTCATGGAATAAAAGGGACAGAGCAACTTGGATATGGGATTGGCTGAGTGACAGGAAACAGAGGGTAGTGGTGAATGGTTGTTTTTCAGACTGGAGGAAAGTTTATAGCGGAGTTACCCAGGGGTCGGTGTGAGGACCCTGCTCTTCCTGATATATATTATTGACCTCCTTCTTGGTGTATGGGACACCATTTCAAAATTTGTGGATGACATGGAACTTGGAGGTATTGTGAACTATGAGGAGGATAGTGTTAAACTTCAAAAGGACATAAGCATATTGGTGAAATGGGCCGATAGGTTCGACCTCAGAATGACCCGGGGCCGGCCTTGGGGAGCATGCACACTCTCAATGCCGGGGAAGTCAGTGCGTTTGATAGAGCCATTTCTGGGATGTAGGGAATTGTGGGAACTGCAGTCACCATGGGCAGATGTTAGTAAGTGTTTTATTGCAGGTTGATTGTCAGTAACCCAAAACGTGAACTCCTTTTCTTTCTCCACATTTGCTGTCTGATGTGCTGTGTATTTCCAGCATTTTCTCTCTTTATTTCAGATTGCCACTATCCACATGATGTTGTCAGTGAATTGTTGCAGGTGTTGCTCACAAAACCAAGGTCAGAAACACAAATTGACAAATGAAGAACACTTTTGAATCAGAGTGGATGTTGGATGTGGAAGCCGTTCCTCGCTTACTTTGAAGGTATGTTCTTGTTGGCTGATTTAGAACTGGAGAGTAGAGAAAGGATAAGGCGGTGGGTTTAACCGCGAGCACTTTTGAGAACAATAGGGCCCATGCATTTCTGATAAAAGGTCATTTACTGTTTCTTGGACAGTAACAGAGACTGACAGTAAGTATATTTCACATTCACATGTAACAGCAGAGAGTGACAGATGGTGTTAATTCCACCCACACTCATATACTGTAAGAGAGATTGACGGAGAGTTAATTAATCGAATCATAGAATGATTACAACACAGACGGAGGCCATTCTGCCCATTATGTCTATGCTGGCCTTCTGAAGGAGCAAATCATCTCTTGCCACTTCACCGCCTTTTCCACATAGCCCTGCATATTTTTCCTTTTTGGATAATAAACCAATTCTCTCATGAATTCCTTGATTGAACCTGCCTCTACTACATTTTCAGGCACTTCTCCTATCCGGTCACTGCATGAGAAGGTTTTTCCTCATGTTGCCATTGCTTATTTTGCCAGTTACCTTAAATCTGTGCCCATTGTCCCTCCACCTTTACAGCAATGGGATAAAAAGTCTTCCTGTCTACTCTGCCACACTCGCAGTAACAGAGACGGACAGAAAATTAATTTCACACACATTCAGTAATGCAAATTATTAGACTTTTTATTCAAACACACTTACAGTAACTGACTCTAACAGAGAGTTAATTTCACACTCAGATTCAGTAACAGACATTGACAGGAAGACTATTCCACATTCACGCACAGCAACCAAGACTGTCAGAAATTTAATTTCACACTTACAGTAACTGAGACTGGCAGAGAGTGAATACCACACTCATAGCATAATTGATACTGACAGGTACAGAATTAATTCTGCATTCTTGTACAGCAACAGAGTTTGACATGTAAGGTATGAATTCCACACCCACAGTCAATACCAGAGACTTAATGATAGCAATTTAATTCTTCACTCACATAACAGAGACTGAAAGTTAATATCTCACTCATATACAGTAACACAGATTGGCAGATGATGAGTGTGGAATTAACTTTCTTGAAGTAGCAGAGCCTGAAAGGAGTTCTTTCCATGGCCCGATACAGTAACCGAGACTGACAGATACAGAATTAATTCCACGTTCTGATACAGTGACAGACACTGACAGAGTTAATTCTATATTCACCTACAGAAACAGATTATCATACAGAGTTAATTTCACACTCACGTACAGTAACCGACATGATTGGATAGAAAGCTAAATCCGCGCTTGCATACGTAACAGAGATTGAAAGTTAAACTTAACACAATAGGAAGGATCTGAATGCATTGGGGAGAGTGCAGAAGAGATTTATGAGAATGAGTCCAGGGATGAGGCACTTCAGTTATGAGGAAAGATTGGAGAAGTTGGGACTGTTTTCCTTGGAGAGGTGAAAGCTAAGAGGAGATTTGATAGAAGTTTTCAAAATCATGAGGTGTGTGGATAGAGTAGATAGAGAGAAACTTACTGCTTGTAAACGGATCGAGAACCAGAGGGCATGGTTTTACAGTGTTTTGCAAAAGAAGCAAATGCGAAGTGAGAAAAAACTTTTTCACACAACGAGTAGTTCGGTTTTGGAATGCACTGCCTGGAAGTGTAGTGGGGGCAGGTTTGACTAAGTCATTCAAGAGAGCATTGGATGATTATTTGAATAGAAACAATGTGCAGGGTTATGGGGACAAGGCATGAGATTGGCACTAAGTTAAAATGCTCAGAGAGCCGGTGCAGGCACGATGGGCCAAATGGCCTCCTTCTATAGCGTAACAATTCTGTGATTCTGTGAATTCACACTCACAATAACTGAGACTGACTGATAGAGAGTTAATTCCACACACTCAGCAACAGAGGCTGACAGATTGTTTGTTTATTCCTCAATCTCACACAGTAACACAGGCAGACTAATATGAGAGTGTGGAACTAACTCTCTTACTTTCACTCAGTCTCTGTTGTTGTAAGTTAATTCATCACTGAAATAGTAATGGAAATTGACAGGTCCTTAATTCCACTCTCAGATGTCACAACAGAGACTGGGAAAGAGAATTCCATATTCACAGTAACCGAGACTGACGGATACAGAGTTAATTCCACACTCACATACAGTAACAAAGACTGACATAAGGAGTTAATTCCATATTCTCATACAGCAAGAGGCTAACAAAGAGTGAATTCCACACTCATATACAGTATCATAGGCTGTTCGAGAGTTAGTTCCACTCTCATAACTGTAAAAGAGACTGACAGAGATTTAAAGTACACACTCACATTCAGTGAGTGATGGACAGAGAATCAATTCCACACTCACATGCAGATCAGACTGAATTAATTCCACACTGAAATACAGCAACAGAGACTGACAGACAGAGGGTCAATCCCACACTGACAAATTAAAAATATAAGAAAGAGAAGCAGGAGGAGGCCATTCAGCCCATCGGGCCAGCTTTGCCATTCATTGAGACCATGGCTGATCTGATTGTGGCCTCAAACCCACTCTCCCACCTGCCCTATAACCCTTGACTCTTCTGCCGATGAAAAATCTGTCTAACTCAGCATGAATATATACAATGACCCAGCCTCCCCTGCTCTCTGAGGTGGAGAATTACAAAGATTAAGGACGTTCTGAGAGAAGAAATTCCTTCTCACCTTCTTCTTAAATGGGAGATGTTTATTTTTAAACTGTATCCCCTGGTTCTATTTTCCCCACAAATGGAAACACTCCTCTCAACATCTACCCTGTCAAACCCCCTCAGAGTCTCATATGTTTCAATGAGATCACCTCTCATTCTTCGAATCTCCTATGTGGATCAGCCCAACCTGCTTAAACATTCCTCATAAGACAACTCCTTCATCTCAGGAGTCAGTCTAGCACCTCTGTGAATTGCCCCCTATGCAATTATATCCCCCTTTAAATAAGGAGACTCCAACATAACACAGTACTCTCGGTGTAGTCTCTCCAATGCTGTGTAGTTGTAGCAAGACTTTCCTACTTTTATACTCCCCCCCCCCGCCCCCCCGCCCTCCCCCCACCGGGAATAAAGGCCAACATTCCATTTGCCTTCCTAATTACTCGCTGCAGCTGCACATTAACTTCTTGTGATTCATGTACAAGGAGATCTTGATCCCTCTGTACTGCAACATTCTGCAGTCTCTCTCCACAGTATCACTGCATCGAAGGAGGCCATTCAGCCTATCAAGTCTGCATTGGCTCTCTGAAAGAGCATTCTACCTAGCGCCATTCTCCTCCCTTGTCCCCGTAACCTTGCACGTTCTTTCCTTTCAGGTAGCAATTCAATTCCCTTTTGAATATCTCAAGCCAACCTGCCTCCACCACCCTTTGAGGAAGTTTGTTCCAGACTCCAGCCACCATCTGGGTGAAAAAAAAATTAAATTTTAAATGAAACTTTGAGTCAAACTCACATCCCATTTACTCCTTTTGCCAATTAATTTGAGTCTGTGCCTTCTGGTTCTTGATGTTCAATTGAGTGGGAACAATTTGTCATTTATTTACTCTGTCCCTACTCCTCAGGATCTTGATTACATCCCTCAAGTCTCCTTTAAGCCTCCTTTTCTCCAGGGAAAACAGCCCCAACCTCTCCAATCGATCCCCATAGCTACAGTTCTTTATCTTGGAATCATTCTTGTGAATCCTCTGTGTACTCACTCCAATGCCTTAACATCCTTCCTTAAGTATGACACCCAGAACTGGACACAGTACTCCAGATGAAGCCTAAAAAGAGACTTATAAAAGTTCAACATGACCTCCTTACTCTTCACAGAATCACGGAATCTTGTACTCAGTGCCCCTATTAATAAAGCCTAAGTTACTATATGCTTTATTACCTGCTCCCTCAACATGCCCCACCATCTTCAATGACATATGTACATATACAATGTGGTCCCTCTGTTCCTGCACCTCCTTTAGATGGTCTCCCTTTATTTAATACTGTCTTATTATATTTTTCCTACCAGAATGAATCACCTGACATTTCTCTGCATTGAACTTCAGCTGCCACTTGCCTGCCCAATCCACCAACATGTCTATGTCCTTTTGAAGTTCAAGACTATCCCAATCACAGTTGACAATATTTCCAATCTTCGTATCATCTGCAAATTTTGAAATCATGCCTTACACACCACAGTCTAGGCCATTAATATATATATCATTTGAATAATGTGTTGTTTTTCTATTATTCCCATCAAATTTTCCCACATTGTATTTCATCTCCCAAATGTTTGCCCACTGATTTAACCTTTCTATATCCTCTTGCAGACTCGTTGTGTCCCCCTCACAATCTGATTTTCCACCTATTTATGTATTGTCTGAAAATTTGGTGATGCTCTCCCCACTCATCTGAGTGATTAATATAGATTGTAAATAGCTGAGAACCCAGCACTGATCCCTGTGACACTCTACTGGTTACAGTTTGCTAACCTGAAATTGACTCACTGCCAGAGAGTAACAGAGACTGACAGACAGAGAGTTAATTACACACACATTATTATAGATTGATAGAGAGTGATTTCCACACAGACATAGTGTAACATTGATTGATAGAGTATTAATTCTGCACTCACACACAGTAACAGATTGACAATGTTTGTGCCACACTGACACACAGTAATGGAGACAAAACGATTGAGAGTTAATTCCAGGCTGTCATACAGTAACAGAGACCAACAGATAGAGAAATAATTCCACACACATATAAAGTAATGGAGACTAATGTAGAGTTAATTGTGCACTCATGTACAGGCACAGAAACTGAGAGAGAGTTAATTCCATATTCAATTACGGCAATAGAGACTGACGAACAGATGATGCTGCCCTCATATACAGTAACAAAGACTGACAGTTAATTCCACTCTCACATGCAATAATAGAGATAAACAGAGAATTACTGCCCCACTCTCAAACAGTCATAGAGAATAACAGAGACAGAATTAATTCCACCCTCACATACACTAACAAGATGGACAGAGAGGTAATTCCACCCTGAAACGCAGTAACAGAGACTGACGATAGAGAGGTAATTGTGCACTCATGTACAGATTGACAGATACTTGGAATTAGTTAATTCTAGATTCACAGACAATATCAAAGATAGACAGATAGAGAGTTAATTCCACACTCTTGTACAATAAAAGTCACCAAGATCTCGTTGAAGAATTCACCTGACATGCATCATATAGTCTTTTCATTGTTTCATCATATTTTCTATCTTCTTCTTCACTGAATGAGCTCTGGCTTTGGTTACCCTCCCTTTCCCCCCTCATTGGAATGTACCTAGTCTGTACCTGAAACATCTCCTCCTGAAAGATCACTCATTGCTCTGTTACAGATGTCCCTGTCAGTCTTTGGTTCCATTTTACTCTGGCTAAACCCCCTCTCCTCACATTGAAGTTAGTCCTCTTCCAATTTAGAAGTTCTACTTTTGATTGCTCCTTGCTCATCTCAAGCTTGTGATACGATGATCACTCTTACCCAAGGGTCCACCCACAGACACTTGGTTCACGTGGCCAACCTTGGCCCACCTCATTCCCCAGCACCAGATCCAGCAATGCCTCCTTCCTAACTGGACTGAGAACATTCTGGTCGAGGAAGGTCTCCTGAACACATTTCAGAATCCCCTGGATATCACCACTCTACAGCTCTTGTCGCTGGTTAAAAATAAGGGGTTTCCCATTTAAGACAGATGAGAATTTTTTTTCTCTGACAGGGTCTTGAGTCTTTTGGACTCTCGTCCTCAATGGTGCTGGAAGCAGAGTCTTCGAATATTTTTAAGGCAGAGGTTGATAGGTTCTCGATAGGCAAGGGTGTGGGGGGGAGGTGAAATCTTATCACGGGTAGGCACGAATGTGGAGTTGAGGTTACAATCAGATCAGCCATAATCTCATTGAATAGTGGAGCAGGCTTGTGGGGCCGAGTGGCCTCCTCCTGCTCCTAATTCATATCTTCCTATGTTCTTAGACACCTCTGTGATTTCCCTGCAGATTTGCTCCTCTATCTCTCTCTCTCTATTTGGAGGCCGATTTAATATCCCCATGAGTCTGATCATCCCCTGACTATTTCTCAGCTCTAACAAATGAATTCTGCCCATTTCCGGTCAAGGACATTGTCTCTTCCCAATATTACAGTGATTTCCTTAATCCCGCTAACCCACTTCCTTTTTTCCCTTCTCTATATTTTCTGAACAGTTTGTATCAGTGAATATTCAGCACCAGTCCTCAGCATTTTTAAACCCCATTTTCGTCATTGTCTCTACATCATTTTCCCACATGGCTCTTTGTGCTTCTAGCTCAGCGACATTATTCACCACACTTTGTGCGATTACACACATGCATTCTAAACCTGTCCTTGTATTTCTCTTAGAATCCTTCTTCATCTACTCCTATTTTATATGGTCCTATTTCCTTCTCTAGTTATTTCTCCTTTCTCCTTCGATATACTGATGCCCACACCCCCCTGCCAATTTAATTCAAACCCTCTCCAACCACTCGAGTGAGCCTATCCATGAAGGCATTGGTCCCAGTCTTGTTAAGGTGCAACTTGTTCCTTTTGATTAGGTGCTTCCTGCCCCAGAACTTGTCCCAATATCCCAAGAATCTGAATCCCTCCCTCCTGCACCAGCCTCAAGCCACATATTGATGTTCCCTATCTTTACATTTCTACCCTCACTAGCACGTGGCACTGGCTGTAATCCCAAGATTACTCCCTTTGAGGTCCTACTTTTTAACTACCTCCCTAGCTGCTGGAATTCTGACGGAGGGACCTCAATACCTGTCCTCCCTGTGTCATTGATACTGACGTGTACCACAACCTCTGGCTCACTCCCTTCCGCCTGCAGAATGTTCTGCACCTTCTCCGTGATGTCCTTTACCCTGGCACCAAGGAGACAACACACCATGTGGGACTCTCAATGACAGTGACAGAAATGGCTGTCTGTCCCCCTGACTATGAAATCTCCAATAATGACCACATTTCTACTCTTTGCAGTTCCCTCCTGTGCAGTTTCTTGCCCATTGATGCCATGGTCTGGACTGCATTCCTTCAGGGTGTCACCATTCCCAGCAGTCTCCAATGCTGAGTACCGGTTTGACAGTGGCACATACCTGAAGACTCCTGCACATTCTGCCTCTTCCTACTCTTTTGATGTCCACCCATCTACTATCCTGAATCATCTCTTTCCGTTTGGAGTGTTCACCTCCTGGAACGTACGATCCAGGAAACGTCATCCTCCCTGATTCTCCACAGTGACTCCAGCTGCCCCTCAAGCTCGGAAATCCTGAGCTCGAGCTCAAGCAGCTGGAGACACTTCCTGCACATGTGGCCCCCAAGACACATGAAGTGTCCTGAGGCTCCTGCATGGGGCAGGAACTGCAAACAACAGGTCTCAGCTGCCCATCCATGATCGAAAACAAACCTCTATTCCCTCTTTTAGAATCTAATTAGTAACTTGTTTAAATTATTAATTTTATTAAATGCCTCTTGACCTGCTCTGCATTAATACTCTTATTATACTTACACTTACTGTTATACTTACCCTGATTGTAATGTTTAATTTTCCAGCTCCTATTTATCATGCTCTGACTATTTATTTTAACCATGGCCGGTTTGCTCCAACCTCTCCCTCACAGCTCTTTATTCCCCCCCCCCGTCACTCTTCCCTCCTTCTCTCTCTCTCACTGCTGCTCTCGGGCTGCTCTGCCGCTGCTCTTTATCCACCCTCCAGCCTCACTCAGCTCTCACTCTCACTCTCGGCTCCTCCACAGTCCCACGTTTCTGATGTTTAGGAAATTCTCTGATCTTTGCTCCAAGATGGATGATCTCATGTTGACCACCATCGGCCACGGTTTTTTTCACTCACTGAATCTGTCAGTGATGCTTTGAAACTTGCTGCTCCCACCTACACTTCTAACCATGTCACCTAACCTAGTGTCATCAGCAAACTTGGATATAGTCTGGAAGTTACTAAAATGTAAAAGAGCTCAGGGAATGGGAATAGAACAGCCGCCTGACGTGACAGAGAATCAGTTGTGTATGTATCCCTCCACCCTGAAAAACACACCGCTCGCCACCACTTTATCCTTTCTTCCCCTTATTCAGTTTTGTAACCATGCTGCCATTGCCCCTGTATTCCCATCTGCTTGAATTTTACTAACAAATCTATGATGTGGGATTTTTGCAAAGCCTTTTGCAAGTCTGGACACAATTCATCAACCTCGCTCCCCCGGTCAATGTTTTCTGAAACTTCATCAAATAACTTCATTATGTATTTCAGTCATGATTTTCTGTTAACCAATCTGTGCTGGCTGTCATTTATCAACCCATGTTCTACCAAGTGACAATGAATTTTGTTCTGGATTATTGTCTCTAAACCTTTCCCCACCACCAGCATGAGACTAACTGGTCTGTAGTTACTGGGTTTATCCCTCTGGCTTTACTGGGTTTGTCCATCTCTGGTGCTTTACCTGAGTGTGTGATTGGTTATTTAATTATCACTCGCCAGTCCTGTGTCAGGATTACATTAATTCTGTACATCAGTTTCTCGTCTCTCCTGGCCTATGTCAGCATGACATTGAATTTGTTTCACTCTGAAACGTGATCTGTGAGAGTCTGGCAGTCATTTTCAGACTGTTAGTCCTTGGCATTCTTTGGTAATATTGCATACATTTTGTATCTGCCAATCTGTGACACTGTCAATATGAGAACCATTCTCAAACTGTCAGTCTCCATTACTGCCCGTGAGCATTGTATTATTTCTGTGTCTGACAGTCTGTTGTTCTCCAGGTGAAATTGTAAATCCTGATGTTCGGAGAGATTTGAGTGAACTTGTATATGGATCATGGGAAGATAGCATCCAGAAATCAATGTGGAAGGCAGCTAGCATGTTAGACTTTATGACAAGGGGATTGGAGTACAACAGTAAGGAAGACTTACTACACTTCCATACGGCTTTGCTGAGACCACACATGCAGCATTTGGCACTGTTTTTTGTCTCCTTATCTAAGGAAGGATATATTTACATTGGAGGCCATAAAATAATTGGTCGCTGTGATGAGACGTTTGTCCAATGATGAGAAGCAGTGTAAATTGTTTTCATATTCTCTGGTTATTGGAAGTAGAAGTGATCTCATCCACGCGTGCAGGATTACAATGGAGCTTGACAGGTTAGACACTGAGAGGTTGTCTGTCCTGGCTATGGAATACGGACATACATATGAATTCGGAGCAGGAGTCGGCCACCCGGCCCCTCGAGCCTGCTCCGCCATTCAGTAAGCTCATGGCTGATCTGAATGTAACCTCAACCCCACATTCCTGCCTTCCCCGATAACCATTCACCCCCTTGTTAATCAAGAAACTATCCAGCTCTGTCTTAAAAATATTCAAAGGCCCTGCTTTCACTGCCGTTTGAGGAAGACAGTTCCAAAGCTTCTCAACCCTCTGAGAGAAAACATTCTCCTCATATCTGTCTTAAATGAGTGACCCCTTATTTTTAAACAGTGACCCGTAGTTCTAGATTTTCCCACAAGAGGAAACATCCTCCCCACATCCACCCTGTCAATACCCCTCAGGACCTTAAAGGTTTCAATTGAATCACCTCTTGCTATTCTAAATTCCAATGGATACAAGCCTAACCTGTCCTGCCTTTCCTCATAAGACAACCCCTCCCTCTTTCCTGGTATTAGTCTAGTAATCCCTCTCTGAACTGCTTCTAACATATGTACATTTCTCTTTAAATAAGGAGACCAGTACTGTATACAATACTTCTGAAGAGGTCTCAGCAATGCCGTGTACAATTCAAGCACAGCCTCCTTACTTTTGTAATCAATTTCCCTCACAATAAATGATAACATTGTATTAGCTTTCCTAATTACCTGCTCTACCTGCACACTCACCTTTTGTGATTCATGCACCAGGACACCCAGATCCCTCTGAATCTCAGAGCTCTGCAATCTCGCACCATTTAGATAATAAGCTTATTTTTTATTATTCCTGGCCAAAAGGAAAGATTTTACATTTGCCGACCTTATACTCCATTTGCCAAATCTTTGCCCACTTACGAAATCTATCTATGTCACGCTGTGGCCTCCTTATGTCCTCTTCACAACTTACTTTTCTACCAACTTTGTCTCATCAGCAAATTTAGCAAACATTCCTCCGGTCCCTTAATCCAGGTTATTTATATAAATTGGAAAAAGCTCTGATCCCTGTGACACACCACTAGTCATATCTCTGCACCCTGTTAGCTAGCCAGTCTTCTATCTATGCCAATATGTTTCCCCCTTCACCATGAGCTTTTATTTAATGCAATAACCTTTGATGTGGCACTTTATCAAATACCTTCTTGAAATCTAAGTGCAGTACATGGACTGGTTCCCCTTCATCCACAGCACATGTGACTCCTTCAAAGAACTCCAATAAATTGACTGGACATGATTTCCCTTTCACAAAGCCATGTTGACCCTTGAATTTTTCTAAGTGCCCTGCTATAACTTCCTTGATAGCTTCTAAAATTTTCCCTGTGACAGATGTTAGGCTAACTGGCCTATAGTCTTCAGCTTTCTGTTTCCCTCCCTTTTTGAATGAAGGAGTTATGTTTGCTATTTTCAAATCTAATGGAACCTTCCCTGAATCTAAGGAAGTTTGGGAAATTAAAACCAGTGCATCAACAATCTCACTAACCACTTCTTTCTAGACCTTAGGGTGAAGCACATCCGGACCTGGGGATTTGTCAGCCCGCAGCCCCAACTATTTGCTCAATACCACTTCCCTGGTGATTGTAATTTTCCCCAAGTTCCTCCCTCCCTTCCATTTCCTGATTTACAGCTATTTCTGGGATGTTACTGGTGTCCTCTACAGTGAAGAATGAAGCAAAATACCTGTTTAATTCACCCACCATTCCCCTACTTTCCATTATCGATTCCCCTGAATCTAGAACATGTGGGCACCATGTCAGCATAAGGGGTTGATCATTTTGGACTGAAATTTGGAGAAATTCTGCACTCTCAGTGTGAATATTAATACTTCTCTGACCTAGTGAAATATGGATGCTTCATCCATGAATATATTTAAGGATGACGCAGACAGGTTATTCAGTGAATCTATGGATATGGGATGTAGGCAGGAAAATCTAGTTAGGCAGAAGGTTAGGCCTCTGACCCTATTTTGTTTGCGATGATATTGCTCCTTAGTGACTGATTTATTTGGTGTATTTCAGTCTTTGGTATGATGTATGAGTGGTTCGGGTTCTGCAAATCAGTCTCTGGTACTCAATCTGACTATGAATATCCTTTTATTTATCTTTTAGTCTCCCACTCTGAATAAGAGTGAGTGATTTTTTTTTCCATCAGTATCTGGTACCGACTGTCAGCTTGAGATTCATTCAACATCTGCCAGTGTTTTATATTCCATGTGAATGTGGAACTAATTGTGTTTTTCAGTGTGTGTAGTTGCAATTAATTCTGCATCTGTCAGTATCTGGAACTGAACAGTACTATGGGATTCATTCTGTATCTTACAATCTCTGTTAATGAATGTCAGTAAAATTCATTTTGTGTGCATTATTTTCTGGTACTGGAATTGATGGCGGGATTTAATATTTAACTGTTATTCTCTGGTACTGCATGTGAATTTGTGTCACATCCTGTATCAGTCACTGTCTTTGTGTGTGTCTGTATGTGCGTGCAGGGTTCATTCAGTATTTGTCAGCATCTGGTACTGAATGGGAATTTGGAATAATGTATTTTAATACATGTCTACATCTGGGGCAGAGAGTTACTGTGGGATTAATTGTATATCACTCAGTTACTGGAACTGTGTGTGTAAGTGGGATTCGTACTCTATCTATGTGACTCGGGAGCTGTCTGTGAGGGTACTTTACTTCCATATCTGTATTTAATAGGTATCTCAAGAGTGGTCGGCAAAACCATTTATTTCACATTGTAGACTGCAGTTCAGGGTTAACCTGATTATTGTGATTGGTTCTAAGATCACACATAAGCCAAATTGGGTAAGGATTGGGATGAGAGGTTTCCTTCCTGACAGGTATTAAGATGTGAATCATTTACAACACCATGCCAGAGATAACTATTGAGTACAGATCCAGAATTAATCCCAGAGTCATAAGCAACATCAAAGATTGAGAACAATAAAATAAACCCCACATTCACACACAAAACAGGACATGTTGAACTACTGGACAAACCCTATACGTTACCAGGCACGGACAAACTGCCCAATACACAGACAGCACCAGAGACAGACAAATGCAGAATGAATCCCACATCTCACACAGTATCACTGACGAGTAGATACAGAATGAATTTCAAACTGTCTGAGATGTAGAAATAGAGAATGAATCAGACTTTCACACAGTAACACAGACTTACAGACACAGAGGAATCATGAGCACACGTTCAGAATCAAAGTCTGATAGAGACAGAATGAATCCCACAGTCTTTTGGTTATCTCCTCCTATCACTGCTTGCTTGTCCCAACAACACCCCCCTCTCCCCCGCCCCCTTAAACTAGCTTATATTTCACCCCCTTCCCTATTTTTACTTAGTTCTGTTGAAGGGTCATGAGGACTCGAAACGTCAACTGTGCTCCTCTCCGCCGATGCTGCCAGACCTGCTGAGTTTTTCCAGGTATTTCTGTTTTTGTTACAGACCTTTTCCTGTCTCGATGTGTCCACAGAAACAGCAGGAGCCAATTTATTGTGGACTGGTGCCGTCTGCTGGCTGCATGTGAGACGTGCAAAGAGGTAACTTATTGCAAAACAGTTTATCAATCAGACACAAGATGCCAAAGATGTAGTGTGTTTCGCGGTACTATAAATGCTGACTGTAATTTAAAGAAGTGTGCGATGGTGGTATAGTGGTGAGCATAGCTGCCTTCCAAGCAGTTGACCCGGTTTCGATTCCCGGCCATCGCAGTCGCTGCTTATTTTCCCGCCTTATCCGTGGTCAGACCACAATTCCGGACGCGTGTAGTTAATCTCTGTGGTTTCCAAAATGTGATAAAGAACAACAGAAAGTGTGGGGAGATTTCCAACAAGAAAATAAAGGACTAACGAAACAAAATAAGTCTAACATTTTCATCACTCACGTTTTTCGATCGTAAAATTCGGGCCTTGGATGGAAAGACGCCTCACCCCCTCCCTCTCGCATATTTCCGATATGTGGATCATACGTTTGCTATATTTAAATCCGCAGTTGCATGTAACAATTTCCTTACATGTCTTTATGGGCTCCATCCTGCGCTCAAATTCACCTATGAAATGGAGCAGTCAAAATAACTCCCCTCCCTTAACACACTAGTTGAGAAATCTTCCAGAGGATTCTCTAGCAGGTTTACCGCAAACCGACCTTCACTGGTCAATATACGCGTTGGGATTCTTACAGTTCCACGCTCTGTAAGATTGGTCTTTTCGGCAACTTTGTGAATCGAGCCCGAGCCATTTGCTCACCGTGCAAGCTTGATGCTGAAATCGGGCTCATCAAAGGCATCCTGCAGGGTAATGGCTCCCCTGATCAGATCATTTCGCGCTGTGTATCACACAAGCTCATGACCGGGCCTAAGACCGTCACTTTCCACCCTGAAGTATATTCTCTATCAGTATAAATTGTTGTCTTCCCCTTATATTGGTTTTCTTGGGAGTGTTCTGTTGAGTGCAGAAGGAAAAGCTTTGACATGTCTCTTTTTTCAGCCATTCTCAATACATTGGCGCTAATGTTCAATTTGAAAACCCGTTTCAGCTCTGCCAGTTTGGCTCAGTCAATCTCCGGCCCATTTTCTCATTGATCTTTGAAAGTTGGTGAAATAAGCTGCTCTCTAATTGGTTACAAAAGCCACCCAATGAGATTCCGAACATTGACAATTCGGAAGTCGGCCAAAAACATTCCCCAGAAGACAAGGGAAGGGTGAGTGTGGGAGGAATTCTTCATTCGTGGTGTAAGTGTGTGTAAGATTGTAGAAAGACCGGCGGTAGAGCCCAGGACAAAGCCAAAGCCAAGTCTCGCTCCTCCCGGGATGGACTGCAGCTCCCCGCGGGCCGTGTTCACAGGCTCCTGAGAAAGAGCAGCGATGCTGAGCGTGTGGCTGCTGGAGCGCTCAGCTCTTCCGATTGTAACATTCCCGGCCGCTTTCAGGGGACAGGATCAGAAATCAGCCGTTTCTCTCTGTTCCGATGAAACCTGTGTGAAGGAGTCGGTTGGTAACCTATGTTATTGCGTTTCCAGTGAGCTGAGATTGGCTCTGTTTTAAATCGCTGCTTTGTTACCGCCGGTTACAGATAAGAGATTAACAAATTTAATCTGTTCCTAAAATAGCGCCAGGACTCTGTGACGCAAAATGCAATATTACAGCTCCGAAAGTGTGGGATTAAAATTGCCTGGAAATTAAGCCGTTCGGCTATTATCTTTTTTTCCCCTCAAATTGGCGGGCTTTTCGAGTTTATCAGCCAATAAAATATAAGACAATCGGCACTTCCAATTCCTTCTACCTGGCTCTCCGATTGGTTGAAGATTTGGATTGAGAATGGACTGACCAATCAGAGCTTGAGCCTAACTAAAGTTTCTCAAAACATTCACAATGATTATTTATAGACGTCAAACTGATGGAAACTGTATCTTCTACCCCACCTGTACTTGAGTCCTAAAATATACTTTTTTCCATCAGGCAAATATTGAAGGAACCAGAATAAATATGGTGTTTCCTCCAGCCAAGCTAGAAGGAAGATTCCCGCCAGCTCCTCCCACACAGTCCGTACATTATCACTGACAGAGCGCAGAGACACAGACAAGACATCAATTTCACAGTCTCAGACAGCAGAAATAGTTCCAGAGTCACACTTTCCATCCATCAATCAAACAGTGCAGGAGAGATAGACGTAGTTCCCATGTTACCTCGACTCAGTACCATAGACGGGTAGTCCACATTCTCACCCACGATCCAATTTTTAGCAGGTCAATCCCACAATAGTACAGCCTCAGCTACAAACTAACTGTCCAATAAAACTGATGCATGTTTCCAGTTTCAAGTTTACAGGCTTAACCTTAATAATGTACATTGAGATTCATGTTAAGCACCGGTCCAATATTTGCACACATCATTAGATTATAAATTGCAGTATTAATTCCCACATTGTGTCCTGACACATACATTAGATGCAAATCCAAACCTCAAGTGCATTATCAGTTTGAGATATTCTGAAAGTGAGTATAACCTGAGATCCAAACTCAGATTCTAGTTAAATCTCACCCTGATTAAGAAACTGAGATACAATATTAATTTGATGAGTATGGATTGAGCTTTAAACTCCATGCTAATTCTCAATCCTCACACAGCGTCAAATTAAAGATACTTTACCAATTCAGGACTGAGCTCCATTTTGCATTTGTGTGGAAATTCTGATTCAGAATCAGACTGAATGCCACATATCAAATCATTTCGTACAAGCTGGAGTTACACTTGTGGACCAATCCAGGATCAGACTGAAGGATACATTATCTTTCACAATTGTGTTCACAGTGACAGAGATTTAATACTCAGCCAAAGCTGACACACATTGTTTGCTTTAAACCTACCACATCAGTGACTTGTTCTGCTGGAAATGTATGTGGAATGAATCCAAACTTATAATTAGTCCCAGAGACTGAAAGTTATATAATGAATCCCACACTCACAGAAGCAGAGAATAATTCTCAAGCACATTTTCAGTGCCAGATGCTGAAAGATACAGGCTGTTCACTGCACTCACTCACAATAGCTGAATCTGAGTGATACAAAATAAATATAACACACCAATTGTCCCACTAAGAGATTTAGAAAGAGTCCAAGAATCACATAGAGTAAGTAACAGATGCTGTCGGATACAAATGGAAGACCACACACTAACACACACACAATAAACTCCACTTTCACAAACAATACTGATGATTGAAAAACACCAATTGAATCTCACATTTTTTTTATAATACCAAAGTTTGACAGACGTAAAATTAATCGCACCGACAGATACAGAATGAATCTCATACTCACAAACACAACCAAGTGATGAAAGAAACATATGATTCCCACACTTACTTTACAATATCACAGATACAGAGTGCCATTGACAGATCTGCATTGAATGCTATGCTCACACACGTTACGAGAGTCTGACATATATGTAACGGATACAGAATGGATACTACACTCAAAATCCTGACTTGGAAATATATCGCTGTTCCTTCACTGTCGCTGGGTCAAAATCCTGGAACTCCCTTCCGAATAGTACTGAGGATGTACCTGCACCAAATGCACTGCAGTGGTTCAAGAAGGTAGCTCACCACCACCTACTCAAGGGCAATTAAGGATGGACAATAACTGCTGGCCTAGCCAGCGAAGCCAACATCCCACGAATGAATAAAAAAGGGCACCAAAGACTTCAGATTCAGAATGATTTCCATGTTCACGTACAGAAGTACTGACTGATAGAGTTAAACACACACACACACACAGACCAGTAAGAGATTCAGAATGAGTCCCAAACTCATTTGCATTACCAGAAAGTGACTGAGAACAAAACACTTGCACACCTACAGTTCTACTGACAGGCTCAAAAAGTGTTCAGACACTCACACAATACCAGAAAATGCAATGTGCAGTCTGAATATGACACAGGTATATTGTACCAGAGAATGAGAGACACAGAATTACTCCAACACTCACTTTCAGCACCAGAAGCTGACTGATAGAGCAAAATCCTTCCACACATACAGTTCCACTGACAGTTTCAGAATGTAACCCACCTTTCTTCAGTATCAGAAAATACTGATACAGATAGGAATGGAATATAACACAAATATACTGTCCAAGAGAGTGACTGTCATAATAAATCCAAACACATTGGCAGTTCCGCTGACAATGTCTCCACACTCACATACAGTAACCAAGACTGACAGCTTCAGAATGTTTTTCAGTTTCACACAGTACCAGTGAGTGACATAGATATTGAATCCTATGTTCACAAAACGGGCCAGAAAAGGGCAGTGAAGAATGTATCTCACTCTCAAATACAAAACAACGGTCTGACGGTTTCAGCACAACATTATAACTTCTGTTTGGTACAACAAAATATTATGAAATGTCATCTCCACCGTTCGTAATTTCAAAAGCCTCCCTTCGCCGTCCAATAAAATGTGAACTCTTCTTGTCTGTTCTGTCGATCTCTGAGTGTGCTGACATCTACTGGCCAGAGCTGAGAACTGCAACAGAGCGGAACTTTTTTAAAAATTCAATGGATATGAGATTCGCTGGCTCGGCCATCATATTTATACAACCGGGAACACGTTTGTACTGCAGGGAAGCTTTTAACACAACAACAAAGAACATTTTTCAACACCAGAGAGCACATTTTCACAGCAGGAAATATATTCTAAACATGTGAAACACTTTAACACCATAATGGAACAGTAGACGTTAAAAACCCAGCAGCAGAGTGGCGCAGCGGAAGCGTGCTGGGCCCATAACCCAGAGGTCGATGGATCGAAACCATCCTCTGCTATTTCCATTATCATTAATGCCAAAAGGGAGCATTTCCTGTTACCCACAATCGTGTCTGTTATTTACATCAGCTTCCTGCAAAAATTCAATCTTCAACAAATCTCTGATATGGTGTTTAGTCGCAGCTGGACACAAGCTGGAAATTCTGTGAACTCATCCGAGCCAATTCCCTCAGCTCATTGACCACAAAGAAATGGCACAGACGCGAGTGGCCGCCTCCTATTCACCATCACTATGATTATCTGAATAGAAAAAAACCATCCTCTTAGATGGAAGCAACATCGTGAAGATCATATTTTTTAAAGTTAATTCACGGGATGTTGGTTTCGCTGGCTGGGCCGGCATTATTTGTCCATCCCGAGTTGCCCTTGAGAAGGTGGTGGTGGCTGATTTCTTGAACCGCTGCGTTCCGTGTGGTGTAGGTACACCCACAGTGCTGTTAGGAAGGAAGTTCCAGGATTTTGACCCAGCCACAGTGAAGGAACGGCGATATATTTACAAGTCAGGATGATGAGTGACTCGGAGGGGAACTTAGCCGCAGGTTTTCCGATCTATAGGACACCCTGCAGTAATTCGTCATCTTTATTTGAACAGCAGCGTCCTCCCTGTGACATGAACCACCGAGAAGGACAAAACTATCAGCATAGCGGAGACAGCATCGCACCAAATACACAGTTCATCATTATCCGGACATAAATTGTCATTCCTTCTTAATCACTGGTTTAATATATAGAATTCCGTCCCCATTATTAATAATATTAACCATAATAATTAACCATAATTATCATAAAAGTTTCATTCCTTCGGTACAGATTACACTAAATTATTCTTTGAGTACCTCTGATTGTTTCCTGTCTTGTTGTGCCTGTTAATAGCTGATGGGAATTTAACGTCCTCAGTTTACCGCGCATTCCGTCCTTATTGGCCTTACTTGAGATGATAACCAGCATGTATGCGACCTTTCTGCTCGAACTGAATGTCTGTCTCTAACATATTGCGTTCACCAATTGCCAGATGCTCATTCACCATCATATTGTTAAGTCATTCTAAATTCGAGTGAGTTTAGTTCCAACCTGATCAACCCTTCCTCATTAGAAAACCCCCTCAGTCAAGGGAATATCCCAGTCACCTTTCTCGGGAACTGACTCCAATGCAAGTATATCCATCCTTCAGTAATCAGGCCAAATCAGCACCCATTATTCTAGGTGTGGTCTTGCCAATGCCCTGTACAGCTGCAGCAAGACTTCTCCGCTTTTCTATTCCAATCTCCTTGCAATTAAGACCAACATTCCACTTGCCCTCCTAAGTATTTGACACACCTAAATGATAACTTTTTTTCAATGATTCTTATACAGCGGCACCCATATCCATCTGTACTGCAGCATTCTGCAATGTCATCTAAACATTTTTTGTAATTCTTGTACAAGGATCCCTCTGTACCACAGGATTCTGCAGTCTCTCTCCATCTAAGTAATATTCCTCTCTCCTGTGCTTCTCGCAGAAGTGGGCAACCTGACATTTTACTACATTGTACTTCCATTTTATCCCCACTCACTTGAGCATCTACATATCTATGCAGACTCTTTCTCCACCCTCCGGTCTCACTCAGCTCTCACTCTCGGCTCCTCCGGCATAGTCCCAAGTTTCTGACTGTTTAGGAAAT